>NC_060121.1:125875621-126178652 GCF_021461395.2 Schistocerca americana
GGTGCCTGTAGTACTCAATCGCGAAGTAGTTTCTAAGTTTCATCCTCAATGTGAAGTTCCAAGGGATGGAATAAAACTGCCACTGCACGCCGGATATTGTTACTGGGCTCCCAGGAAAGGTGCAAAGCAGTGACTGTTTAATATGTTACTCTCCTTGAAATATGTCGCCAAGGTGCCTGTAGTACTCAACCGCGAAGTAGTTTCTGTGTTCCATCGTCAGTGTGAAGGTCCGAGGGATGCAATAGAACTGCCACTGTGCGCCGGATATTGTTACTGGGCTCCCAGGAAAGGTGCAAAGCAGTGACTGCTTCATGTGTTACTCTCCTGCAAATATGTCGCCAAGGTACCTATAGTACTCAATCGCGAAGTAGTTTCTAAGTATCATCCTCAAGGTGAAGGTCCGAGGGATGCAATAAAACTACCACTGTGCGCCGGATATTGTTACTGGGCTCCCAGGAAAGGTGCAAAGCAGTGACTGTTTAATATGTTACTCTCCTTGAAATATGTCGCCAAGGTGCCTGTAGTACTGAATCGCGAAGTAGTTTCTGTGTTTCATCGTCAATGTGAAGGTCCAAGGGATGCAATAAAACTGCCACTGTGCGCCGGGTATTGTTACTTGGCTCCCAGGAAAGGTGCAAAGCAGTGACTGCTTCATATGTTACTCTCCTTCAAATATGTCGCCAATGTGCCTGTAGTACTCAATCGCGAAGTAGTTTCTGTGTTTCATCCTCAATGTGAAGGTCCAAGGGATGCAATAAAACTGCCACTGTGCGCCGGATATTAATACTGGGCTCCCAGGAAAGGTGCAAAGCAGTGACTAATTAATATGTTGCTCTCCCTGAAATATGTCGCCAAGGTGCCTGTAGTACTCAACCGCGAATTAGTTTCTGTGTTGCATCGTCAATGTGAAGGTCCAAGGGATGCAATAAAACTGCCACTGTGCGCCGGATATTGTTACTGGGCTCCCAGGAAAGGTGCAAAGCAGTGACTGTTTAATATGTTACCCTCTTGGAAATATGTCGCCAAGGTGCCTGTAGTACTCAACCGAGATGTAGTTTCTGTGTTTCATCGTCAATGCGAAGGTCCAAGGGATGGAATAAATCGGCCACTGTGCGCCGGATATTGTTACTGGGCTCCCAGGAAAGGTGCAAAGCAGTGACTGCTTCATATGTTACTCTCCTGCAAATATGTCGCCAAGGTACCTATAGTACTCAATCGCGAAGTAGTTTCTAAGTTTCATCCTCGATGTGAAGGTCCAAGGGATGCAATAAAACTGCCACTGTGCGCCGGATATTGTTACTGGGCTCCCAGGAAAGGTGCAAAGCAGTGACTGTTTAATATGTTACTCTAATTGAAATATGTCGCCAAGGTGCCTGTAGTACTCAAACGCGAAGTAGTTTCTCTGTTTCATCGTCAATGTGAAGGTCCGAGGGATGCAATAAAACTGCCCCTGTGCGCCGGATATTGTTACTTGGCTCAAAGGAAAGGTGCAAAGCAGTGACAGTTTAATATGTTACTCTCCTTGAAATATGTCGCCAAGGTGCCTGTAGTACTCAACCGCAAAGTAGTTTCTGTGTTTCATCGTCAATGTGAAGGTCCAAGGGATGCAATAAAACTGCCACTGTGCGCCGGATATTGTTACTGGGCTCCCAGGAAAGGTGCAAAGCAGTGACTGCTTCATATGTTGCTCTCCTTCAAATATGTCGCCAAGGTGCCTGTAGTACTCAACCGCGAAGTAGTTTCTCTGTTTCATCGTCAATGTGAAGGTCCAAGGGATGCAATAAAACTGCCACTGTGCGTCGGATATTGTTACTGGGCTCCCAGGAAAGGTGCAAAGCAGTGACTGTTTAATATGTTACTCTCCCTGAAATACGTCGCCAAGGTGACTGTAGTACTAGACCGCGAAGTAGTTTCTGTGATTCATCGTCAATGTGAAGGTCCAAGGGATGCAATAAAACTGCCACTGTGTGCCGGATATTGTTACTGGGCTCCCAGGAAAGGTGCAAAGCAGTGACTGTTTAATACGTTGCTCTCCTTGAAATATGTCGCCAAGGTGCCTGTAGTACTCAACCGCGAAGTAGTTTCTGTGTTTCATCGTCAATGTGAAGGTCCAAGGGATGCAATAAAACTGCCACTGTGCGCTGGATATTGATACTGGGCTCCCAGGAAAGGATCAAAGCAGTGACTGTTTAATATGTTACTCTCCTTGAAATATGTCGCCAAGGTGCCTGTAGTACTCAACCGCCAAGTAGTTTCTGTGTTTCATCGTCAATGTGAAGGTCCAAGGGATGCAATAAAACTGCCACTGTGCGCCGGATATTGTTACTGGGCTCCCAGGAAAGGTGCAAAGCAGTGACTGTTTAATATGTTACTCTCCTTGAATTATGTCGCCAAGGTGCCTGTAGTATTCAACCGCGAAGTAGTTTCTGTGTTTCATCGTCAATGTGAAGGTCCAAGGGATGCAATAAAACTGCCACTGTGCGCCGGATATTGTTACTGGGATCCCAGGAAGGTGCAAAGCAGTGACTGTTTAATATGTTACTCTCCTTGAAATATGTCGCCAAGGTGCCTGTAGTACTCAACCGCGAAGTAGTTTCTAAGTATCATCCTCAATGTGAAGGTCCGAGGGATGCAATAAAACTGCCACTGTGCGCCGGATACTGTTATTGGGCTCCCAGGAAAGGTGCAAAGCAGTGACTGTTTAATATGTTACTCTCCTTGAAATATGTCGCCAAGGTGCCTGTAGTACTCAATCGCGAAGTAGTTTCTGTGTTTCATCGTCAATGTGAAGCTCCAAGGGATGCAATAAAACTGCCACTGTGCGCCGGGTATTGTTACTTGGCTCCCAGGAAAGGTGCAAAGCAGTGACTGCTTCATATGTTACTCTCCTTCAAATATGTCGCCAATGTGCCTGTAGTACTCAATCGCGAAGTAGTTTCTGTGTTTCATCCTCAATGTGAAGGTCCAAGGGCTGCAATAAAACTGCCACTGAGCGCCGGATATTGTTACTGGGCCCCCAGGAAAGGTGCAAATCAGTGACTGTTTAATATGTTGCTCTCCTTGAAATATGTCGCCAAGGTGGCTGTAGTACTCAACCGCGAATTAGTTTCTGTGTTGCATCGACAATGTGAAGGTCCAAGGGATGCAATAAAACTGCCACTGTGCGCCGGATATTGTTACTGGGCTCCCAGGAAAGGTGCAAAGCAGTGACTGTTTAATATGTTACTCTCCTTGAAATATGTCGCCAAGGTGCCTGTAGTACTCAACCGAGAAGTAGTTTCATTGTTTCATCGTCAATGCGAAGCTCCAAGGGATGGAATAAATCTGCCACTGTGCGCCGGATATTGTTACTGGGCTCCCAGGAAAGGTGCAAAGCAGTGACTGTTTAATATGTTACTCTCCTTGAAATATGTCGCCAAGGTGCCTGTAGTAC
This sequence comes from Schistocerca americana, assembly GCF_021461395.2. NCBI lineage: Eukaryota > Metazoa > Arthropoda > Insecta > Orthoptera > Acrididae > Schistocerca > Schistocerca americana. Next base: position 125,879,055 of record NC_060121.1, read on the forward strand.
TCAATCGCGAAGTAGTTTCTAAGTTTCATCCTCAATGTGAAGTTCCAAGGGATGGAATAAAACTGCCACTGTGCGCCGGATATTGTTACTGGGCTCCCAGGAAAGTTGCAAAGCAGTGACTGTTTAATATGTTACTCTCCTTGAAATATGTCGCCAAGGTGCCTGTAGTACTCAACCGCGAAGTAGTTTCTGTGTTCCATCGTCAATGTGAAGGTCCAAGGGATGCAATAAAACTGCCACTGTGCGCCGGATATTGTTACTGGGCTCCCAGGAAAGGTGCAAAGCAGTGACTGCTTCATATGTTACTCTCCTGCAAATATGTCGCCAAGGTACCTATAGTACTCAATCGCGAAGTAGTTTCTAAGTTTCATCCTCAATGTGAAGGTCCAAGGGATGCAATAAAACTGCCACTGTGCGCCGGATATTGTTACTGGGCTCCCAGGAAAGGTGCAAAGCAGTGACTGTTTAATATGTTACTCTCCTTGAGATATGTCGCCAAGGTGCCTGTAGTACTCAACCGTGAAGTAGTTTCTCTGTTTCATCGTCAATGTGAAGGTCCAAGGGATGCAATAAAACTGCCCCTGTGCGCCGGATATTGTTACTGGGCTCCCAGGAAAGGTGCACAGCAGTGACTGCTTCATATGTTACTCTCCTTCAAATATGTCGCCAAGGTACCTGTAGTACTCAATCGCGAAGTAGTTTCTAAGTTTCATCCTCAATGTGACGTTCCAAGGGATGGAATAAAACTGCCACTGTGCGCCGGATATTGTTACTGGGCTCCCAGGAAAGGTGCAAAGCAGTGACTGCTTCATATGTTACTCTCCCTCAAATATGTCGCCAAGGAGCCTGTAGTACTCAACCGCGAAGTAGTTTCTGTGTTTCATCGTCAATGTGAAGGTCCAAGGGATGCAATAAAACTGCCACTGTGCGCCGGATATTGTTACTGGGCTCCCAGGAAAGGTGCAAAGCAGTGACTGTTTAATATGTTACTCTCCTTGAAATATGTCGCCAAAGTGCCTGTAGTACTCAACCGCGAAGTAGTTTCTGTGTTTCATCGTCAATGTGAAGGTCCAAGGGATGCAATAAAACTGCCACTGTGCGCCGGATATTGTTACTGGGTTCCCAGGAAAGGTGCAAAGCAGTGACTGCTTCATATGTTACTCTCCTGCAAATATGTCGCCAAGGTACCTATAGTACTCAATCGCGAAGTAGTTTCTAAGTTTCATCCTCAATGTGAAAGTCCAAGGGATGCAATAAAACTGCCACTGTGCGCCGGATATTGTTACTGGGCTCCCAGGAACGGTGCAAAGCAGTGACTGCTTCATATGTTACTCTCCTTCAAATATGTCGCGAAGGTGCCTGTAGTACTCAACCGCGAAGTAGTTTCTGTGTTTCATCGTAAATGTGAAGGTCCAAGGGATGCAATAAAACTGCCACTGTGCGTCGGATATTGTTACTGGGCTCCCAGGAAAGGTGCAAAGCAGTGACTGTTTAATATGTTACTCTCCTTGAAATATGTCGCCAAGGTGACTGTAGTACTCAACCGCGAAGTAGTTTCTGTGTTTCATCGTCAATGTGAAGGTCCAAGGGATGCAATAAAACTGCCACTGTGTGCCGGATATTGTTACTGGGCTCCCAGGAAAGGTGCAAAGCAGTGACTGTTTAATACGTTGCTCTCCTTGAAATATGTCGCCAAGGTGCCTGTAGTACTCAACCGCGAAGTAGTTTCTGTGTTTCATCGTCAATGTGAAGGTCCAAGGGATGCAATAAAACTGCCACTGTGCGCCGGATATTGATACTGGGCTCCCAGGAAAGGATCAAAGCAGTGACTGTTTAATATGTTACTCTCCTTGAAATATGTCGCCAAGGTACCTGTAGTACACAAACGCGAAGTAGTTTCTGTGTTTCATCGTCAATGTGAAGGTCCAAGGGATGCAATAAAGCTGCCACTGTGCGCCGGATATTGTTACTGGGCTCCCAGGAAAGGTGCAAAGCAGTGACTGTTTAATATGTTACTCTCCTTAAATTATGTCGCCAAGGTGCCTGTAGTATTCAACCGCGAAGTAGTTTCTGTGTTTCATCGTCAATGTGAAGGACCAAGGGATGCAATAAAACTGCCACTGTGCGCCGGATATTGTTACTGGGCTCCCAGGAAGGTGCAAAGCAGTGACTGTTTAATATGTTACTCTCCTTGAAATATGTCGCCAAGGTGCCTGTAGTACTCAACCGCGAAGTAGTTTCTAAGTATCATCCTCAATGTGAAGGTCCGAGGTATGCAATAAAACTGCCGCTGTGCGCCGGATATTGTTACTGGGCTCCCAGGAAGGGTGCAGAGCAGTGACTGTTTAATATGTTACTCTCCTTGAAATATGTCGCCAAGGTGCCTGTAGTACTCAACCGCGAAGTAGTTTCTCTGTTTCATCGTCAATGTGAAGGTCCAAGGGATGCAATAAAACTGCCCCTGTGCGCCGAATATTGTTACTGGGCTCCCAGGAAAGGTGCAAAGCAGTGACTGTTTAATATGTTTATCTCCTTGAAATATGCCGCCAAGGTGCCTGTAGTACTCAACCGCAAAATAGTTTCTGTGTTTCATCGTCAATGTGAAGGTCCAAGGGATGCAATAAAACTGCCACTGTGCGCCGGATATTGTTAGTGGGCTCCCAGGAAAGGTGCAAAGCAGAGACTGCTTCATATGTTACTCTCCTTCAAATATGTCGCCAAGGTGCCTGTAGTACTCAATCGCGAAGTAGTTTCTAAGTATCATCCTCAATGTGAAGGTCCAAGGGATGCAATAAAACTCCCACTGTGCGTCGGATATTGTTACTGGGCTCCCAGGAAAGGTGCAAAGCAGTGACTGCTCCATATGTTACTCTCCTTGAAATATGTCGCCAAGGTGCCTGTAGTACTCAATCGCGAAGTAGTTTCTGTGTTTGATCGTCAATGTGAAGGTCCAAGGGATGCAATAAAACTGCCACTGTGCGCCGGGTATTGTAACTTGCCTCCCAGGAAAGGTGCAAATCAGTGACTGCTTCATTTGTTACTCTCCTACAAATATGTCGCCAATGTGCCTGTAGTTCTCAATCGCGAAGTAGTTTCTGTGTTTCATCCTCAATGTGAAGGTCCAAGGGATGCAATAAAACTGCCACTGTGCGCCGGATATTGTTACTGGGCTCCCAGGAAAGGTGCAAAGCAGTGACTGTTTAATATGTTACTTTCCTTGAAATATGTCGCCAAGGTGCCTGTAGTACTCAACCGCGAAGTAGTTTCTAAGTATCATCCTCAATGTGAAGGTCCGAGGGATGCAATAAAACTGCCACTGTGCGCCGGATACTGTTACTGGGCTCCCAGGAAAGGTGCAAAGCAGTGACTGTTTAATATGTTACTCTCCTTGAAATATGTCGCCAAGGTGCCTGTAGTACTCAACCGCGAAGTAGTTTCTGTGTTTCATCGTCAATGTGAAGGTCCAAGGGATGCAATAAAACTGCCACTGTGCGCCGGATATTGTTACTGGGCTCCCAGGAAGGTGCAAAGCAGTGACTGTTTAATATGTTACTCTCCTTGAAATATGTCGCCAAGGTGCCTGTAGTACTCAACCGCGAAGTAGTTTCTAAGTATCATCCTCAATGTGAAGGTCCGAGGTATGCAATAAAACTGCCGCTGTGCGCCGGATATTGTTACTGGGCTCCCAGGAAGGGTGCAGAGCAGTGACTGTTTAATATGTTACTCTCCTTGAAATATGTCGCCAAGGTGCCTGTAGTACTCAACCGCGAAGTGGTTTCTCTGTTTCATCGTCAATGTGAAGGTCCAAGGGATGCAATAAAACTGCCCCTGTGCGCCGGATATTGTTACTGGGCTCCCAGGAAAGGTGCAAAGCAGTGACTGTTTAATATGTTTATCTCCTTGAAATATGCCGCCAAGGTGCCTGTAGTACTCAACCGCAAAATAGTTTCTGTGTTTCATCGTCAATGTGAAGGTCCAAGGGATGCAATAAAACTGCCACTGTGCGCCGGATATTGTTAGTGGGCTCCCAGGAAAGGTGCAAAGCAGAGACTGCTTCATATGTTACTCTCCTTGAAATATGTCGCCAAGGTGCCTGTAGTACTCAACCGCGAAGTAGTTTCTAAGTATCATCCTCAATGTGAAGGTCCGAGGTATGCAATAAAACTGCCGCTGTGCGCCGGATATTGTTACTGGGCTCCCAGGAAGGGTGCAGAGCAGTGACTGTTTAATATGTTACTCTCCTTGAAATATGTCGCCAAGGTGCCTGTAGTACTCAACCGCGAAGTGGTTTCTCTGTTTCATCGTCAATGTGAAGGTCCAAGGGATGCAATAAAACTGCCCCTGTGCGCCGGATATTGTTACTGGGCTCCCAGGAAAGGTGCAAAGCAGTGACTGTTTAATATGTTTATCTCCTTGAAATATGCCGCCAAGGTGCCTGTAGTACTCAACCGCAAAATAGTTTCTGTGTTTCATCGTCAATGTGAAGGTCCAAGGGATGCAATAAAACTGCCACTGTGCGCCGGATATTGTTAGTGGGCTCCCAGGAAAGGTGCAAAGCAGAGACTGCTTCATATGTTACTCTCCTTCAAATATGTCGCCAAGGTGCCTGTAGTACTCAATCGCGAAGTAGTTTCTAAGTATCATCCTCAATGTGAAGGTCCGAGGTATGCAATAAAACTGCCGCTGTGCGCCGGATATTGTTACTGGGCTCCCAGGAAGGGTGCAGAGCAGTGACTGTTTAATATGTTACTCTCCTTGAAATATGTCGCCTAGGTGCCTGTAGTACTCAACCGCGAAGTAGTTTCTCTGTTTCATCGTCAATGTGAAGGTCCAAGGGATGCAATAAAACTGCCCCTGTGCGCCGGATATTGTTACTGGGCTCCCAGGAAAGGTGCAAAGCAGTGACTGTTTAATATGTTTATCTCCTTGAAATATGCCGCCAAGATGCCTGTAGTACTCAACCGCAAAATAGTTTCTGTGTTTCATCGTCAATGTGAAGGTCCAAGGGATGCAATAAAACTGCCACTGTGCGCCGGATATTGTTAGTGGGCTCCCAGGAAAGGTGCAAAGCAGAGACTGCTTCATATGTTACTCTCCTTCAAATATGTCGCCAAGGTGCCTGTAGTACTCAATCGCGAAGTAGTTTCTAAGTATCATCCTCAATGTGAAGGTCCAAGGGATGCAATAAAACTCCCACTGTGCGTCGGATATTGTTACTGGGCTCCCAGGAAAGGTGCAAAGCGGTGACTGCTTCATATGTTACTCTCCTTCAAATATGTCGCCAAGGTGCCTGTAGTACTCAATCGCGAAGTAGTTTCTAAGTTTCATCCTCAATGTGAAGGTCCAAGGGATGCTATAAAACTGCCACTGTGCGCCGGATATTGTTACTGGGCTCCCAGGAAAGGTGCAAAGCAGTGACTGTTTAATACGTTGCTCTCCTTGAAATATGTCGCCAAGGTGCCTGTAGTACTCAACCGCGAAGTAGTTTCTGTGTTTCATCGTCAATGTGAAGGTCCAAGGGATGCAATAAAACTGCCACTGTGCGCCGGATATTGATACTGGGCTCCCAGGAAAGGATCAAAGCAGTGACTGTTTAATATGTTACTCTCCTTGAAATATGTCGCCAAGGTGCCTGTAGTACTCAACCGCGAAGAAGTTTCTGTGTTTCATCGTCAATGTGAAGGTCCAAGGGATGCAATAAAACTGCCACTGTGCGCCGGATATTGTTACTGGGCTCCCAGGAAGGTGCAAAGCAGTGACTGTTTAATATGTTACTCTCCTTGAAATATGTCGCCAAGGTGCCTGTAGTACTCATCCGCGAAGTAGTTTCTAAGTATCATCCTCAATGAGAAGGTCCGAGGTATGCAATAAAACTGCCGCTGTGCGCCGGATATTGTTACTGGGCTCCCAGGAAGGGTGCAGAGCAGTGACTGTTTAATATGTTACTCTCCTTGAAATATGTCGCCAAGGTGCCTGTAGTACTCAACCGCGAAGTAGTTTCTCTGTTTCATCGTCAATGTGAAGGTCCAAGGGATGCAATAAAACTGCCCCTGTGCGCCGGATATTGTTACTGGGCTCCCAGGAAAGGTGCAAAGCAGTGACTGTTTAATATGTTTATCTCCTTGAAATATGCCGCCAAGGTGCCTGTAGTACTCAACCGCAAAATAGTTTCTGTGTTTCATCGTCAATGTGAAGGTCCAAGGGATGCAATAAAACTGCCACTGTGCGCCGGATATTGTTAGTGGGCTCCCAGGAAAGGTGCAAAGCAGAGACTGCTTCATATGTTACTCTCCTTCAAATATGTCGCCAAGGTGCCTGTAGTACTCAATCGCGAAGTAGTTTCTAAGTATCATCCTCAATGTGAAGGTCCAAGGGATGCAATAAAACTCCCACTGTGCGTCGGATATTGTTACTGGGCTCCCAGGAAAGGTGCAAAGCAGTGACTGCTTCATATGTTACTCTCCTTCAAATATGTCGCCAAGGTGCCTGTAGTACTCAATCGCGAAGTAGTTTCTAAGTTTCATCCTCAATGTGAAGGTCCAAGGGATGCAATAAAGCTGCCACTGTGCGTCGGATATTGTTACTGGGCTCCCAGGAAAGGTGCAAAGCAGTGACTGTTTAATATGTTACTCTCCTTGAAATATGTCGCCAAAGTGCCTGTAGTACTCAACCGCGAAGTAGTTTCTGTAATTCATCGTCAATGTGCAGGTCCAAGGGATGCAATAAAACTGCCACTGTGCGCCGGATATTGTTACTGGGCTCCCAGGAAAGGTGCAAAGCAGTGACTGTTTAATATGTTACTCTCCTTGAAATATGTCGCCAAGGTGCCTGTAGTACTCAACCGCGAAGTAGTTTCTAAGTATCATCCTCAATGTGAAGGTCCGAGGGATGCAATAAAACTGCCACTGTGCGCCGGATACTGTTACTGGGCTCCCAGGAAAGGTGCAAAGCAGTGACTGTTTAATATGTTACTCTCCTTGAAATATGTCGCCAAGGTGCCTGTAGTACTCAATCGCGAAGTAGTTTCTGTGTTTCATCGTCAATGTGAAGCTCCAAGGGATGCAATAAAACTGCCACTGTGCGCCGGGTATTGTTACTTGGCTCCCAGGAAAGGTGCAAAGCAGTGACTGCTTCATATGTTACTCTCCTTCAAATATGTCGCCAATGTGCCTGTAGTACTCAATCGCGAAGTAGTTTCTGTGTTTCATCCTCAATGTGAAGGTCCAAGGGATGCAATAAAACTGCCACTGAGCGCCGGATATTGTTACTGGGCCCCCAGGAAAGGTGCAAATCAGTGACTGTTTAATATGTTGCTCTCCTTGAAATATGTCGCCAAGGTGCCTGTAGTAGTCAACCGCGAATTAGTTTCTGTGTTGGATCGTCAATGTGAAGGTCCAAGGGATGCAATAAAACTGCCACTGTGCGCCGGATATTGTTACTGGGCTCCCAGGAAAGGTGCAAAGCAGTGACTGTTTAATATGTTACTCTCCTTGAAATATGTCGCCGAGGTGCCTGTAGTACTCAACCGAGAAGTAGGTTCATTGTTTCATCGTCAATGCGAAGCTCCAAGGGATGGAATAAATCTGCCACTGTGCGCCGGATATTGTTACTGGGCTCCCAGGAAAGGTGCAAAGCAGTGACTGTTTAATATGTTACTCTCCTTGAAATATGTCGCCAAGGTGCCTGTAGTACTCAATCGCGAAGTAGTTTCTAAGTTTCATCCTCAATGTGAAGTTCCAAGGGATGGAATAAAACTGCCACTGTGCGCCGGATACTGTTACTGGGCTCCCAGGAAAGTTGCAAAGCAGTGACTGTTTAATATGTTACTCTCCTTGAAATATGTCGCCAAGGTGCCTGTAGTACTCAACCGCGAAGTAGTTTCTGTGTTCCATCGTCAATGTGAAGGTCCGAGGGATGCAATAAAACTGCCACTGTGCGCCGGATATTGTTACTGGGCTCCCAGGAAAGGTGCAAAGCAGTGACTGCTTCATATGTTACTCTCCTGCAAATATGTCGCCAAGGTACCTATAGTACTCAATCGCGAAGTAGTTTCTAAGTTTCATCCTCAATGTGAAGGTCCAAGGGATGCAATAAAACTGCCACTGTGCGCCGGATATTGTTACTGGGCTCCCAGGAAAGGTGCAAAGCAGTGACTGTTTAATATGTTACTCTCCTTGAAATATGTCGCCAAGGTGCCTGTAGTACTCAACCGTGAAGTAGTTTCTGTAATTCATCGTCAATGTGCAGGTCCAAGGGATGCAATAAAACTGCCACTGTGCGCCGGATATTGTTACTGGGCTCCCAGGAAAGGTGCAAAGCAGTGACTGTTTAATATGTTACTCTCCTTGAAATATGTCGCCAAGGTGCCTGTAGTACTCAACCGCGAAGTAGTTTCTAAGTATCATCCTCAATGTGAAGGTCCGAGGGATGCAATAAAACTGCCACTGTGCGCCGGATACTGTTACTGGGCTCCCAGGAAAGGTGCAAAGCAGTGACTGTTTAATATGTTACTCTCCTTGAAATATGTTGCCAAGGTACCTGTAGTACTCAATCGCGAAGTAGTTTCTAAGTTTCATCCTCAATGTGACGTTCCAAGGGATGGAATAAAACTGCCACTGTGCGCCGGATATTGTTACTGGGCTCCCAGGAAAGGTGCAAAGCAGTAACTGCTTCATATGTTACTCTCCCTCAAATATGTCGCCAAGGAGCCTGTAGTACTCAACCGCGAAGTAGTTTCTGTGTTTCATCGTCAATGTGAAGGTCCAAGGGATGCAATAAAACTGCCACTGTGCGCCGGATATTGTTACTGGGCTCCCAGGAAAGGTGCAAAGCAGTGACTGTTTAATATGTTACTCTCCTTGAAATATGTCGCCAAAGTGCCTGTAGTACTCAACCGCGAAGTAGATTCTATGTTTCATCGTCAATGTGAAGGTCCAAGGGATGCAATAAAACTGCCACTGTGCGCCGGATATTGTTACTGGGTTCCCAGGAAAGGTGCAAAGCAGTGACTGCTTCATATGTTACTCTCCTGCAAATATGTCGCCAAGGTACCTATAGTACTCAATCGCGAAGTAGTTTCTAAGTTTCATCCTCAATGTGAAGGTCCAAGGGATGCAATAAAACTGCCACTGTGCGCCGGATATTGTTACTGGGCTCCCAGGAAAGGTGCAAAGCAGTGACTGTTTAATATGTTACTCTCCTTGAAATATGTCGCCAAGGTGCCTGTAGTACTCAACCGCGAAATAGTTTCTCTGTTTCATCGTCAATGTGAAGTTCCAAGGGATGCAATAAAACTGCCACTGTGCGCCGGATATTGTTACTGGGCTCCCAGGAAAGGTGCAAAGCAGTGACTGTTTAATATGTTACTCTCCTTGAGATATGTCGCCAAGGTGCCTGTAGTACTCAACCGCAAAGTAGTTTCTGTGTTTCATCGTCAATGTGAAGGTCCAAGGGATGCAATAAAACTGCCACTGTGCGCCGGATATTGTTACTGGGCTCCCAGGAAAGGTGCAAAGCAGTGACTGCTTCATATGTTACTCTCCTTGAAATATGTCGCCAAGGTGCCTGTAGTACTCAATCGCGAAGTAGTTTCTACGTATCATCCTCAATGTGAAGGTCCAAGGTTTGCAATAATACTGCCACTGTGCGTCGGATATTGTTACTGGGCTCCCAGGAATGGTGCAAAGCAGTGATTGTTTAATATGTTACTCTCCTTGAGATATGTCGCCAAGGTGCCTGTAGTACTCAACCGCAAAGTAGTTTCTGTGTTTCATCGTCAATGTGAAGGTCCAAGGGATGCAATAAAACTGCCACTGTGCGCCGGATATTGTTACTGGGCTCCCAGGAAAGGTGCAAAGCAGTGACTGTTTAATATGTTACTCTCCTTGAAATATGTCGCCAAGGTGCCTGTAGTACTCAACCGCGAAGTAGTTACTCTGTTTCATCGTCAATGTGAAGTTCCAAGGGATGCAATAAAACTGCCACTGTGCGCCGGATATTGTTACTGGGCTCCCAGGAAAGGTGCAAAGCAGTGACTGTTTAATATGTTACTCTCCTTGAGATATGACGCCAAGGTGCCTGTAGTACTCAACCGCAAAGTAGTTTCTGTGTTTCATCGTCAATGTGAAGGTCCAAGGGATGCAATAAAACTGCCACTGTGCGCCGGATATTGTTACTGGGCTCCCAGGAAAGGTGCAAAGCAGTGACTGCTTCATATGTTACTCTCCTTCAAATATGTCGCCAAGTTGCCTGTAGTACTCAATCGCGAAGTAGTTTCTACGTATCATCCTCAATGTGAAGGTCCAAGGGATGCAATAAAACTGCCACTGTGCGTCGGATATTGTTACTGGGCTCCCAGGAAAGGTGCAGAGCAGTGATTGTTTAATATGTTACTCTCCTTGAGATATGTCGCCAAGGTGCATGTAGTACTCAACCGCAAAGTAGTTTCTGTGTTTCATCGTCAATGTGAAGGTCCAAGGGATGCAATAAAACTGCCACTGTGCGCCGGATATTGTTACTGGGCTCCCAGGAAAGGTGCAAAGCAGTGACTGTTTAATATGTTACTCTCCTTGAAATATGTCGCCAAGGTGCCTGTAGTACTCAACCGAGAAATAGTTTCTGTGTTTCATCGTCAATGTGAAGGTCCAAGGGATGCAATAAAACTGCCACTGTGCGCCGGATATTGTTACTGGGCTCCCAGGAAAGGTGCAAAGCAGTGACTGTTTAATATGTTACTCTCCTTGAGATATGTCGCCAAGGTGCCTGTAGTACTCAACCGCAAAGTAGTTTCTGTGTTTCATCGTCAATGTGAAGGTCCAAGGGATGCAATAAAACTGCCACTGTGCGCCGGATATTGTTACTGGGCTCCCAGGAAAGGTGCAAAGCAGTGACTGCTTCATATGTCACTCTCCTTCAAATATGTCGCCAAGGTGCCTGTAGTACTCAATCGCGAAGTAGTTTCTACGTATCATCCTCAATGTGAAGGTCCAAGGTTTGCAATAAAACTGCCACTGTGCGTCGGATATCGTTACTGGGCTCCCAGGAATGGTGCAAAGCAGTGATTGTTTAATATGTTACTCTCCTTGAGATATGTCGCCAAGGTGCCTGTAGTACTCAACCGCAAAGTAGTTTCTGTGTTTCATCGTCAATGTGAAGGTCCAAGGGATGCAATAAAACTGCCACTGTGCGCCGGATATTGTTACTGGGCTCCCAGGAAAGGTGCAAAGCAGTGACTGTTTAATATGTTACTCTCCTTGAAATATGTCGCCAAGGTGCCTGTAGTACTCAACCGCGAAGTAGTTACTCTGTTTCATCGTCAATGTGAAGTTCCAAGGGATGCAATAAAACTGCCACTGTGCGCCGGATATTGTTACTGGGCTCCCAGGAAAGGTGCAAAGCAGTGACTGTTTAATATGTTACTCTCCTTGAGATATGACGCCAAGGTGCCTGTAGTACTCAACCGCAAAGTAGTTTCTGTGTTTCATCGTCAATGTGAAGGTCCAAGGGATGCAATAAAACTGCCACTGTGCGCCGGATATTGTTACTGGGCTCCCAGGAAAGGTGCAAAGCAGTGACTGCTTCATATGTTACTCTCCTTCAAATATGTCGCCAAGTTGCCTGTAGTACTCAATCGCGAAGTAGTTTCTACGTATCATCCTCAATGTGAAGGTCCAAGGGATGCAATAAAACTGCCACTGTGCGTCGGATATTGTTACTGGGCTCCCAGGAAAGGTGCAGAGCAGTGATTGTTTAATATGTTACTCTCCTTGAGATATGTCGCCAAGGTGCATGTAGTACTCAACCGCAAAGTAGTTTCTGTGTTTCATCGTCAATGTGAAGGTCCAAGGGATGCAATAAAACTGCCACTGTGCGCCGGATATTGTTACTGGGCTCCCAGGAAAGGTGCAAAGCAGTGACTGTTTAATATGTTACTCTCCTTGAAATATGTCGCCAAGGTGCCTGTAGTACTCAACCGAGAAATAGTTTCTGTGTTTCATCGTCAATGCGAAGGTCCAAGGGATGGAATAAATCTGCCACTGTGCGCCGGATATTGTTACTGGGCTCCCAGGAAAGGTGCAAAGCAGTGACTGTTTAATATGTTACTCTCCTTGAAATATGTCGCCAAGGTGCCTGTAGTACTCAATCGCGAAGTAGTTTCTAAGTTTCATCCTCAATGTGAAGTTCCAAGGGATGGAATAAAACTGCCACTGTGCGCTGGATATTGTTACTGGGCTCCCAGGAAAGATGGAAAGCAGTGACTGTTTAATATGTTACTCTCCTTGAAATATGTCGCCAAGGTGCCTGTAGTACTCAACCGCGAAGTAGTTTCTGTGTTCCATCGTCAATGTGAAGGTCCGAGGGATGCGATAAAACTGCCACTGTGCGCCGGATATTGTTACTGTTCTCCCAGGAAAGGTGCAAAGCAGTGACTGCTTCATATGTTACTCTCCTGCAAATATGTCGCCAAGGTACCTATAGTACTCAATCGCGAAGTAGTTTCTAAGTTTCATCCTCAATGTGAAGATCCAAGGGATGCAATAAAACTGCCACTGTGCGCCGGATATTGTTACTGGGCTCCCAGGAAAGGTGCAAAGCAGTGACTGTTTAATATGTTACTATCCTTGAAATATGTCGCCAAGGTGCCTGTAGTACTCAACCGAGAAGTAGTTTCTCTGTTTCATCGTCAATGTGAAGGTCCAAGGGATGCAATAAAACTGCCCCTGTGCGCCGGATATTGTTACTAGGCTCCCAGGAAAGGTGCAAAGCAGTGACTGTTTAATATGTTACTCTCCTTGAGATATGTCGCCAAGGTGCCTGTAGTACTCAACCGCAAAGTTATTTCTGTGTTTCATCGTCAATGTGAAGGTCCAAGGGATGCAATAAAACTGCCACTGTGCGCCGGATATTGTTACTGGGCTCCCAGGAAAGGTGCAAAGCGGTGACTGCTTCATATGTTACTCTCCTTCAAATATGTCGCCAAGGTGCCTGTAGTACTCAATCGCGAAGTAGTTTCTAAGTATCATCCTCAATGTGAAGGTCCAAGGGATGCAATAAAACTGCCACTGTGCGTCGGATATTGTTACTGGGCTCCCAGGAAAGGTGCAAAGCAGTGACTCCTTCATATGTTACTCTCCTTGAAATATGTCGCCAAGGTGCCTGTAGTACTGAACCGCGAAGTAGTTTCTGTGTTTCATCGTCAATGTGAAGGTCCGAGGGATGCAATAAAACTGCCACTGTGCGCCGGATATTGTTACTGGGCTCCCAGGAAAGGTGCAAAGCAGTGACTGTTTAATATGTTACTCTCCTTGAAATATGTCGCCAAAGTGCCTGTAGTACTCAACCGCGAAGTAGTTTCTGTGTTTCATCGTCAATGTGAAGGTCCAAGGGATGCAATAAAACTGCCAATGTGCGCCGGATATTGTTACTGGGCTCCCAGGAAAGGTGCAAAGCAGTGACTGTTTAATATGTTACTCTCCTTGAAATATGTCGCCAAGGTGCCTGTAGTAGTCAACCGCGAAGTAGTTTCTGTGTTTCATCGTCAATGTGAAGGTCCAAGGGATGCAATAAAACTGCCACTGTGCGCCGGATATTGTTACTGGGCTCCCAGGAAAGGTGCAAAGCAGTGACTGTTTAATATGTTACTCTCCTTGAAATATGTCGCCAAGATGCCTGTAGTATTCAACCGCGAAGTAGTTTCTGTGTTTCATCGTCAATGTGAAGGTCCAAGGGATGCAATAAAACTGCCACTGTGCGCCGGATATTGTTACTGGGCTCCCAGGAAAGGTGCAAAGCAGTGACTGTTTAATATGTTACTCACCTTGAAATATGTCGCCAAGGTGCCTGTAGTACTCAACAGCGAAGAAGTTTCTAAGTATCATCCTCAATGTGAAGGTCCGAGGGATGCAATAAAACTGCCACTGTGCGCCGGATATTGTTACTGGGCTCCCAGGAAAGGTGCAAAGCAGTGACTGTTTAATATGTTACTCTCCTTGAAATATGTCGCCAAGGTGCCTGTAGCACTCAACCGCAATGTAGTTTCTCTGTTTCATCGTCAATGTGAAGGTCCAAGGGATGCAATAAAACTGCCCCTGTGCGCCGGATATTGTTACTGGGCTCCCAGGAAAGGTGCAAAGCAGTGACTGTTTAATATGTTACTCTCCTTGAAATATGTCGCCAAGGTGCCTGTAGTACTCAACTGCGAAGTAGTTTCTCTGTTTCATCGTCAATGTGAAGGTCCAAGGGATGCAATAAAACTGCCCCTGTGCGCCGGATATTGTTACTGGGCTCCCAGGAAAGGTGCAAAGCAGTGACTGTTTAATATGTTACTCTCCTTGAAATATGTCGCCAAGGTGCCTGTAGCACTCAACCGCAATGTAGTTTCTGTGTTTCATCGTCAATGTGAAGGTCCAAGGGATGCAATAAAACTGCCAATGTGCGCCGGATATTGTTACTGGGCTCCCAGGAAAGGTGCAAAGCAGTGACTGTTTAATATGTTACTCTCCTTGAAATATGTCGCCAAGGTGCCTGTAGTAGTCAACCGCGAAGTAGTTTCTGTGTTTCATCGTCAATGTGAAGGTCCAAGGGATGCAATAAAACTGCCACTGTGCGCCGGATATTGTTACTGGGCTCCCAGGAAAGGTGCAAAGCAGTGACTGTTTAATATGTTACTCTCCTTGAAATATGTCGCCAAGGTGCCTGTAGTACTCAACTGCGAAGTAGTTTCTCTGTTTCATCGTCAATGTGAAGGTCCAAGGGATGCAATAAAACTGCCCCTGTGCGCCGGATATTGTTACTGGGCTCCCAGGAAAGATGCAAAGCAGTGACTGTTTAATATGTTACTCTCCTTGAAATATGTCGCCAAGGTGCCTGTAGCACTCAACCGCAATGTAGTTTCTGTGTTTCATCGTCAATGTGAAGGTCCAAGGGATGCAATAAAACTGCCAATGTGCGCCGGATATTGTTACTGGGCTCCCAGGAAAGGTGCAAAGCAGTGACTGTTTAATATGTTACTCTCCTTGAAATATGTCGCCAAGGTGCCTGTAGTAGTCAACCGCGAAGTAGTTTCTGTGTTTCATCGTCAATGTGAAGGTCCAAGGGATGCAATAAAACTGCCACTGTGCGCCGGATATTGTTACTGGGCTCCCACGAAAGGTGCAAAGCAGTGACTGTTTAATATGTTACTCTCCTTGAAATATGTCGCCAAGGTGCCTGTAGTACTCAACTGCGAAGTAGTTTCTCTGTTTCATCGTCAATGTGAAGGTCCAAGGGATGCAATAAAACTGCCCCTGTGCGCCGGATATTGTTACTGGGCTCCCAGGAAAGGTGCAAAGCAGTGACTGTTTAATATGTTACTCTCCTTGAAATATGTCGCCAAGGTGCCTGTAGCACTCAACCGCAATGTAGTTTCTGTGTTTCATCGTCAATGTGAAGGTCCAAGGGATGCAATAAAACTGCCAATGTGCGCCGGATATTGTTACTGGGCTCCCAGGAAAGGTGCAAAGCAGTGACTGTTTAATATGTTACTCTCCTTGAAATATGTCGCCAAGGTGCCTGTAGTAGTCAACCGCGAAGTAGTTTCTGTGTTTCATCGTCAATGTGAAGGTCCAAGGGATGCAATAAAACTGCCACTGTGCGCCGGATATTGTTACTGGGCTCCCAGGAAAGGTGCAAAGCAGTGACTGTTTAATATGTTACTCTCCTTGAAATATGTCGCCAAGGTGCCTGTAGTACTCAACTGCGAAGTAGTTTCTCTGTTTCATCGTCAATGTGAAGGTCCAAGGGATGCAATAAAACTGCCACTGTGCGCCGGATATTGTTACTGGGCTCCCAGGAAAGGTGCAAAGCAGTGACTGTTTAATATGTTACTCACCTTGAAATATGTCGCCAAGGTGCCTGTAGTACTCAACAGCGAAGAAGTTTCTAAGTATCATCCTCAATGTGAAGGTCCGAGGGATGCAATAAAACTGCCACTGTGCGCCGGATATTGTTACTGGGCTCCCAGGAAAGGTGCAAAGCAGTGACTGTTTAATATGTTACTCTCCTTGAAATATGTCGCCAAGGTGCCTGTAGTAGTCAACCGCAATGTAGTTTCTCTGTTTCATCGTCAATGTGAAGGTCCAAGGGATGCAATAAAACTGCCCCTGTGCGCCGGATATTGTTACTGGGCTCCCAGGAAAGGTGCAAAGCAGTGACTGTTTAATATGTTACTCTCCTTGAAATATGTCGCCAAGGTGCCTGTAGTACTCAACTGCGAAGTAGTTTCTCTGTTTCATCGTCAATGTGAAGGTCCAAGGGATGCAATAAAACTGCCCCTGTGCGCCGGATATTGTTACTGGGCTCCCAGGAAAGGTGCAAAGCAGTGACTGTTTAATATGTTACTCTCCTTGAAATATGTCGCCAAGGTGCCTGTAGCACTCAACCGCAATGTAGTTTCTGTGTTTCATCGTCAATGTGAAGGTCCAAGGGATGCAATAAAACTGCCAATGTGCGCCGGATATTGTTACTGGGCTCCCAGGAAAGGTGCAAAGCAGTGACTGTTTAATATGTTACTCTCCTTGAAATATGTCGCCAAGGTGCCTGTAGTAGTCAACCGCGAAGTAGTTTCTGTGTTTCATCGTCAATGTGAAGGTCCAAGGGATGCAATAAAACTGCCACTGTGCGCCGGATATTGTTACTGGGCTCCCAGGAAAGGTGCAAAGCAGTGACTGTTTAATATGTTACTCTCCTTGAAATATGTCGCCAAGGTGCCTGTAGTACTCAACTGCGAAGTAGTTTCTCTGTTTCATCGTCAATGTGAAGGTCCAAGGGATGCAATAAAACTGGCACTGTGCGCCGGATATTGTTACTGGGCTCCCAGGAAAGGTGCAAAGCAGTGACTGTTTAATATGTTACTCACCTTGAAATATGTCGCCAAGGTGCCTGTAGTACTCAACAGCGAAGAAGTTTCTAAGTATCATCCTCAATGTGAAGGTCCGAGGGATGCAATAAAACTGCCACTGTGCGCCGGATATTGTTACTGGGCTCCCAGGAAAGGTGCAAAGCAGTGACTGTTTAATATGTTACTCTCCTTGAAATATGTCGCCAAGGTGCCTGTAGTACTCAACTGCGAAGTAGTTTCTCTGTTTCATCGTCAATGTGAAGGTCCAAGGGATGCAATAAAACTGCCCCTGTGCGCCGGATATTGTTACTGGGCTCCCAGGAAAGGTGCAAAGCAGTGACTGTTTAATATGTTACTCTCCTTGAAATATGTCGCCAAGGTGCCTGTAGCACTCAACCGCAATGTAGTTTCTGTGTTTCATCGTCAATGTGAAGGTCCAAGGGATGCAATAAAACTGCCACTGTGCGCCGGATATTGTTACTGGGCTCGCAGGAAAGGTGCAAAGCAGTGACAGCTTCATATGTTACTCTCCTTCAAATATGTCGCCAAGGTGCCTTTAGTACCCAATCGCGAAGTAGTTTCTAAGTATCATCCTCAATGTGAAGGTCCAAGGGATGCAATAAAACTCCCACTGTGCGTCGGATATTGTTACTAAGCTCCCAGGAAAGGTGCAAAGCAGTGACTGCTTCATATGTTACACTCCTTCAAATATGTCGCCAAGGTGCCTGTAGTACTCAATCGCGAAGTAGTTTCTAAGTTTCATCCTCAATGTAAAGGTCCAAGGGATGCAATAAAACTGCCACTGTGCGTCGGATATTGTTACTGGGCTCCCAGGAAAGGTGCAAAGCAGTGACTGCTTCATATGTTACTCTCCTTCAAATATGTCGCCAAGGTGCCTGTAGTACTCAACCGCGAAGTAGTTTCTGTGTTTCATCGTCAATGTGAAGGTCCAAGGGATGCAATAAAACTGCAACTGTGCGCCGGATATTGTTACTGGGCTCCCAGGAAAGATGCAAAGCAGTGACTGTTTAATATGTTACTCTCCTTGAAATACGTCGCCAAAGTGCCTGTAGTATTCAACCGCGAAGTAGTTTCTGTGTTTCATCGTCAATGTGAAGGTCCAAGGGATGCAATAAAACTGCCACTGTGCGCCGGATATTGTTACTGGGCTCCCAGGAAAGGTGCAAAGCAGTGACTATTTAATGTGTTACTCTCCTTGAAATATGTCGCCAAGGTGCCTGTAGTACTCAACCGCGAAGTAGTTTCTAAGTATCATCCTCAATGTGAAGGTCCGAGGGATGCAATAAAACTGCCACTGTGCGCCGGATATTGTTACAGGGCTCCCAGGAAAGGTGCAAAGCAGTGACTGTCTAATATGTTACTCTCCTTGAAATATGTCGCCAAGGTGCCTGTAGTACTCAATCGCGAAGTAGTTTCTCTGTTTCATCGTCAATGTGAAGGTCCAAGGGATGCAATAAAACTGCCCCTGTGCGCCGGATATTGTTACTGGGCTCCCAGGAAAGGTGCAAAGCAGTGACTGTTTAATATGTTACTCTCCTTGAAATATGTCGCCAAGGTGCCTGTAGCACTCAACCGCAATGTAGTTTCTGTGTTTCATCGTCAATGTGAAGGTCCAAGGGATGCAATAAAACTGCCAATGTGCGCCGGATATTGTTACTGGGCTCCCAGGAAAGGTGCAAAGCAGTGACTGTTTAATATGTTACTCTCCTTGAAATATGTCGCCAAGGTGCCTGTAGTAGTCAACCGCGAAGTAGTTTCTGTGTTTCATCGTCAATGTGAAGGTCCAAGGGATGCAATAAAACTGCCACTGTGCGCCGGATATTGTTACTGGGCTCCCAGGAAAGGTGCAAAGCAGTGACTGTTTAATATGTTACTCTCCTTGAAATATGTCGCCAAGGTGCCTGTAGTACTCAACTGCGAAGTAGTTTCTCTGTTTCATCGTCAATGTGAAGGTCCAAGGGATGCAATAAAACTGGCACTGTGCGCCGGATATTGTTACTGGGCTCCCAGGAAAGGTGCAAAGCAGTGACTGTTTAATATGTTACTCACCTTGAAATATGTCGCCAAGGTGCCTGTAGTACTCAACAGCGAAGAAGTTTCTAAGTATCATCCTCAATGTGAAGGTCCGAGGGATGCAATAAAACTGCCACTGTGCGCCGGATATTGTTACTGGGCTCCCAGGAAAGGTGCAAAGCAGTGACTGTTTAATATGTTACTCTCCTTGAAATATGTCGCCAAGGTGCCTGTAGTACTCAACTGCGAAGTAGTTTCTCTGTTTCATCGTCAATGTGAAGGTCCAAGGGATGCAATAAAACTGCCCCTGTGCGCCGGATATTGTTACTGGGCTCCCAGGAAAGGTGCAAAGCAGTGACTGTTTAATATGTTACTCTCCTTGAAATATGTCGCCAAGGTGCCTGTAGCACTCAACCGCAATGTAGTTTCTGTGTTTCATCGTCAATGTGAAGGTCCAAGGGATGCAATAAAACTGGCACTGTGCGCCGGATATTGTTACTGGGCTCCCAGGAAAGGTGCAAAGCAGTGACTGTTTAATATGTTACTCACCTTGAAATATGTCGCCAAGGTGCCTGTAGTACTCAACAGCGAAGAAGTTTCTAAGTATCATCCTCAATGTGAAGGTCCGAGGGATGCAATAAAACTGCCACTGTGCGCCGGATATTGTTACTGGGCTCCCAGGAAAGGTGCAAAGCAGTGACTGTTTAATATGTTACTCTCCTTGAAATATGTCGCCAAGGTGCCTGTAGTAGTCAACCGCAATGTAGTTTCTCTGTTTCATCGTCAATGTGAAGGTCCAAGGGATGCAATAAAACTGCCCCTGTGCGCCGGATATTGTTACTGGGCTCCCAGGAAAGGTGCAAAGCAGTGACTGTTTAATATGTTACTCTCCTTGAAATATGTCGCCAAGGTGCCTGTAGTACTCAACTGCGAAGTAGTTTCTCTGTTTCATCGTCAATGTGAAGGTCCAAGGGATGCAATAAAACTGCCCCTGTGCGCCGGATATTGTTACTGGGCTCCCAGGAAAGGTGCAAAGCAGTGACTGTTTAATATGTTACTCTCCTTGAAATATGTCGCCAAGGTGCCTGTAGCACTCAACCGCAATGTAGTTTCTGTGTTTCATCGTCAATGTGAAGGTCCAAGGGATGCAATAAAACTGCCAATGTGCGCCGGATATTGTTACTGGGCTCCCAGGAAAGGTGCAAAGCAGTGACTGTTTAATATGTTACTCTCCTTGAAATATGTCGCCAAGGTGCCTGTAGTAGTCAACCGCGAAGTAGTTTCTGTGTTTCATCGTCAATGTGAAGGTCCAAGGGATGCAATAAAACTGCCACTGTGCGCCGGATATTGTTACTGGGCTCCCAGGAAAGGTGCAAAGCAGTGACTGTTTAATATGTTACTCTCCTTGAAATATGTCGCCAAGGTGCCTGTAGTACTCAACTGCGAAGTAGTTTCTCTGTTTCATCGTCAATGTGAAGGTCCAAGGGATGCAATAAAACTGGCACTGTGCGCCGGATATTGTTACTGGGCTCCCAGGAAAGGTGCAAAGCAGTGACTGTTTAATATGTTACTCACCTTGAAATATGTCGCCAAGGTGCCTGTAGTACTCAACAGCGAAGAAGTTTCTAAGTATCATCCTCAATGTGAAGGTCCGAGGGATGCAATAAAACTGCCACTGTGCGCCGGATATTGTTACTGGGCTCCCAGGAAAGGTGCAAAGCAGTGACTGTTTAATATGTTACTCTCCTTGAAATATGTCGCCAAGGTGCCTGTAGTACTCAACTGCGAAGTAGTTTCTCTGTTTCATCGTCAATGTGAAGGTCCAAGGGATGCAATAAAACTGCCCCTGTGCGCCGGATATTGTTACTGGGCTCCCAGGAAAGGTGCAAAGCAGTGACTGTTTAATATGTTACTCTCCTTGAAATATGTCGCCAAGGTGCCTGTAGCACTCAACCGCAATGTAGTTTCTGTGTTTCATCGTCAATGTGAAGGTCCAAGGGATGCAATAAAACTGCCACTGTGCGCCGGATATTGTTACTGGGCTCGCAGGAAAGGTGCAAAGCAGTGACAGCTTCATATGTTACTCTCCTTCAAATATGTCGCCAAGGTGCCTTTAGTACCCAATCGCGAAGTAGTTTCTAAGTATCATCCTCAATGTGAAGGTCCAAGGGATGCAATAAAACTCCCACTGTGCGTCGGATATTGTTACTAAGCTCCCAGGAAAGGTGCAAAGCAGTGACTGCTTCATATGTTACACTCCTTCAAATATGTCGCCAAGGTGCCTGTAGTACTCAATCGCGAAGTAGTTTCTAAGTTTCATCCTCAATGTAAAGGTCCAAGGGATGCAATAAAACTGCCACTGTGCGTCGGATATTGTTACTGGGCTCCCAGGAAAGGTGCAAAGCAGTGACTGCTTCATATGTTACTCTCCTTCAAATATGTCGCCAAGGTGCCTGTAGTACTCAACCGCGAAGTAGTTTCTGTGTTTCATCGTCAATGTGAAGGTCCAAGGGATGCAATAAAACTGCAACTGTGCGCCGGATATTGTTACTGGGCTCCCAGGAAAGATGCAAAGCAGTGACTGTTTAATATGTTACTCTCCTTGAAATACGTCGCCAAAGTGCCTGTAGTATTCAACCGCGAAGTAGTTTCTGTGTTTCATCGTCAATGTGAAGGTCCAAGGGATGCAATAAAACTGCCACTGTGCGCCGGATATTGTTACTGGGCTCCCAGGAAAGGTGCAAAGCAGTGACTATTTAATGTGTTACTCTCCTTGAAATATGTCGCCAAGGTGCCTGTAGTACTCAACCGCGAAGTAGTTTCTAAGTATCATCCTCAATGTGAAGGTCCGAGGGATGCAATAAAACTGCCACTGTGCGCCGGATATTGTTACAGGGCTCCCAGGAAAGGTGCAAAGCAGTGACTGTCTAATATGTTACTCTCCTTGAAATATGTCGCCAAGGTGCCTGTAGTACTCAATCGCGAAGTAGTTTCTGTGTTTGATCGTCAATGTGAAGGTCCAAGGGATGCAATAAAACTGCCACTGTGCGCCGGGTATTGTAACTTGCCTCCCAGGAAAGGTGCAAATCAGTGACTGCTTCATTTGTTACTCTCCTTCAAATATGTCGCCAATGTGCCTGTAGTACTCAATCGCGAAGTAGTTTCTGTGTTTCATCCTCAATGTGAAGGTCCAAGGGATGCAATAAAACTGCCACTGTGCGCCGGATATTGTTACTGGGCTCCCAGGAAAGGTGCAAAGCAGTGACTGTTTAATATGTTACTTTCCTTGAAATATGTCGCCAAGGTGCCTGTAGTACTCAATCGCGAAGTAGTTTCTAAGTTTCATCCTCAATGTGAAGTTCCAAGGGATGGAATAAAACTGCCACTGTGCGCCGGATATTGTTACTGGGCTCCCAGGAAAGGTGCAAAGCAGTGACTGTGTAATATGTTACTCTCCTTGAAATATGTCGCCAAGATGCCTGTAGTATTCAACCGCGAAGTAGTTTCTGTGTTTCATCGTCAATGTGAAGGTCCAAGGGATGCAATAAAACTGCCACTGTGCGCCGGATATTGTTACTGGGCTCCCAGGAAAGGTGCAAAGCAGTGACTGTTTAATATGTTACTCACCTTGAAATATGTCGCCAAGGTGCCTGTAGTACTCAACAGCGAAGTAGTTTCTAAGTATCATCCTCAATGTGAAGGTCCGAGGGATGCAATAAAACTGCCACTGTGCGCCGGATATTGTTACTGGGCTCCCAGGAAAGGTGCAAAGCAGTGACTTTAATATGTTACTCTCCTTGAAATATGTCGCCAAGGTGCCTGTAGTACTCAACTGCGAAGTAGTTTCTCTGTTTCATCGTCAATGTGAAGGTCCAAGGGATGCAATAAAACTGCCCCTGTGCGCCGGATATTGTTACTGGGCTCCCAGGAAAGGTGCAAAGCAGTGACTGTTTAATATGTTACTCTCCTTGAAATATGTCGCCAAGGTGCCTGTAGCACTCAACCGCAATGTAGTTTCTGTGTTTCATCGTCAATGTGAAGGTCCAAGGGATGCAATAAAACTGCCACTGTGCGCCGGATATTGTTACTGGGCTCGCAGGAAAGGTGCAAAGCAGTGACAGCTTCATATGTTACTCTCCTTCAAATATGTCGCCAAGGTGCCTTTAGTACTCAATCGCGAAGTAGTTTCTAAGTATCATCCTCAATGTGAAGGTCCAAGGGATGCAATAAAACTCCCACTGTGCGTCGGATATTGTTACTAAGCTCCCAGGAAAGGTGCAAAGCAGTGACTGCTTCATATGTTACACTCCTTCAAATATGTCGCCAAGGTGCCTGTAGTACTCAATCGCGAAGTAGTTTCTAAGTTTCATCCTCAATGTAAAGGTCCAAGGGATGCAATAAAACTGCCACTGTGCGTCGGATATTGTTACTGGGCTCCCAGGAAAGGTGCAAAGCAGTGACTGCTTCATATGTTACTCTCCTTCAAATATGTCGCCAAGGTGCCTGTAGTACTCAACCGCGAAGTAGTTTCTGTGTTTCATCGTCAATGTGAAGGTCCAAGGGATGCAATAAAACTGCCACTGTGCGCCGGATATTGTTACTGGGCTCCCAGGAAAGGTGCAAAGCAGTGACTGTTTAATATGTTACTCTCCTTGAAATACGTCGCCAAAGTGCCTGTAGTATTCAACCGCGAAGTAGTTTCTGTGTTTCATCGTCAATGTGAAGGTCCAAGGGATGCAATAAAACTGCCACTGTGCGCCGGATATTGTTACTGGGCTCCCAGGAAAGGTGCAAAGCAGTGACTATTTAATGTGTTACTCTCCTTGAAATATGTCGCCAAGGTGCCTGTAGTACTCAACCGCGAAGTAGTTTCTAAGTATCATCCTCAATGTGAAGGTCCGAGGGATGCAATAAAACTGCCACTGTGCGCCGGATATTGTTACAGGGCTCCCAGGAAAGGTGCAAAGCAGTGACTGTCTAATATGTTACTCTCCTTGAAATATGTCGCCAAGGTGCCTGTAGTACTCAATCGCGAAGTAGTTTCTGTGTTTGATCGTCAATGTGAAGGTCCAAGGGATGCAATAAAACTGCCACTGTGCGCCGGGTATTGTAACTTGCCTCCCAGGAAAGGTGCAAATCAGTGACTGCTTCATTTGTTACTCTCCTTCAAATATGTCGCCAATGTGCCTGTAGTACTCAATCGCGAAGTAGTTTCTGTGTTTCATCCTCAATGTGAAGGTCCAAGGGATGCAATAAAACTGCCACTGTGCGCCGGATATTGTTACTGGGCTCCCAGGAAAGGTGCAAAGCAGTGACTGTTTAATATGTTACTTTCCTTGAAATATGTCGCCAAGGTGCCTGTAGTACTCAATCGCGAAGTAGTTTCTAAGTTTCATCCTCAATGTGAAGTTCCAAGGGATGGAATAAAACTGCCACTGTGCGCCGGATATTGTTACTGGGCTCCCAGGAAAGGTGCAAAGCAGTGACTGTGTAATATGTTACTCTCCTTGAAATATGTCGCCAAGGTGCCTGTAGTACTCAACCGCGAAGTAGTTTCTGTGTTCCATCGTCAATGTGAAGGTCCGAGGGATGCAATAAAACTGCCACTGTGCGCCGGATATTGTTACTGGGCTCCCAGGAAAGGTGCAAAGCAGTGACTGCTTCATATGTTACTCTCCTGCAAATATGTCGCCAAGGTACCTATAGTACTCAATCGCGAAGTAGTTTCTAAGTTTCATCCTCAATGTGAAGGTCCAAGGGATGCAATAAAGCTGCCACTGTGCGCCGGATATTGTTATTGGCCTCCCAGGAAAGGTGCAAAGCAGTGACTGTTTAATATGTTACTCTCCTTGAGATATGTCGCCAAGGTGCCTGTAGTACTCAACCGCAAAGTAGTTTCTCTGTTTCATCGTCAATGTGAAGGTCCAAGGGATGCAATAAAACTGCCACTGTGCGCCGGATATTGTTACTGGGCTCCCAGGAAAGGTGCAAAGCAGTGACTGCTTCATATGTTACTCTCCTTCAAATATGTCGCCAAGGTGCCTGTAGTACTCAATTGCGATGTGGTTTCTAAGTATCATCCTCAATGTGAAGGTCCAAGGGATGCGATAAAACTGCCACTGTGCGTCGGATATTGTCACTGGGCTCCCAGGAAAGGTGCAAAGCAGTGACTGCTTCATATGTTACTCTCCTTCAAATATGTCGCCAAGGTGCCTGTAGTACTCAACCGCGAAGTAGTTTCTGTGTTTCATCGTCAATGTGAAGGTCCAAGGAATGCAATAAAACTGCCACTGTGCGCCGGATATTGTTACTGGGCTCCCAGGAAAGGTGCAAAGCAGTGACTGTTTAATATGTTACTCTCCTTGAAATATGTCGCCAAAGTGCCTGTAGTAGTCAACCGCGAAGTAGTTTGTGTGTTTCATCGTCAATGTGAAGGTCCAAGGGATGCAATAAAACTGCCACTGTGCGCCGGATATTGTTACTGGGCTCCCAGGAAAGGTGCAAAGCAGTGACTGTTTAATATGTTACTCTCCTTGAAATATGTCGCCAAGGGGTCTCTAGTACTCAACCGCGAAGTAGTTTCTGTGTTTCATCGTCAATGTGAAGGTCCAAGGGATGCAATAAAACTGCCACTGTGCGCCGGATGTTGTTACTGGGCTCCCAGGAAAGGTGCAAAGCAGTGACTGTTTAATACGTTACTCTCCTTGAAATATGTCGCCAAGGTGCCTGTAGTACTCAACCGCGAAGTAGTTTCTGTGTTTCATCGTCAATGTGAAGGTCCAAGGGATGCAATAAAACTGCCACTGTGCGCCGGATATTGTTACTGGGCTCCCAGGAAAGGATCAAAGCAGTGACTGTTTAATATGTTACTCTCCTTGAAATATGTCGCCAAGGTGCCTGTAGTACTCAACCGCGAAGTAGTTTCTAGGTATCATCCTCAATGTGAAGGTCCGAGGGATGCAATAAAACTGCCACTGTGCGCCGGATATTGTTCCTGGGCTCCCAGGAAAGGTGCAAAGCAGTGACTGTTTAATATGTTACTCTCCTTGAAATATGTCGCCAAGGTGCCTGTAGTACTCAACCGCGAAGTAGTTTCTCTGTTTCATCGTCAATGTGAAGGTCCAAGGGATGCAATAAAACTGCCCCTGTGCGCCGGATATTGTTACTGGGCTCCCAGGAAAGGTGCAAAGCAGTGACTGTTTAATATGTTACTCTCCTTGAAATATGTCGCCAAGGTGCCTGTAGTACTCAACCGCAAAGTAGTTTCTGTGTTTCATCGTCAATGTGAAGGTCCAAGGGATGCAATAAAACTGCCACTGTGCGCCGGATATTGTTACTGGGCTCCCAGGAAAGGTGCAAAGCAGTGACTGCTTCATATGTTACTCTCCTTCAAATATGTCGCCAAGGTGCCTGTAGTACTCAATCGCGAAGTAGTTTCTAAGTATCATCCTCAATGTGAAGGTCCGAGGGATGCAATAAAACTCCCACTGTGCGTCGGATATTGTTACTGGGCTCCCAGGAAAGGTGCAAAGCAGTGACTGCTTCATATGTTACTCTCCTTCAAATATGTCGCCAAGGTGCCTGTAGTACTCAATCGCGAAGTAGTTTCTAAGTTTCATCCTCAATGTGAAGGTCCAAGGGATGCAATAAAACTGCAACTGTGCGTCGGATATTGTTACTGGGCTCCCAGGAAAGGTGCAAAGCAGTGACTGCTTCATATGTTACTCTCCTTCAAATATGTCGCCAAGGTGCCTGTAGTACTCAACCGCGAATTAGTTTCTGTGTTTCATCGTCAATGTGAAGGTCCAAGGGATGCAATAAAACTGCCACTGTGCGCTGGATATTGTTACTGGGCTCCCAGGAAAGGTGCAAAGCAGTGACTGTTTAATATGTTACTCTCCTTGAAATATGTCGCCAAAGTGCCTGTAGTACTCAACCGCGAAGTAGTTTCTGTGTTTCATCGTCAATGTGAAGGTCCAAGGGATGCAATAAAACTGCCACTGTGCGCCGGATGTGGTTACTGGGCTCCCAGGAAAGGTGCAAAGCAGTGACTGTTTAATATGTTACTCTCCTTGAAATATGTCGTCAGGGTGCCTGTAGTACTCAACCGCGAAGTAGTTTCCAAGTATCATCCTCAATGTGAAGGTCCGAGGGATGCAATAAAACTGCCACTGTGCGCCGGATATTGTTACTGGGCTCCCAGGAAAGGTGCAAAGCAGTGACTGTTTAATATGTTACTCTCCTTGAAATATGTCGCCAAGGTGCCTGTAGTACTCAATCGCGAAGTAGTTTCTGTGTTTCATCGTCAATGTGAAGGTCCAAGGGATGCAATAAAACTGCCACTGTGCGCCGGGTATTGTTACTTGGATCCCAGGAAAGGTGCAAAGCAGTGACTGCTTCATATGTTACTCTCCTTCAAATATGTCGCCAATGTTCCTGTAGTACTCAATCGCGAAGTAGTTTCTGTGTTTCATCCTCAATGTGAAGGTCCAAGGGATGCAATAAAACTGCCACTGTGCGCCGGATATTGTTACTGGGCTCCCAGGAAAGGTGCAAAGCAGTGACTGTTTAATATGTTGCTTTCCTTGAAATATATCGCCAAGGTGCCTGTAGTACTCAACCGCGAATTAGTTTCTGTGTTGCATCGTCAATGTGAAGGTCCAAGGGATGCAATAAAACTGCCACTGTGCGCCGGATATTGTTACTGGGCTCCCAGGAAAGGTGCAAATCAGTGACTGTTTAATATGTTACTCTCCTTGAAATATGTCGCCAAGGTGCCTGTAGTACTCAACCGCAAAGTAGTTTCTGTGTTTCATCCTCAATGTGAAGGTCCAAGGGATGCAATAAAACTGCCACTGTGCGCCGGATATTGTTACTGGGCTCCCAGGAAAGGTGCAAAGCAGTGACTGTTTAATATGTTGCTCTCCTTGAAATATATCGCCAAGGTGCCTGTAGTACTCAACCGCGAATTAGTTTCTGTGTTGCATCGTCAATGTGAAGGTCCAAGGGATGCAATAAAACTGCCACTGTGCGCCGGATATTGTTACTGGGCTCCCAGGAAAGGTGCAAATCAGTGACTGTTTAATATGTTACTTTCCTTGAAATATGTCGCCAAGGTGCCTGTAGTACTCAATCGCGAAGTAGTTTCTAAGTTTCATCCTCAATGTGAAGTTCCAAGGGATGGAATAAAACTGCCACTGTGCGCCGGATATTGTTACTGGGCTCCCAGGAAAGGTGCAAAGCAGTGACTGTGTAATATGTTACTCTCCTTGAAATATGTCGCCAAGATGCCTGTAGTATTCAACCGCGAAGTAGTTTCTGTGTTTCATCGTCAATGTGAAGGTCCAAGGGATGCAATAAAACTGCCACTGTGCGCCGGATATTGTTACTGGGCTCCCAGGAAAGGTGCAAAGCAGTGACTGTTTAATATGTTACTCTCCTTGAAATATGCCGCCAAGGTGCCTGTAGTACTCAATCGCGAAGTAGTTTCTAAGTTTCATCCTCAATGTGAAGTTCCAAGGGATGGAATAAAACTGCCACTGTGCGCCGGATATTGTTACTGGGCTCCCAGGAAAGGTGCAAATCAGTGACTGTTTAATATGTTACTCTCCTTGAAATATGTCGCCAAGGTGCCTGTAGTACTCAACCGCAAAGTAGTTTCTGTGTTCCATCGTCAATGTGAAGGTCCGAGGGATGCAATAAAACTGCCACTGTGCGCCGGATATTGTTACTGGGCTCCCAGGAAAGGTGCAAAGCAGTGACTGTTTAATATGTTACTCTCCTTGAAATATGTCGCCAAGGTACCTATAGTACTCAATCGCGAAGTAGTTTCTAAGTTTCATCCTCAATGTGAAGGTCCAAGGGATGCAATAAAACTGCCACTGTGCGCCGGATATTGTTACTGGGCTCCCAGGAAAGGTGCAAACCAGTGACTGTTTAATATGTTACTCTCCTTGAAATATGTCGCAAAGGTGCCTGTAGTACTCAACCGCGGAGTAGTTTCTCTGTTTCATCGTCAATGTGAAGGTCCAAGGGATGCAATAAAACTGCCCCTGTGCGCCGGATATTGTTACTGGGCTCCCAGGAAAGGTGCAAAGCAGTGACTGTTTAATATGTTACTCTCCTTGAGATATGTCGCCAAGGTGCCTGTAGTATTCAACCGCAAAGTAGTTTCTGTGTTTCATCGTCAATGTGAAGGTCCAAGGGATGCAATAAAACTGCCACTGTGCGCCGGATATTGTTACTGGGCTCCCAGGAAAGGTGCAATGCAGTGACTGCTTCATATGTTACTCTCCTTCAAACATGTCGCCAAGGTGCCTGTAGTACTCAACCGCGAAGTAGTTTCTGTGTTTCATCGTCAATGTGAAGGTCCAAGGGATGTAATAAAACTGCCACTGTGCGCCGGATATTGTTACTGGGCTCCCAGGAAAGGTGCAAAGCAGTGACTGTTTAATATGTTACTCTCCTTGAAATATGTCGCCAAAGTGCCTGTAGTACTCAACCGCGAAGTAGTTTCTGTGTTTCATCGTCAATGTGAAGGTCCAAGGGATGCAATAAAACTGCAACTGTGCGCCGGATATTGTTACTGGGCTCCCAGGAAAGGTGCAAAGCAGTGACTGTTTAATATGTTACTCTCCTTGAAATATGTCGCCAAGGTGCCTGTAGTACTCAACCGAGAAGTAGTTTCTGTGTTTCATCGTCAATGCGAAGGTCCAAGGGATGGAATAAATCAGCCACTGTGCGCCGGATACTGTTACTGGGCTCCCAGGAAAGGTGCAAAGCAGTGACTGTTTAATATGTTACTCTCCTTGATATATGTCGCCAAGGTGCCTGTAGTACTCAATCGCGAAGTAGTTTCTAAGTTTCATCCTCAATGTGAAGTTCCAAGGGATGGAATAAAACTGCCACTGTGCGCCGGATATTGTTACTGGGCTCCCAGGAAAGGTGCAAAGCAGTGACTGTTTAATATGTTACTCTCCTTGAAATATGTCGCCAAGGTGCCTGTAGTACTCAACCGCGAAGTAGTTTCTGTGTTCCATTGTCAATGTGAAGGTCCGACGGATGCAATAAAACTGCCACTGTGCGCCGGATATTGTTACTGGGCTCCCAGGAAAGGAGCAAAGCAGTGACTGCTTCATATGTTACTCTCCTGCAAATATGTCGCCTAGGTACCAATAGTACTCAATCGCGAAGTAGTTTCTAAGTTTCATCCTCAATGTGAAGGTCCAAGGGATGCAATAAGACTGCCACTGTGCGCCGGATATTGTTACTGGGCTCCCAGGAAAGGTGCAAAGCATTGACTGTTTAATATGTTACTCTCCCTGAAATATGTCGCCATGGTGCCTGTAGTACTCAACCGCGAAGTAGTTTCTCTGTTTCATGGTCAATGTGAAGGTCCAAGGGATGCAATAAAACTGCCCCTGTGTGCCGGATATTGTTACTGGGCTCCCAGGAAAGATGCAAAGCAGTGACTGCTTCATATGTTACTCTCCTTCAAATATGTCGCCAAGGTGCCTGTAGTACTCAATCGCGAAGTAGTTTCTAAGTATCATCCTCAATGTGAAGGTCCAAGGGATGCAATAAAACTGCCACTGTGCGTCGGATATTGTTACTGGGCTCCCAGGAAAGGTGCAAAGCTGTGAGTGCTTCATATGTTACTCTCCTTCAAATATGTTGCCAAGGTGCCTGTAGTACTCAACCGCGAAGTAGTTTCTGTGTTTCATCGTCAATGTGAAGGTCCAAGGGATGCAATAAAACTGCCTCTGTGCGCCGGATATTGTTACTGGGCTCCCAGGAAAGGTGCAAAGCAGTGGCTGTTTAATATGTTACTCTCCTTGAAATATGTCGCCAAAGTGCCTGTAGTACTCAACCGCGAAGTAGTTTCTGTGTTTCATCGTCAATGTGAAGGTCCAAGGGATGCAATAAAACTGCCACTGTGCGCCGGATATTGTTACTGGGCTCCCAGGAAAGGTGCAAAGCAGTGACTGTTTAATATGTTGCTCTCCTTGAAATATGTCGCCAAGGTGCCTGTAGTACTCAACCGCGAATTAGTTTCTGTGTTGCATCGTCAATGTGAAGGTCCAAGGGATGCAATAAAACTGCCACTCTGCGCCGGATATTGTTACTGGGCTCCCAGGAAAGGTGCAAAGCAGTGACTGTTTAATATGTTACTCTCTTTGAAATATGTCGCCAAGGTGCCTGTAGTACTCAACCGACAAGTAGTTTCTGTGTTTCATCGTCAATGCGAAGGTCCAAGTGATGGAATAAATCTGCCACTGTGCGCCGGATATTGTTACTGGGCTCCCAGGAAAGGTGCAAAGCAGTGACTGTTTAATATGTTACTCTCCTTGAAATATGCCGCCAAGGTGCCTGTAGTACTCAATCGCGAAGTAGTTTCTAAAATTCATCCTCAATGTGAAGTTCCAAGGGATGGAATAAAACTGCCACTGTGCGCCGGATATCGTTACTGGGCTCCCAGGAAAGGTGCAAAGCAGTGACTGTTTAATATGTTACTCTCCTTGAAATATGTCGCCAAGGTGCCTGTAGTACTCAACCGCAAAGTAGTTTCTGTAATCCATCGTCAATGTGAAGGTCCGAGGGATGCAATAAAACTGCCACTGTGCGCCGGATATTGTTACTGGGCTCCCAGGAAAGGTGCAAAGCAGTGACTGTTTAATATGTTACTCTCCTTGAAATATGTCGCCAAGGTGCCTGTAGTACTCAACCGCAAAGTAGTTTCTGTGTTCCATCGTCAATGTGAAGGTCCGAGGGATGCAATAAAACTGCCACTGTGCGCCGGATATTGTTACTGGGCTCCCAGGAAAGGTGCAAAGCAGTGACTGTTTAATATGTTACTCTCCTTGAAATATGTCGCCAAGGTACCTATAGTACTCAATCGCGAAGTAGTTTCTAAGTTTCATCCTCAATGTGAAGGTCCAAGGGATGCAATAAAACTGCCACTGTGCGCCGGATATTGTTACTGGGCTCCCAGGAAAGGTGCAAAGCAGTGACTGTTTAATATGTTACTCTCCTTGAAATATGTCGCCAAGGTACCTATAGTACTCAATCGCGAAGTAGTTTCTAAGTTTCATCCTCAATGTGAAGGTCCAAGGGATGCAATAAAACTGCCACTGTGCGCCGGATATTGTTACTGGGCTCCCAGGAAAGGTGCAAAGCAGTGACTGTTTAATATGTTACTCTCCTTGAAATATGTCGCCAAGGTACCTATAGTACTCAATCGCGAAGTAGTTTCTAAGTTTCATCCTCAATGTGAAGGTCCAAGGGATGCAATAAAACTGCCACTGTGCGCCGGATATTGTTACTGGGCTCCCAGGAAAGGTGCAAAGCAGTGACTGTTTAATATGTTACTCTCCTTGAAATATGCCGCCAAGGTGCCTGTAGTACTCAATCGCGAAGTAGTTTCTAAGTTTCATCCTCAATGTGAAGTTCCAAGGGATGGAATAAAACTGCCACTGTGCGCCGGATATCGTTACTGGGCTCCCAGGAAAGGTGCAAAGCAGTGACTGTTTAATATGTTACTCTCCTTGAAATATGTCGCCAAGGTGCCTGTAGTACTCAACCGCAAAGTAGTTTCTGTGTTCCATCGTCAATGTGAAGGTCCGAGGGATGCAATAAAACTGCCACTGTGCGCCGGATATTGTTACTGGGCTCCCAGGAAAGGTGCAAAGCAGTGACTGTTTAATATGTTACTCTCCTTGAAATATGTCGCCAAGGTACCTATAGTACTCAATCGCGAAGTAGTTTCTAAGTTTCATCCTCAATGTGAAAGGTCCAAGGGATGCAATAAAACTGCCACTGTGCGCCTGATATTGTTACTGGGCTCCCAGGAAAGGTGCAAACCAGTGACTGTTTAATATGTTACTCTCCTTGAAATATGTCGCAAAGGTGCCTGTAGTACTCAACCGCGGAGTAGTTTCTCTGTTTCATCGTCAATGTGAAGGTCCAAGGGATGCAATAAAACTGCCCCTGTGCGCCGGATATTGTTACTGGGCTCCCAGGAAAGGTGCAAAGCAGTGACTGTTTAATATGTTACTCTCCTTGAGATATGTCGCCAAGGTGCCTGTAGTATTCAACCGCAAAGTAGTTTCTGTGTTTCATCGTCAATGTGAAGGTCCAAGGGATGCAATAAAACTGCCACTGTGCGCCGGATATTGTTACTGGGCTCCCAGGAAAGGTGCAATGCAGTGACTGCTTCAAATGTTACTCTCCTTCAAATATGTCGCCAAGGTGCCTGTAGTACTCAACCGCGAAGTAGTTTCTGTGTTTCATCGTCAATGTGAAGGTCCAAGGGATGTAATAAAACTGCCACTGTGCGCCGGATATTGTTACTGGGCTCCCAGGAAAGGTGCAAAGCAGTGACTGTTTAATATGTTACTCTCCTTGAAATATGTCGCCAAGGTGCCTGTAGTACTCAACCGAGAAGTAGTTTCTGTGTTTCATCGTCAATGCGAAGGTCCAAGGGATGGAATAAATCAGCCACTGTGCGCCGGATATTGTTACTGGGCTCCCAGGAAAGGTGCAAAGCAGTGACTGTTTAATATGTTACTCTCCTTGATATATGTCGCCAAGGTGCCTGTAGTACTCAATCGCGAAGTAGTTTCTAAGTTTCATCCTCAATGTGAAGTTCCAAGGGATGGAATAAAACTGCCACTGTGCGCCGGATATTGTTACTGGGCTCCCAGGAAAGGTGCAAAGCAGTGACTGTTTAATATGTTACTCTCCTTGAAATATGTCGCCAAGGTGCCTGTAGTACTCAACCGCGAAGTAGTTTCTCTGTTCCATTGTCAATGTGAAGGTCCGAGGGATGCAATAAAACTGCCACTGTGCGCCGGATATTGTTACTGGGCTCCCAGGAAAGGTGCAAAGCAGTGACTGCTTCATATGTTACTCTCCTGCAAATATGTCGCCTAGGTACCAATAGTACTCAATCGCGAAGTAGTTTCTAAGTTTCATCCTCAATGTGAAGGTCCAAGGGATGCAATAAGACTGCCACTGTGCGCCGGATATTGTTACTGGGCTCCCAGGAAAGGTGCAAAGCATTGACTGTTTAATATGTTACTCTCCCTGAAATATGTCGCCATGGTGCCTGTAGTACTCAACCGCGAAGTAGTTTCTCTGTTTCATGGTCAATGTGAAGGTCCAAGGGATGCAATAAAACTGCCCCTGTGTGCCGGATATTGTTACTGGGCTCCCAGGAAAGGTGCAAAGCAGTGACTGCTTCATATGTTACTCTCCTTCAAATATGTCGCCAAGGTGCCTGTAGTACTCAATCGCGAAGTAGTTTCTAAGTATCATCCTCAATGTGAAGGTCCAAGGGATGCAATAAAACTGCCACTGTGCGTCGGATATTGTTACTGGGCTCCCAGGAAAGGTGCAAAGCTGTGACTGCTTCATATGTTACTCTCCTTCAAATATGTTGCCAAGGTGCCTGTAGTACTCAACCGCGAAGTAGTTTCTGTGTTTCATCGTCAATGTGAAGGTCCAAGGGATGCAATAAAACTGCCACTGTGCGCCGGATATTGTTACTGGGCTCCCAGGAAAGGTGCAAAGCAGTGGCCGTTTAATATGTTACTCTCCTTGAAATATGTCGCCAAAGTGCCTGTAGTACTCAACCGCGAAGTAGTTTCTGTGTTTCATCGTCAATGTGAAGGTCCAAGGGATGCAATAAAACTGCCACTGTGCGCCGGATATTGTTACTGGGCTCCCAGGAAAGGTGCAAAGCAGTGACTGTTTAATATGTTACTCTCCTTGAAATATGTCGCCAAGGTGCCTGTAGTACTCAACCGCGAAGTAGTTTCTGTGTTTCATCGTCAATGTGAAGGTCCAAGGGATGCAATAAAACTGCCACTGTGCGCCGGATATTGTTACTGGGCTCCCAGGAAAGGTGCAAAGCAGTGACTGTTTAATACGTTACTCTCCTTGAAATATGTCGCCAAGGTGCCTGTAGTACTCAACCGTGAAGTAGTTTCTGTGTTTCATCGTCAATGTGAAGGTCCAAGGGATGCAATAAAACTGCCACTGTGCGCCGGATATTGTTACTGGGCTCCAAGGAAAGGATCAAAGCAGTGACTGTTTAATATGTTACTCTCCTTGAATTATGTCGCCAAGGTGCCTGTAGTACTCAACCGCGAAGTAGTTTCTGTGTTTCATCGTCAATGTGAAGGTCCAAGGGATGCAATAAAACTGCCACTGTGCGCCGGATATTGTTACTGGGCTCCCAGGAAAGGTGCAAAGCAGCGACTGTTTAATATGTTACTCTCCTTGAAATATGTCGCCAAGGTGCCTGTAGTATTCAACCGCGAAGTAGTTTCTGTGTTTCATCGTCAATGTGAAGGTCCAAGGGATGCAATAAAACTGCCACTGTGCGCCGGATATTGTTACTGGGGTCCCAGGAAAGGTGCAAAGCAGTGACTGCTTCATATGTTACTCTCCTTCAAATATGTCGCCAAGGTGCCTGTAGTACTCAATCGCGAAGTAGTTTCTAAGTATCATCCTCAATGTGAAGGTCCAAGGGATGCAATAAATTTCCCACTGTGCGTCGGATATTGTTTACTGGGCTCCCAGGAAAGGTGCAAAGCAGTGACTGCTTCATATGTTACTCTCCTTCAAATATGACGCCAAGGTGCCTGTAGTACTCAATCACGAAGTAGTTTCTAAGTTTCATCCTCAATGTGAAGGTCCAAGGGATGCAATAAAACTGCCACTGTGCGTCGGATATTGTTACTGGGCTCCCAGGAAAGGTGCAAAGCAGGGACTGCTTCATATGTTACTCCCCTTCAAATATGTCGCCAAGGTGCCTGTAGTACTCAACCGCGAAGTAGTTTCTGTGTTTCATCGTCAATGTGAAGGTCCAAGACATGCAATAAAACTGCCACTGTGCGCCGGATATTGTTACTGGGCTCCCAGGAAAGGTGCAAAGCAGTGACTGTTTAATATGTTACTCTCCTTGAAATATGTCGCCAAAGTGCCTGTAGTACTCAACCGCGAATAAGTTTCTGTGTTTCATCGTCAATGTGAAGGTCCAAGGGATGCAATAAAACTGCCACTGTGCGCCGGATATTGTTACTGGGCTCCCAGGAAAGGTGCAAAGCAGTGACTGTTTAATATGTTACTCTCCTTGTCATATGTCGCCCAGGTGCCTGTAGTACTCAACCGCGAAGTAGTTTCTGTGTTTCATCGTCAATGTGAAGGTCCAAGGGATGCAATAAAACTGCCACAGTGCGCCGGATATTGTTACTGGGCTCCCAGGAAAAGGTGCAAAGCAGTGACTGTTTAATACGTTAGTCTCCTTGAAATATGTCGCCAAGGTGCCTGTAGTACTCAACCGCGAAGTAGTTTCTGTGTTTCATCGTCAATGTGAAGGTCCAAGGGATGCAATAAAACTGCCACTGTGCGCCGGATATTGTTACTGGGCTCCCAGGAAAGGTGCAAAGCAGTGACTGTTTAATATGTTACTCTCCTTGAAATATGTCGCCAAGGTGCCTGTAGTACTCAACCGAGAAGTAGTTTCTGTGTTTCATCGTCAATGCGAAGGTCCAAGGGATGGAATAAATCTGCCACTGTGCGCCGGATATTGTTACTGGGCTCCCAGGAAAGGTGCAAAGCAGTGACTGTTTAATATGTTACTCTCCTTGAAATATGTCGCCAAGGTGCCTGTAGTACTCAATCGCTAAGTAGTTTCTAAGTTTCATCCTCAATGTGAAGTTCCAAGGGATGGAATAAAACTGCCACTGTGCGCCGGATATTGTTACTGGGCTCCCAGGAAAGGTGCAAAGAAGTGACTGTTTAATATGTTACTCTCCTTCAAATATGTCGCCAAGGTGCCTGTAGTACTCAACCGCGAAATAGTTTCTGTGTTCCATCGTCAATGTGAAGGTCCGAGGGATGCAATAAAACTGCCACTGTGCGCCGGATATTGTTACTGGGCTCCCAGGAAAGGAGCAAAGCAGTGACTGCTTCATATGTTACTCTCCTGCAAATATGTCGCCAAGGTACCTATAGTACTCAATCGCGAAGTAGTTTCTAAGTTTCATCCTCAATGTGAAGGTCCAAGGGATGCAATAAAACTGCCACTGTGCGCCGGATATTGTTACTGGGCTCCCAGGAAAGGTGCAAAGGAGTGACTATTTAATATGTTACTCTCCTTGAAATATGTCGCCAAGGTGCCTGTAGTACTCAACCGCGAAGTTGTTTCTCTGTTTCATCGTCAATGTGAAGGTCCAAGGGATGCAATAAAACTGCCCCTGTGCGCCGGATATTGTTACTGGGTTCCCAGGAAAGGTGCAAAGCAGTGACTGTTTAATATGTTACTCTCCTTCAAATATGTCGCCAAGGTGCCTGTAGTACTCAACCGCGAAATAGTTTCTGTGTTCCATCGTCAATGTGAAGGTCCGAGGGATGCAATAAAACTGCCACTGTGCGCCGGATATTGTTACTGGGCTCCCAGGAAAGGAGCAAAGCAGTGACTGCTTCATATGTTACTCTCCTGCAAATATGTCGCCAAGGTACCTATAGTACTTAATCGCGAAGTAGTTTCTAAGTTTCATCCTCAATGTGAAGGTCCAAGGGATGCAATAAAACTGCCACTGTGCGCCGGATATTGTTACTGGGCTCCCAGGAAAGGTGCAAAGCAGTGACTATTTAATATGTTACTCTCCTTGAAATATGTCGCCAAGGTGCCTGTAGTACTCAACCGCGAAGTTGTTTCTCTGTTTCATCGTCAATGTGAAGGTCCAAGGGATGCAATAAAACTGCCCCTGTGCGCCGGATATTGTTACTGGGTTCCCAGGAAAGGTGCAAAGCAGTGACTGTTTAATATGTTACTCTCCTTGAGATATATCGCCAAGGTGCCTGTAGTACTCAACCGCAAAGTAGTTTCTGTGTTTCATCGTCAATGTGAAGGTCCGAGGGATGCAATAAAACTGCCACTGTGCGCCGGATATTGTTACTGGGCTCCCAGGAAAGGTGCAAAGCAGTGACTGCTTCATATGTTACTCTCCTTCAAATATGTCGCCAAGGTGCCTGTAGTACTCAATCGCGAAGTAGTTTCTAAGTATCATCCTCAATGTGAAGGTCCAAGGGATGCAATAAAACTGCCACTGTGCGTCGGATATTGTTACTGGGCTCCCAGGAAAGGTGCAAAGCAGTGACTGCTTCATATGTTACTCTCCTTCAAATATGTCGCCAAGGTGCCTGTAGTACTCAACCGCGAAGTAGTTTCTGTGTTTCATCGTCAATGTGAAGGTCCAAGGGATGCAATAAAACTGCCACTGTGCGCCGGATATTGTTACTGGGCTCCCAGGAAAGGTGCAAAGCAGTGACTGTTTAATATGTTACTCTCCTTGAAATATGTCGCCAAAGTGCCTGTAGTACTCAACCGCGAAGTAGTTTCTGTGTTTCATCGTCAATGTGAAGGTCCAAGGGATGCAATAAAACTGCCACTGTGCACCGGATATAGTTACTGGGCTCCCAGGAAAGGTGCAAAGCAGTGACTGTTTAGTATGTTACTCTCCTTGAAATATGTCGCCAAGGTGCCTGTAGTACTCAACCGCGAAGTAGTTTCTGTGTTTCATCGTCAATGTGAAGGTCCAAGGGATGGAATAAAACTGCCACTGTGCGCCGGATATTGTTACCGGGCTCCCAAGAAAGGTGCAAAGCAGTGACTGTTTAATATGTTACTCTCCTTGAAATATGTCGCCAAGGTGCCTGTAGTATTCAACCGCGAAGTAGTTTCTGTGTTTCATCGTCAATGTGAAGGTCCAAGGGATGCAATAAAACTGCCACTGTGCGCCGGATATTGTTACTGGGCTCCCAGGAAAGGTGCAAAGCAGTGACTGTTTTATATGTTACTCTCCTTGAAATATCTCGCCAAAGTGCCTGTAGTAATCAACCGCGAATAAGTTTCTGTGTTTCATCGTCAATGTGAAGGTCCATGGGATGCAATAAAACTGCCACTGTGCGCCGGATATTGTTACTGATCTCCCAGGAAAGGTGCAAAGCAGTGATTGTTTAATATGTTACTCTCCTTGAAATATGTCGCCAAGGTGCCTGTAGTACTCAACCGAGAAGTAGTTTCTGTGTTTCATCGTCAATGCGAAGGTCCAAGGGATGGAATAAATCTGCCACTGTGCGCCGGATATTGTTACTGGGCTCCCAGGAAAGGTGCAAAGCAGTGACTGTTTAATATGTTACTCTCCTTGAAATATGTCGCCAAGGTGCCTGTAGTACTCAATCGCTAAGTAGTTTCTAAGTTTCATCCTCAATGTGAAGTTCCAAGGGATGGAATAAAACTGCCACTGTGCGCCGGATATTGTTACTGGGCTCCCAGGAAAGGTGCAAAGAAGCGACTGTTTAATATGTTACTCTCCTTCAAATATGTCGCCAAGGTGCCTGTAGTACTCAACCGCGAAATAGTTTCTGTGTTCCATCGTTAATGTGAAGGTCCGAGGGATGCAATAAAACTGCCACTGTGCGCCGGATATTGTTACTGGGCTCCCAGGAAAGGTGCAAAGCAGTGACTGCTTCATATGTTACTCTCCTGCAAATATGTCGCCAAGGTACCTATAGTACTCAATCGCGAAGTAGTTTCTAAGTTTCATCCTCAATGTGAAGGTCCAAGGGATGCAATAAAACTGCCACTGTGCGCCGGATATTGTTACTGGGCTAACAGGAAAGGTGCAAAGCAGTGACTATTTAATATGTTACTCTCCTTGAAATATGTCGCCAAGGTGCCTGTAGTACTCAACCGCGAAGTTGTTTCTCTGTTTCATCGTCAATGTGAAGGTCCAAGGGATGCAATAAAACTGCCCCTGTGCGCCGGATATTGTTACTGGGCTCCCAGGAAAGGTGCAAAGCAGTGACTGTTTAATATGTTACTCTCCTTGAGATATGTCGCCAAGGTGCCTGTAGTACTCAACCGCAAAGTAGTTTCTGTGTTTCATCGTCAATGTGAAGGTCCGAGGGATGCAATAAAACTGCCACTGTGCGCCGGATAT
Source organism: Schistocerca americana (assembly GCF_021461395.2). Classification (NCBI taxonomy): domain Eukaryota; kingdom Metazoa; phylum Arthropoda; class Insecta; order Orthoptera; family Acrididae; genus Schistocerca; species Schistocerca americana. The sequence continues at coordinate 125,918,979 of NC_060121.1, forward strand.
TGTTACTGGGCTCCCAGGAAAGGTGCAAAGCAGTGACTGCTTCATTTGTTACTCTCCTCCAAATATGTCGCCAAGGTGCCTGTAGTACTCAATCGCGAAGTAGTTGCTAAGTATCATCCTCAATGTGAAGGTCCAAGGGATGCAATAAAACTGCCACTGTGCGTCGGATATTGTTACTGGGCTCCCAGGAAAGGTGCAAAGCAGTGACTGCTTCATATGTTACTCTCCTTCAAATATGTCGCCAAGGTGCCTGTAGTACTCAACCGCGAAGTAGTTTCTGTGTTTCATCGTCAATGTGAAGGTCCAAGGGATGCAATAAAACTGCCACTGTGCGCCGGATATTGTTACTGGGCTCCCAGGAAAGGTGCAAAGCAGTGACTGTTTAATATGTTACTCTCCTTGAAATATGTCGCCAAACTGCCTGTAGTACTCAACCGCGAAGTAGTTTCTGTGTTTCATCGTCAATGTGAAGGTCCAAGGGATGCAATACAACTGCCACTGTGCGCCGGATATAGTTACTGGGCTCCCAGGAAAGGTGCAAAGCAGTGACTGTTTAATATGTTACTCTCCTTGAAATATGTCGCCAAGGTGCCTGTAGTACTCAACCGCGAAGTAGTTTCTGTGTTCCATCGGCAATGTGAAGGTCCAAGGGATGCAATAAAACTGCCACTGTGCACCGGATATTGTTACTGGGCTCCCAGGAAAGGTACAAGCAGTGACTGTTTAATATGTTACTCTCCTTGAAATATGTCGCCAAGGTGCCTGTAGTATTCAACCGCGAAGTAGTTTCTGTGTTTCATCATCAATGTGAAGGTCCAAGGGATGGAATAAAACTGCCACTGTGCGCCGGATATTGTTACTGGGCTCCCAGGAAAGGTGCAAAGCAGTGACTGTATAATATGTTACTCTCCTTGAAATATGTCGCCAAGGTGCCTGTAGTACTCAACCGCAAAGTAGTTTCTGTGTTCCATCGTCAATGTGAAGGTCCGAGGGATGCAATAAAACTGCCACTGTGCGCCGGATATTGTTACTGGGCTCCCAGGAAAGGTGCAAAGCAGTGACTGCTTCATATGTTACTCTTCCCTCAAATATGTCGCCAAGGTACCTATAGTACTCAATCGCGAAGTAGTTTCTAATTTTCATCCTCAATGTGAAGGTCCAAGGGATGCAATAAAACTGCCACTGTGCGCCGGATATTGTTACTGGGCTCCCAGGAAAGGTGCAAAGCAGTGACTGCTTCATATGTTACTCTTCCCTCAAATATGTCGCCAAGGTACCTATAGTACTCAATCGCGAAGTAGTTTCTAATTTTCATCCTCAATGTGAAGGTCCAAGGGATGCAATAAAACTGCCACTGTGCGCCGGATATTGTTACTGGGCTCCCAGGAAAGGTGCAAAGCAGTGATTGTTTAATATGTTACTCTCCTTGAAATATGTCGCCAAGGTGCCTGTAGTACTCAACCGCGAAGTAGTTTCTCTGTTTCATCCTCAATGTGAAGGTCCAAGGGATGCAATAAAACTGCCACTGTGCGCCGGATATTGTTACTGGGCTCCCAGGAAAGGTGCAGAGCAGCGACTGCTTCATATGTTACTCTCCTTCAAATATGTCGCCAAGGTGCCACTAGTACTCAATCACGAAGTAGTTTCTAAGTATCATCCTCAATGTGAAGGTCCAAGGGATGCAATAAAACTGCCACTGTGCGTCGGATATTGTTACTGGGCTCCCAGGAAAGGTGCAAAGCAGTGACTGCTTCATATGTTACTCTCCTTCAAATATGTCGCCAAGGTGCCTGTAGTACTCAACCGCGAAGTAGTTTCTGTGTTTCATCGTTAATGTGAAGGTCCAAGAGATACAATAAAACTGCCACTGTGCGCCGGATATTGTTACTGGGCTCCCAGGAAAGGTGCAAAGCAGTGACTGTTTAATATGTCACTCTCCTTGAAATATGTCGCCAAAGTGCCTGTAGTACTCAACCGCGAAGTAGTTTCTGTGTTTCATCGTCAATGTGAAGGCCCAAGGGATGCAATAAAACTGCCACTGTGCGCCGGATATTGTTACTGGGCTCCCAGGAAAGGTGCAAAGCAGTGACTGTTTAATATGTTACTCTCCTTGAAATATGTCGCCTTGGTGCCTGTAGTACTCAACCGCGAAGTAGTTTCTGTGTTTCATCGTCAATGTGAAGGTCCAAGGGATGCAATAAAACTACCACTGTGCGCCGGATATTGTTTCTGGGCTCCCAGGAAAGGTGCAAAGCAGTGACTGTTTAATACGTTACTCTCCTTGAAATATGTCGCCAAGGTGCCTGTAGTACTCAACCGCGAAGTAGTTTCTGTGTTTCATCGTCAATGTGAAGGTCCAAGGGATGCAATAAAACTGCCACTGTGCGCCGGATATTGTTACTGGGCTCCCAGGAAAGGTGCAAAGCAGTGACTGTTTAATCTGTTACTCTCCTTGAAATATGTCGCCAAGGTGCCTGTAGTATTCAACCGCGAAGTAGTTTCTGTGTTTCATCATCAATGTGAAGGTCCAAGGGATGGAATAAAACTGCCACTGTGCGCCGGATATTGTTACTGGGCTCCCAGGAAAGGTGCAAAGCAGTGACTGTTTAATATGTTACTCTCCTTGAAATATGTCGCCAAGGTGCCTCTAGTACTCAACCGCGAAGTAGTTTCTGTGTTCCATCGTCAATGTGAAGGTCCAAGGGATGCAATAAAACTGCCACTGTGCGCCGGATATTGTTACTGGGCTCCCAGGAAAGGTGCAAAGCAGTGACTGCTTCATATGTTACTCTCCTGCAAATATGTCGCCAAGGTACCTATAGTACTCAATCGCGAAGTAGTTTCTAAGTTTCATCCTCAATGTGAAGGTCCAAGAGATGCAATAAAACTGCCACTGTGCGCCGGATATTGTTACTGGGCTCCCAGGAAAGGTGCAAAGCAGTGACTGTTTAAAATGTTACTCTCCTTGAAATATGTCGCCAAGGTGCCTGTAGTACTCAACCGCGAAGTAGTTTCTCTGTTTCATCGTCAATGTGAAGGTCCAAGGGATGCAATAAAATTGCCCCTGTGCGCCGGATATTGTTACTGGGCTCCCAGGAAAGGTGCAAAGCAGTGACTGTTTAATATGTTACTCTCCTTGAGATATGTCGCCAAGGTGCCTGTAGTACTCAACCGCAAAGTAGTTTCTGTGTTTCATCGTCAATGTGAAGGTCCAAGGGATGCAATAAAACTGCCACTGTGCGCCGGATATTGTTACTGGGCTCCCAGGAAAGGTGCAGAGCAGTGACTGCTTTATATGTTACTCTCCTTCAAATATGTCGCCAAGGTGCCTCTAGTACTCAATCGCGAAGTAGTTTCTAAGTATCATCCTCAATGTGAAGGTCCAAGGGATGCAATAAAACTGCCACTGTGCGTCGGATATTGTTACTGGGCTCCCAGGAAAGGTGCAAAGCAGTGACTGCTTCATATGTTACTCTCCTTCAAATATGTCGCCAAGGTGCCTGTAGTACTCAACCGCGAAGTAGTTTCTGTGTTTCATCGTCAATGTGAAGGTCCAAGGGATGCAATAAAACTGCCACTGTGCGCCGGATATTGTTACTGGGCTCCCAGGAAAGGTGCAAAGCAGTGACTGTTTAAAATGTTACTCTCCTTGAAATATGTCGCCAAGGTGCCTGTAGTACTCAACTGCGAAGTAGTTTCTCTGTTTCATCGTCAATGTGAAGGTCCAAGGGATGCAATAAAATTGCCCCTGTGCGCCGGATATTGTTACTGGGCTCCCAGGAAAGGTGCAAAGCAGTGACTGTTTAATATGTTACTCTCCTTGAGATATGTCGCCAAGGTGCCTGTAGTACTCAACCGCAAAGTAGTTTCTGTGTTTCATCGTCAATGTGAAGGTCCAAGGGATGCAATAAAACTGCCACTGTGCGCCGGATATTGTTACTGGGCTCCCAGGAAAGGTGCAGAGCAGTGACTGCTTCATATGTTACTTTCCTTCAAATATGTCGCCAAGGTGCCTCTAGTACTCAATCGCGAAGTAGTTTCTAAGTATCATCCTCAATGTGAAGGTCCAAGGGATGCAATAAAACTGCCACTGTGCGTCGGATATTGTTACTGGGCTCCCAGGAAAGGTGCAAAGCAGTGACTGCTTCATATGTTACTCTCCTTCAAATATGTCGCCAAGGTGCCTGTAGTACTAAACCGCGAAGTAGTTTCTGTGTTTCATCGTCAATGTGAAGGTCCAAGGGATGCAATAAAACTGCCACTGTGCGCCGGATATTGTTACTGGGCTCCCAGGAAAGGTGCAAAGCAGTGACTGTTTAATATGTTACTCTCCTTGAAATATGTCGCCAAATTGCCTGTAATACTCAACCGCGAAGTAGTTTCTGTGTTTCATCGTCAATGTGAAGGTCCAAGGGATGCAATAAAACTGCCACTGTTCGCCGGATATTGTTACTGGGCTCCCAGGAAAGGTGCAAAGCAGTGACTGTTTAATATGTTACTCTCCTTGAAATATGTCGCCAAGGTGCCTGTAGTACTCAACCGCGAAGTAGTTTCTGTGTTTCATCGTCAATGTGAAGGTCCTAGGGATGCAATAAAACTGCCACTGTGCGCCGGATATTGTTACTGGGCTCCCAGGAAAGGTGCAAAGCAGTGACTGTTTAATACGTTACTCTCCTTGAAATATGTCTCCAAGGTGCCTGTAGTACTCAACCGCGAAGTAGTTTCTGTGTTTCATCGTCAATATGAAGGTCCAAGGGATGCAATAAAACTGCCACTGTGCGCCGGATTTTGTTACTGGGCTCCCAGGAAAGGTGCAAAGCAGTGACTGTTTAATATGTTACTCTCCTTGAAATATGTCGCCAAGGTGCCTGTAGTACTCAACCGAGAAGTAGTTTCTGTGTTTCATCGTCAATGCGAAGGTCCAAGGGATGGAATAAATCTGCCACTGTTCGCCGGATATTGTTACAGGGCTCCCAGGAAAGGTGCAAAGCAGTGACTGTTTAATATGTTACTCTCCTTGAAATATGTCGCCAAGGTACCTATAGTACTCAATCGCGAAGTAGTTTCTAAGTTTCATCCTCAATGTGAAGGTCCAAGGGATGCAATAAAACTGCCACTGTGCGCCGGATATTGTTACTGGGCTCCCAGGAAAGGTGCAAAGCAGCGACTGTTTAATATGTTACTCTCCTTGAAATATGTCGCCAAGGTGCCTGTAGTACTCAACCGCGAAGTAGTTTCTCTGTTTCATCGTCAATGTGAAGGTCCAAGGGATGCAATAAAACTGCCCCTGTGCGCCGGATATTGTTACTGGGCTCCCAGGAAAGGTGCAAAGCAGTGACTGTTTAATGTGTTACTCTCCTTGGGATATGTCGCCAGGGTGCCTGTAGTACTCAACCGCAAAGTAGTTTCTGTGTTTCATCATCAATGTGAAGGTCCAAGGGATGCAATAAAACTGCCACTGTGCGCCGGATATTGTTACTGGCCTCCCAGGAATGGTGCAAAGCAGTGACTGCTTCATATGTTACTCTCCTTCAAATATGTCGCTAAGGTGCCTGTAGTACTCAATCGCGAAGTAGTTTCTAAGTATCATCCTCAATGTGAAGGTCCAAGGGATGCAATAAAACTGCCACTGTGCGTCGGATATTGTTACTGGGCTCCCAGGAAAGGTGCAAAGCAGTGACTGCTTCATATGTTACTCTCCTTCAAATATGTCGCCAAGGTGCCTGTAGTACTCAACCGCGAAGTAGTTTCTGTGTTTCATCGTCAATGTGAAGGTCCAAGGGATGCAATAAAACTGCCACTGTGCGCCGGATATTGTTACTGGGCTCCCAGGAAAGGTGCAAAGCAGTGACTGTTTAATATGTTACTCTCCTTGAGATATGTCGCCAAGGTGCCTGTAGTACTCAACCGCAAAGTAGTTTCTGTGTTTCATCGTCAATGTGAAGGTCCAAGGGATGCAATAAAACTGCCACTGTGCGCCGGATATTGTTACTGGGCTCCCAGGAAAGGTGCAAAGCAGTGACTGCTTCATATGTTACTCTCCTTCAAATATATCGCCAAGGTGCCTGTAGTACTCAATCGCGAAGTAGTTTCTAAGTATCATCCTCAATGTGAAGGTCCAAGGGATGCAATAAAACTGCCACTGTGCGTCGGATATTGTTACTGGGCTCCCAGGAAATGTGCAAAGCAGTTACTGCTTCATATGTTACTCTCCTTCAAACATGTCGCCAAGGTGCCTGTAGTACTCAACCGCGAAGTAGTTTCTGTGTTTCATCGTCAATGTGAAGGTCCAAGGGATGCAATAAAACTGCCACTGTGCGCCGGATATTGTTACTGGGCTCCCAGGAAAGGTGCAAAGCAGTGACTGCTTCATATGTTACTCTCCTTCAAATATGTCGCTAAGGCGCCTGTAGTACTCAATCACGAAGTAGTTTCTAAGTATCATCCTCAATGTGAAAGTCCAAGGGATGCAATAAAACTGCCACTGTGCGTCGGATATTGTTACTGGGCTCCCAGGAAAGGTGGAAAGCAGTGACTACTTCATATGTTACTCTCCTTCAAATATGTCGCCAAGGTGCCTGTAGTACTCAACCGCAAAGTAGTTTCTGTGTTTCATCGTCAATGTGAAGGTCCAAGGCATGCAATAAAACTGCCACTGTGCGCCGGATATTGTTACTGGGCTCCCAGGAAAGGTGCAAAGCAGTGACTGTTTAATATGTTACTCTCCTTGAAATATGTCGCCAAAGTGCCCTTAGTACTCAACCGCGATGTAGTTTCTGTGTTTCATCGTCAATGTGAAGGTCCAAGGGATGCAATAAAACTGCCACTGTGTGCCGGATATTGTTACTGGGCTCCCAGGAAAGGTGCAAAGCAGTGACTGTTTAATATGTTACTCTCCTTGAAATATGTCGCCAAGGTGCCTGTAGTACTCAACCAAGAAGTAGTTTCTGTGTTTCATCGTCAATGCGAAGGTTCAAGGGATGGAATAAATCTGCCACAGTGCGCCGGATATTGTTACTGCGCTCCCAGGAAAGGTGCAAAGCAGTGACTGTTTAATATGTTACTCTCCTTGAAATATGTCGCCAACGTGCCTGTAGTACTCAATCGCGAAGTAGTTTCTAAGTTTCATCCTCAATGTGAGGGTCCAAGGGATGCAATAAAACTGCCACTGTGCGCCGGATATTGTTACTGGGCTCCCAGGAAAGGTGCAAAGCAGTGACTGTTTAATATGTTACTCTCCTTGAAATATGTCGCCAAGCTGCCTGTAGTACTCAATCACGAAGTAAATTCTAAGTATCATCCTCAATGTGAAAGTCCAAGGGATGCAATAAAACTGCCACTGTGCGTCGGATATTGTTACTGGGCTCCCAGGAAAGGTGGAAAGCAGTGACTGCTTCATATGTTACTCTCCTTCAAATATGTCGCCAAGGTGCCTGTAGTATTCAACCGCGAAGTAGTTTCTGTGTTTCATCATCAATGTGAAGGTCTAAGGGATGGAATAAAACTGCCACTGTGCGCCGGATATTGTTACTGGGCTCCCAGGAAAGGTGCAAAGCAGTGACTGTATAATATGTTACTCTCCTTGAAATATGTCGCCAAGGTGCCTGTAGTACTCAACCGCGAAGTAGTTTCTGTGTTCCATCGTCAATGTGAAGGTCCGAGGGATGCAATAAAACTGCCACCGTGCGCCGGATATTGTTACTGGGCTCCCAGGAAAGGTGCAAAGCAGGGACTGCTTCATATGTTACTCTCCTGCAAATATGTCGCCAAGGTACCTATAGTACTCAATCGCGAAGTAGTTTCTAAGTTTCATCCTCAATGTGAAGGTCCGAGGAATGCAATAAAACTGCCACTGTGCGCCGGATATTGTTACTGGGCTCCCAGGAAAGGTGCAAAGCAGTGACTGCTTCATATGTTACTCTCCTGCAAATATGTCGCCAAGGTACCTATAGTACTCAATCGCGCCGTAGTTTCTAATTTTCATCCTCAATGTGAAGGTCCAAGGGATGCAATAAAACTGCCACTGTGCGCCGGATATTGTTACTGGGCTCCCAGGAAAGGTGCAAAGCAGTGACTGTTTAATATGTTACTCTCCTTGAAATATGTCGCCAAGGTGCCTGTAGTACTCAACCGCGAAGTAGTTTCTCTGTTTCATCCTGAATGTGAAGGTCCAAGGGATGCAATAAAACTGCCACTGTGCGCCGGATATTGTTACTGGGCTCCCAGGAAAGGTGCAGAGCAGTGACTGCTTCATATGTTACTCTCCTTCAAATATGTCGCCAAGGTGCCTCTAGTACTCAATCGCGAAGTAGTTTCTAAGTATCATCCTCAATGTGAAGGTCCAAGGGATGCAATAAAACTGCCACTGTGCGTCGGATATTGTTACTGGGCTCCCAGGAAAGGTGCAAAGCAGTGACTGCTTCATATGTTACTCTCCTTCAAATATGTCGCCAAGGTGCCTGTAGTACTCAACCGCGAAGTAGTTTCTGTGTTTCATCGTCAATGTGAAGGTCCAAGGGATGCAATAAAACTGCCACTGTGCGCCGGATATTGTTACTGGGCTCCCAGGAAAGGTGCAAAGCAGTGACTGTTTAATATGTTACTCTCCTTGAAATATGTCGCCAAAGTGCCTGTAGTACTCTACCGCGAAGTAGTTTCTGTGTTTCATCGTCAATGTGAAGGCCCAAGGGATGCAATAAAACTGCCACTGTGCGCCGGATATTGTTACTGGGCTCCCAGGAAAGGTGCAAAGCAGTGACTGTTTAATATGTTACTCTCCTTGAAATATGTCGCCAAGGTGCCTGTAGTACTCAACCGCGAAGTAGTTTCTGTGTTTCATCGTCAATGTGAAGGTCCAAGGGATGCAATAAAACTGCCACTGTGCGCCGGATATTGTTACTGGGCTCCCAGGAAAGGTGCAAAGCAGTGACTGTTTAATATGTTACTCTCCTTGAAATTTGTCGCCAAGGTGCCTGTAGTATTCAACCGCGAAGTAGTTTCTGTGTTTCATCATCAATGTGAAGGTCCAAGGGATGCAATAAAACTGCCACTGTGCGCCGGATATTGTTACTGGGCTCCCAGGAAAGGTGCAAAGCAGTGACTGTTTAATATGTTACTCTCCTTGAAATATGTCGCCAAGGTGCCTGTAGTACTCAACCGCGAAGTAGTTTCTGTGTTCCATCGTCAATGTGAAGGTCCGAGGGATGCAATAAAACTGCCACTGTGCGCCGGATATTGTTACTGGGCTCCCAGGAAAGGTGCAAAGCAGTGACTGCTTCGTATGTTACTCTCCTGCAAATATGTCGCCAAGGTACCTATAGTACTCAATCGCGAAGTAGTTTGTAAGTTTCATCCTCAATGTGAAGGTCCGAGGGATGCAATAAAAATGCCACTGTGCGCCGGATATTGTTACTGGGCTCCCAGGAAAGGTGCAAAGCAGTGACTCCTTCATATGTTACTCTCCTGAAAATATGTCGCCAAGGTACCTATAGTACTCAATCGCGAAGTAGTTTCTAAGTTTCATCCTCAATGTGAAGGTCCAAGGGATGCAATAAAAAAGCCACTGTGCGCCGGATATTGTTACTGGGCTCCCAGGAAAGGTGCAAAGCAGTGACTGTTTAATATGTTACTCTCCTTGAAATATGTCGCCATGGTGCCTGTAGTACTCAACCGCGAAGTAGTTTCTCTGTTTCATCGTCAATGTGAAGGTCCAAGGGATGCAATAAAACTGCCCCTGTGCGCCGGATATTGTTACTGGGCTCCCAGGAAAGGTGCAAAGCAGTGTCTGTTTAATATGTTACTCTCCCTGAGATATGTCGCCAAGGTGCCTGTAGTACTCAACCGCAAAGTAGTTTCTGTGTTTCATCGTCAATGTGAAGGTCCAAGGGATGCAATAAAACTGCCACTGTGCGCCGGATATTGTTACTGGGCTCCCAGGAAAGGTGCAAAGCAGTGACTGCTTCATATGTTACTCTCCTTGAAATATGTCGCCAAGGTGCCTGTAGTACTCAACCGAGAAGTAGTTTCTGTGTTTCATCGTCAATGCGAAGGTCCAAGGGATGGAATAAATCTGCCACTGTGCGCCGGATATTGTTACTGGGCTCCCAGGAAAGGTGCATAGCAGTGACTGTTTAATATGTTACTCTCCTTGAAATATGTCGCCAAGGTGCCTGTAGTACTCAATCGTGAAGTAGTTTCTAAGTTTCATCCTCAATGTGAAGTTCCAAGGGATGGAATAAAACTGCCACTGTGCGCCGGATATTGTTACTGGGCTCCCAGGAAAGGTGCAAAGCAGTGACTGTTTAATATGTTACTCTCCTTGAAATATGTCGCCAAGGTGCCTGTAGTACTCAACCGCGAAGTAGTTTCTGTGTTCCATCGTCAATGTGAAGGTCCGAGGGATGCAATAAAACTGCCACTGTGCGCCGGATATTGTAACTGGGCTCCCAGGAAAGGTGCAAAGCAGTGACTGCTTCATATGTTACTCTCCTGCAAATATGTCGCCAAGGTACCTATAGTACTCAATCGCGAAGTAGTTTCTAAGTTTCATCCTCAATGTGAAGGTCCAAGGGATGCAATAAAATTGCCACTGTGCGCCGGATATTGTTACTGGGCTCCCAGGAAAGGTGCAAAGCAGTGACTGTTTAATATGTTACTCTCCTTGACATATGTCGCCAAGGTGCCTGTAGTACTCAACCGCGAAGTAGTTTCTCTGTTTCATCGTCAATGTGAAGGTCCAAGGGATGCAATAAAACTGCCCCTGTGCGCCGGATATTGTTACTGGGCTCCCAGGAAAGGTGCAAAGCAGTGACTGTTTAATATGTTACTCTCCTTGAGATATGTCGCCAAGGTGCCTGTAGTACTCAACCGCAAAGTAGTTTCTGTGTTTCATCGTCAATGTGAAGGTCCAAGGGATGCAATAAAACTGACACTGTGCGCCGGATATTGTTACTGGGCTCCCAGGAAAGGTGCAAAGCAGTGACTGCTTCATATGTTACTCTCCTTCAAATATATCGCCAAGGTGCCTGTAGTCCTCAATCGCGAAGTAGTTTCTAAGTATCATCCTCAATGTGAAGGTCCAAGGGATGCAATAAAACTGCCAATGTGCGTCGGATATTGTTACTGGGCTCCCAGGAAAGGTGCAAAGCAGTGACTGCCTCATATGTTACACTCCTTCAAACATGTCGCCAAGGTGCCTGTAGTACTCAACCGCGAAGTAGTTTCTGTGTTTCATCGTCAATGTGAAGGTCCAAGGGATGCAATAAAACTGCCACTGTGCGCCGGATATTGTTACTGGGCTCCCAAAAAGGTGCAAAGCAGTGACTGTTTAATATGTTACTCTCCTTGAAATATGTCGCCAAAGTGTCTGTAGTACTCAACCGCGAAGTAGTTTCTGTGTTTCATCGTCAATGTGAAGGTCCAAGGGATGCAATAAAACTGCCACTGTGCGCCGGATATTGTTACTGGGCTCCCAGGAAAGGTGCAAAGCAGTGACTGTTTAATATGTTACTCTCCTTGAGATATGTCGCCAAGGTGCCTTTAGTACTCAACCGCAAAGTAGTTTCTGTGTTTCATCGTCAATGTGAAGGTCCAAGGGATGCAATAAAACTGCCACTGTGCGCCGGATATTGTTACTGGGCTCCCAGGAAAGGTGCAAAGCAGTGACTGCTTCATATGTTACTCTCCTTCAAATATGTCGCTAAGGTGCCTGTAGTACTCAATCACGAAGTAGTTTCTAAGTATCATCCTCAATGTGAAAGTCCAAGGGATGCAATAAAACTGCCACTGTGCGTCGGATATTGTTACTGGGCTCCCAGGAAAGGTGGAAAGCAGTGACTGCTTCATATGTTACTCTCCTTCAAATATGTCGCCAAGGTGCCTGTAGTACTCAACCGCGAAGTAGTTTCTGTGTTTCATCGTCAATGTGAAGGTCCAAGGCATGCAATAAAACTGCCACTGTGCGCCGGATATTGTTACTGGGCTCCCAGGAAAGGTGCAAAGCAGTGACTGTTTAATATGTTACTCTCCTTGAAATATGTCGCCAAAGTGCCTGTAGTACTCAACCGCGAAGTAGTTTCTGTGTTTCATCGTCAATGTGAAGGTCCAAGGGATGCAATAAAACTGCCACTGTGTGCCAGATATTGTTACTGGGCTCCCAGGAAAGGTGCAAAGCAGTGACTGTTTAATATGTTACTCTCCTTGAAATATGTCGCCAAGGTGCCTGTAGTACTCAACCAAGAAGTAGTTTCTGTGTTTCATCGTCAATGCGAAGGTTCAAGGGATGGAATAAATCTGCCACTGTGCGCCGGATATTGTTACTGGGCTCCCAGGAAAGGTGCAAAGCAGTGACTGTTTAATATGTTACTCTCCTTGAAATATGTCGCCAAGGTGCCTGTAGTACTCAATCGCGAAGTAGTTTCTAAGTTTCATCCTCAATGTGAGGGTCCAAGGGATGCAATAAAACTGCCACTGTGCGCCGGATATTGTTACTGGGCTCCCAGGAAAGGTGCAAAGCAGTGACTGTTTAATATGTTACTCTCCTTGAAATATGTCGCCAAGGTGCCTGTAGTACTCAATGACGAAGTAGTTTCTAAGTATCATCCTCAATGTGAAAGTCCAAGGGATGCAATAAAACTGCCACTGTGCGTCGGATATTGTTACTGGGCTCCCAGGAAAGGTGGAAAGCAGTGACTGCTTCATATGTTACTCTCCTTGAAATATGTCGCCAAGGTGCCTGTAGTATTCAACCGCGAAGTAGTTTCTGTGTTTCATCATCAATGTGAAGGTCCAAGGGATGGAATAAAACTGCCACTGTGCGCCGGATATTGTTACTGGGCTCCCAGGAAAGGTGCAAAGCAGTGACTGTTTAATATGTTACTCTCCTTGAAATATGTCGCCAAGGTGCCTGTAGTACTCAACCGCGAAGTAGTTTCTGTGTTCCATCGTCAATGTGAAGGTCCGAGGGATGCAATAAAACTGCCACTGTGCGCCGGATATTGTTACTGGGCTCCCAGGAAAGGTGCGAAGCAGTGACTGCTTCATACGTTACTCTCCTGCAAATATGTCGCCAAGGTTCCTATAGTACTCAATCGCGAAGTAGTTTCTAAGTTTCATCCTCAATGTGAAGGTCCGAGGAATGCAATAAAACTGCCACTGTGCGCCGGATATTGTTACTGGGCTCCCAGGAAAGGTGCAAAGCAGTGACTGCTTCATATGTTACTCTCCTGCAAATATGTCGCCAAGGTACCTTTAGTACTCAATCGCGAAGTAGTTTCTAATTTTCATCCTCAATGTGAAGGTCCAAGGGATGCAATAAAACTGCCACTGTGCGCCGGATATTGTTACAGGGCTCCCAGGAAAGGTGCAAAGCAGTGACTGTTTAATATGTTACTCTCCTTGAAATATGTCGCCAAGGTGTCTGTAGTACTCAACCGCGAAGTAGTTTCTCTGTTTCATCCTCAATGTGAAGGTCCAAGGGATGCAATAAAACTGCCACTGTGCGCCGGATATTGTTACTGGGCTCCCAGGAAAGGTGCAGAGCAGTGACTGCTTCATATGTTACTCTCCTTCAAATATGTCGCCAAGGTGCCTCTAGTACTCAATCGCGAAGTAGTTTCTAAGTATCATCCTCAATGTGAAGGTCCAAGGGATGCAATAAAACTGCCACTGTGCGTCGGATATTGTTACTGGGCTCCCAGGAAAGGTGCAAAGCAGTGACTGCTTCATATGTTACTCTCCTTCAAATATGTCGCCAAGGTGCCTGTAGTACTCAACCGCGAAGTAGTTTCTGTGTTTCATCGTCAATGTGAAGGTCCAAGGGTTGCAATAAAACTGCCACTGTGCGCCGGATATTGTTACTGGGCTCCCAGGAAGGGTGCAAAGCAGTGACTGTTTAATATGTTACTCTCCTTGAAATATGTCGCCAAGGTGCCTGTAGTACTCAACCGCGAAGTAGTTTCTGTGTTTCATCGTCAATGTGAAGGTCCAAGGGATGCAATAAAACTGCCACTGTGCGCCGGATATTCTTACTGGGCTCCCAGGAAAAGTGCAAAGCAGTGACTGTTTAATACGTTACTCTCCTTGAAATATGTCGCCAAGGTGCCTGTAGTACTCAACCGCGAAGTAGTTTCTGTGTTTCATCGTCAATGTGAAGGTCCAAGGGATGCAATAAAACTGCCACTGTGCGCCGGATATTGTTACTGGGCTCCCAGGAAATGTGCAAAGCAGTGACTGTTTAATATGTTACTCTCCTTGAAATATGTCGCCAAGGTGCCTGTAGTATTCAATCGCGAAGTAGTTTCTAAGTTTCATCCTCAATGTGAAGGTCCGAGGGATGCAATAAAACTGCCACTGTGCGCCGGATATTGTTACTGGGCTCCCAGGAAAGGTGCAAAGCAGTGACTCCTTCATATGTTACTCTCCTGAAAATATGTCGCCAAGGTACCTATAGTACTCAATCGCGAAGTAGTTTCTAAGTTTCATCCTCAATGTGAAGGTCCAAGGGATGCAATAAAACTGCCACTGGGCGCCGGATATTGTTACTGGGCTCCCAGAAAAGGTGCAAAGCAGTGACTGTTTAATATGTTACTCTCCTTGAAATATGTCGCCAAGGTGCCTGTAGTACTCAACCGCGAAGTAGCTTCTCTGTTTCATCGTCAATGTGAAGGTCCAAGGGATGCAATAAAACTGCCCCTGTGCGCCAGATATTGTTACTGGGCTCCCAGGAAAGGTGCAAAGCAGTGACTGTTTAATATTTTACTCTCCCTGAGATATGTCGCCAAGGTGCCTGTAGTACTCAACCGCAAAGTAGTTTCTGTGTTTCATCGTCAATGTGAAGGTCCAAGGGATGCAATAAAACTGCCACTGTGCGCCAGATATTGTTACTGGGCTCCCAGGAAAGGTGCAAAGCAGTGACTGCTTCATATGTTACTCTCCTTGAAATATGTCGCCTAGGTGCCTGTAGTACTCAACCGAGAAGTAGTTTCTGTGTTTCATCGTCAATGCGAAGGTCCAACGGATCGAATAAATCTGCCACTGTGCGCCGGATATTGTTACTGGGCTCCCAGGAAAGGTGCAAAGCAGTGACTGTTTAATATGTTACTCTCCTTGAAATATGTCGCCAAGGTGCCTGTGGTACTCAATCGTGAAGTAGTTTCTAAGTTTCATCCTCAATGTGAAGTTCCAAGGGATGGAATAAAACTGCCACTGTGCGCCGGATATTGTTACTGGGCTCCCAGGAATGGTGCAAAGCAGAGACTGTTTAATATGTTACTCTCCTTGAAATATGTCGCCAAGGTGCCTGTAGTACTCAACCGCGAAGTAGTTTCTGTGTTCCACCGTCAATGTGAAGGTCCGAGGGATGCAATAAAACTGCCACTGTGCGCCGGATATTGTTACTGGGCTCCCAGGAAAGGTGCAAAGCAGTGACTGCTTCATATGTTACTCTCCTGCAAATATGTCGCCAAGGTACCTATAGTACTCAATCGCGAAGTAGTTTCTAAGTTTCATCCTCAATGTGAAGGTCCAAGGGATGCAATAAAACTGCCACTGTGCGCCGGATATTGTTACTGGGCTCCCAGGAAAGGTGCAAAGCAGTGACTGTTTAATATGTTACTCTCCTTGAAATATGTCGCCAAGGTGCCTGTAGTACTCAACCGCGAAGTAGTTTCTCTGTTTCATCGTCAATGTGAAGGTCCAAGGGATGCAATAAAATTGCCCCTGTGCGCCGGATATTGTTACTGGGCTCCCAGGAAAGGTGCAAAGCAGTGACTGTTTAATATGTTACTCTCCTTGAGATATGTCGCCAAGGTGCCTGTAGTACTCAACCGCAAAGTAGTTTCTGTGTTTCATCGTCAATGTGAAGGTCCAAGGGACGCAATAAAACTGCCACTGTGCGCCGGATATTGTTACTGGGCTCCCAGGAAAGGTGCAGAGCAGTGACTGTTTCATATGTTACTCTCCTTCAAATATGTCGCCAAGGTGCCTCTAGTACTCAATGGCGAAGTAGTTTCTAAGTATCATCCTCAATGTGAAGGTCCAAGGGATGCAATAAAACTGCCACTGTGCGTCGGATATTGTTACTGGGCTCCCAGGAAAGGTGCAAAGCAGTGACTGCTTCATGTGTTACTCTCCTTCAAATATGTCGCCAAGGTGCCTGTAGTACTCAACCGCGAAGTTGTTTCTGTGTTTCATCGTCAATGTGAAGGTCCAAGGGATGCAATAAAACTGCCACTGTGCGCCGGATATTGTTACTGGGCTCCCAGGAAAGGTGCAAAGCAGTGACTGTTTAATATGTTACTCTCCTTGAAATATGTCGCCAAAGTGCCTGTAGTACTCAACCGCGAAGTAGTTTCTGTGTTTCATCGTCAATGTGAAGGTCCAAGGGATGCAATAAAACTGCCACTGTTCGCCGGATATTGTTACTGGGCTCCCAGGAAAGGTGCAAAGCAGTGACTGTTTAATATGTTACTCTCCTTGAAATATGTCGCCAAGGTGCCTGTAGTACTCAACCGCGAAGTAGTTTCTGTGTTTCATCGTCAATGTGAAGGTCCAAGGGATGCAATAAAACTGCCACTGTGCGCCGGATATTGTTACTGGGCTCCCAGGAAAGGTGCAAAGCAGTGACTGTTTCATACGTTACTCTCCTTGAAATATGTCGCCAAGGTGCCTGTAGTACTCAACCGCGAAGTAGTTTCTGTGTTTCATCGTCAATGTGAAGGTCCAAGGGATGCAATAAAACTGCCACTGTGCGCCGGATATTGTTACTGGGCTCCCAGGAAAGGTGCAAAGCAGTGACTGTTTAATATGTTACTCTCCTTGAAATATGTCGTTAAGGTGCCTGTAGTACTCAACCGAGAAGTAGTTTCTGTGTTTCATCGTCAATGCGAAGGTCCAAGGGATGCAATAAAACTGCCACTGTGCGCCGGATATTGTTACTGGGCTCCCAGGAAAGGTGCAAAGCAGTGACTGTTTAATATGTTACTCTCCTTGAAATATGTCGCCAAGGTGCCTGTAGTACTCAGTCGCGAAGTAGTTTCTAAGTTTCATCCTCAATGTGAAGTTCCAAGGGATGGAATAAAACTGCCACTGTGCGCCGGATATTGTTACTGGGCTCCCAGGAAAGGTGCAAAACCATGACTGTTTAATATGTTACTCTCCTTGAAATATGTCGCCAAGGTGCCTGTAGTACTCAACCGCGAAGTAGTTTCTGTGTTCCATCGTCAATGTGAAGGTCCGAGGGATGCAATAAAACTGCCACTGTGCGCCGGATATTGTTACTGGGCTCCCAGGGAAGGTGCAAAGCAGTGACTGCTTCATATGTTACTCTCCTGCAAATATGTCGCCAAGGTACCTATAGTACTCAATCGCGAAGTAGTTTCTAAGTTTCATCCTCAATGTGAGGGTCCAAGGGATGCAATAAAACTGCCACTGTGCGCCGGATATTGTTACTGGGCTCCCAGGAAAGGTGCAAAGCAGTGACTGTTTAATATGTTACTCTCCTTGAAATATGTCGCCAAGGTGCCTGTAGTACTCAACCGCGAAGTAGTTTCTCTGTTTCATCGTCAATGTGAAGGTCCAAAGAATGCAATAAAACTGCCCCTGTGCGCCGGATATTGTTACTGGGCTCCCAGGAAAGGTGCAAAGCAGTGACTGTTTAATATGTTACTCTCCTTGAGATATGTCGCCAAGGTGCCTGTAGTACTCAACCGCAAAGTAGTTTCTGTGTTTCATCGTCAATGTGAAGGTCCAAGGGATGCAATATAACTGCCACCGTGCGCCGGATATTGTTACTGGGCTCCCAGGAAAGGTGCAAAGCAGTGACTGCTTCATATGTTACTCTCCTTCAAATATGTCGCCAAGGTGCCTGTAGTACTCAATCGCGAAGTAGTTTCTAAGTATCATCCTCAATGTGAAGTCCAAGGGATGCAATAAAACTGCCACTGTGCGCTGGAAATTGTTACTGGGCTCCCAGGAAAGGTGCAAAGCAGTGACTGCTTCATATGTTACTCTCCTTCAAATATGTCGCCAAGGTGTCTGTAGTACTCAACCGCGAAGTAGTTTCTGTGTTTCATCGTCAATGTGAAGGTCCAAGGGATGCAATAAAACTGCCACTGTGCGCCGGATATTGTTACTGGGCTCCCAGGAATGGTGCAAAGCAGTGACTGTTTAATATGTTACTCTCCTTGAAATATGTCGCCAAAGTGCCTGTAGTACTCAACCGAGAAGTAGTTTCTGTGTTTCATCGTCAATGCGAAGGTCCAAGGGATGGAATAAATCTGCCACTGTGCGCCGGATATTGTTACTGGGCTCCCAGGAAAGGTGCAAAGCAGTGACTGTTTAATATGTTACTCTCCTTGAAATATGTCGCCAAGGTGCCTGTAGTACTCAATCGCGAAGTAGTTTCTAAGTTTCATCCTCAATGTGAAGTTCCATGGGATGGAATAAAACTGCCACTGTGCGCCGGATATTGTTACTGGGCTCCCAGGAAAGGTGCAAAGCAGTGACTGTTCAATATGTTACTCTCCTTGAAATATGTCGCCAAGGTGCCTGTGGTACTCAACCGCGAAGTAGTTTCTGTGTTCCATCGTCAATGTGAAGGTCCGAGGGATGCAATAAAACTGCCACTGTGCGCCGGATATTGTTACTGGGCTCACAGGAAAGGTGCAAAGCAGTGACTGTTTAATATGTTACTCTCCTTGAAATATGTCGCCAAGGTGCCTGTAGTACTCAACCGCTAAATAGTTTCTGTGTTCCATCGTCAATGTGAAGGTCCGAGGGATGCAATAAAACTGCCACTGTGCGCCGGATATTGTTACTGGGCTCCCAGGAAAGGTGCAAAGCAGTGACTGCTTCATATGTTACTCTCCTTCAAATATGTCGCCAAGGTGCCTGTAGTACTCAATCGCGAAGTAGTTTCTGTGTTTCATCGTCAATGTGAAGGTCCAAGCGATGCAATAAAACTGCCACTGTGCGCCGGATATTGTTACTGGGCTCCCAGGAAAGGTGCAGAGCAGTGACTGTTTAATATGTTACTCTCCTTGAAATATGTCGCCAAGGTGCCTGTAGTACTCAACCGCGAAGTAGTTTCTGTGTTCCATCGTCAATGTGAAGGTCCGAGGGATGCAATAAAACTGCCACTGTGCGCCGGATATTGTAACTGGGCTCCCAGGAAAGGTGCAAAGCAGTGACTGCTTCATATGTTACTCTCCTGCAAATATGTCGCCAAGGTACCTATAGTACTCAATCGCGAAGTAGTTTCTGTGTTTCATCGTCAATGTGAAGGTCCAAGGGATGCAATAAAACTGCCACTGTGCGCCGGATATTGTTACTGGGCTTCCAGGAAAGGTGCAAAGCAGTGACTGTTTAATATGTTACTCTCCTTGAAATATGTCGCCAAGGTGCCTGTAGTACTCAACCGCAAAGTAGTTTCTGTGTTCCATCGTCAATGTGAAGGTCCAAGGGATGCAATAAAACTGCCACTGTGTGCCGGATATTGTTACTGTGCTCCCAGGAAAGGTGCAAAGCAGTGACTGTTTAATATGTTACTCTCCTTGAAATATGTCGCCAAGGTGCCTGTAGTACTCAACCAAGAAGTAGCTTCTGTGTTTCATCGTCAATGCGAAGGTTCAAGGGATGGAATAAATCTGCCACTGTGCGCCGGATATTGTTACTGGGCTCCCAGGAAAGGTGCAAAGCAGTGACTGTTTAATATGTTACTCTCCTTGAAATATGTCGCCAAGGTGCCTGTAGTACTCAATCGCGAAGTAGTTTCTAACTTTCATCCTCAATGTGAAGTTCCAAGGGATGGAATAAAACTGCCACTGTGCGCCAGATATTGTTACTGGGCTCCCAGGAAAGGTGCAAAGCAGTGACTGTTTAATATGTTACTCTCCTTGAAATATGTCGCCAAGGTGCCTGTAGTACTCAACCGCGAAGTAGTTTCTCTGTTTCATCGTCAATGTGAAGGTCCAAAGAATGCAATAAAACTGCCCCTGTGCGCCGGATATTGTTACTGGGCTCCCAGGAAAGGTGCAAAGCAGTGACTGCTTCATATGTTACTCTCCTTCAAATATGTCGCCAAGGTGCCTGTAGTACTCAATCGCGAAGTAGTTTCTAAGTATCATCCTCAATGTGAAGTCCAAGGGATGCAATAAAACTGCCACTGTGCGCTGGATATTGTTACTGGGCTCCCAGGAAAGGTGCAAAGCAGTGACTGCTTCATATGTTACTCTCCTTCAAATACGTCGCCAAGGTGTCTGTAGTACTCAACCGCGAAGTAGTTTCTGTGTTTCATCGTCAATGTGAAGGTCCAAGGGATGCAATAAAACTGCCACTGTGCGCCGGATATTGTTACTGGGCTCCCAGGAATGGTGCAAAGCAGTGACTGTTTAATATGTTACTCTCCTTGAAATATGTCGCCAAAGTGCCTGTAGTACTCAACCGAGAAGTAGTTTCTGTGTTTCATCGTCAATGCGAAGGTCCAAGGGATGGAATAAATCTGCCACTGTGCGCCGGATATTGTTACTGGGCTCCCAGGAAAGGTGCAAAGCAGTGACTGTTTAATATGTTACTCTCCTTGAAATATGTCGCCAAGGTGCCTGTAGTACTCAATCGCGAAGTAGTTTCTAAGTTTCATCCTCAATGTGAAGTTCCATGGGATGGAATAAAACTGCCACTGTGCGCCGGATATTGTTACTGGGCTCCCAGGACAGGTGCAAAGCAGTGACTGTTTAATATGTTACTCTCCTTGAAATATGTCGCCAAGGTGCCTGTGGTACTGAACCGCGAAGTAGTTTCTGTGTTCCATCGTCAATGTGAAGGTCCGAGGGATGCAATAAAACTGCCACTGTGCGCCGGATATTGTTACTGGGCTCACAGGAAAGGTGCAAAGCAGTGACTGTTTAATATGTTACTCTCCTTGAAATATGTCGCCAAGGTGCCTGTAGTACTCAATCGCGAAGTAGTTTCTAAGTATCATCCTCAATGTGAAGGTCCAAGGGATGCAATAAAACTGCCACTGTGCGTCGGATATTGTTACTGGGCTCCCAGGAAAGGTGCAAAGCAGTGTCTGCTTCATATGTTACTCTCCTTCAAATATGTCGCCAAGGTGCCTGTAGTACTCAACCGCGAAGTAGTTTCTGTGTTTCATCGTCAATGTGAAGGTCCAAGGGATGCAATAAAACTGCCACTGTGCGCCGGATATTGTTACTGGGCTCCCAGGAGAGGTGCAAAGCAGTGACTGTTTAATATGTTACTCTCCTTGAAATATGTCGCCAAGGTGCCTGTAGTACTCAACCGCGAAGTAGTTTCTGTGTTTCATCGTCAATGTGAAGGTCCAAGGGATGCAATAAAACTGCCACTGTGCGCCGGATATTGTTACTGGGCTCCCAGGAAAGGTGCAAAGCAGTGACTGTTTAATACGTTACTCTACTTGAAATATGTCGCCAAGGTGCCTGTAGTACTCAACCGCGAAGTAGTTTCTGTGTTTCATCGTCAATGTGAAGGTCCAAGGGATGCAATAAAACTGCCACTGTGCGCCGGATATTGTTACTGGGCTCCCAGGAAAGGATCAAAGCAGTGACTGTTTAATATGTTACTCTCCTTGAGATATGTCGCCAAGGTGCCTGTAGTACTCAGCCGCAAAGTAGTTTCTGTGTTTCATCTTCAATGTGAAGGTCCAAGGGATGCAATAAAACTTCCACTGTGCGCCGGATATTGTTACTGGGCTCCCAGGAAAGGTGCAGAGCAGTGACTGCTTCATATGTTACTCTCCTTCAAATATGTCGCCAAGGTGCCTCTAGTACTCAATGGCGAAGTAGTTTCTAAGTATCATCCTCAATGTGAAGGTCCAAGGGATGCAATAAAACTGCCACTGTGCGTCGGATATTGTTACTGGGCTCCCAGGAAAGGTGCAAAGCAGTGACTGCTTCATATGTTACTCTCCTTCAAATATGTCGCGCAGGTGCCTGTAGTACTCAACCGCGAAGTAGTTTCTGTGTTTCATCGTCAATGTGAAGGTCCAAGGGATGCAATAAAACTGCCACTGTGCGCCGGATATTGTTACTGGGCTCCCAGGAAAGGTGCAGAGCAGTGACTGTTTAATATGTTACTCTCCTTGAAATATGTCGCCAAAGTGCCTGTAGTACTCAACCGCGAAGTAGTTTCTGTGTTTCATCGTCAATGTGAAGGTCCAAGGGATGCAATAAAACTGCCACTGTTCGCCGGATATTGTTACTGGGCTCCCAGGAAAGGTGCAAAGCAGTGACTGTTTAATATGTTACTCTCCTTGAAATATGTCGCCAAGGTGCCTGTAGTACTCAACCGCGAAGTAGTTTCTGTGTTTCATCGTCAATGTGAAGGTCCAAGGGATGCAATAAAACTGCCACTGTGCGCCGGATATTGTTACTGGGCTCCCAGGAAAGGTGCAAAGCAGTGACTGTTTAATACGTTAGGCTGCGTTCACACTGCCGGCCGGGCCGGGCCGGGCTGACGCGTACTGGCTCGGCTCGTGCCTAGCCAGCTCAGGCCGACGTGCAGGGCATTCACACTGCGCGCCGCGCCGAGCCGGGTCGGCGGAATGGGGGAAAATCCACTTCTCCGATTTTCATGTTCTAAAAATTCTTAGAGGTATATAAGACTGCGCCACATCGTTTTATGAACTCATTTTTTCCTTAAAAGCGTTACTTACGTCGTGAAAAAAGAAAAAGTCTACTTTTCGTTTCGCGTGATTTCTTAGTTTCGTAACGCTTCCCAGCCGATTTTGAAGAAATTATGCGGCTAAAAAATCTTATTTTTGTACACGTGCTAGTGTAACATCTTAGCTTCGTATTGAATCATTTATCTTTTCATATTTCTTAACAGTCATTGTTAAATGATGCTATTTGTCAACGTTGTGCACTTGATTTACAAATCTTGTAGTGAAAAAGTTATGTAGCTGGTAGCTTACTGTTAGATCCGTTTTAGACCATACATTGTTGCGAATGAAATGTAGCTAAAAGTACCAAAAAGTTTTTGAAATGATAATGACACTGATATCTGTCTCTGGTCACAAGTAATGCGAGATATTCAGTGGCGTCAGTGCCGCGTCCGCAAGCCACGGAGTTCGAGCGGTTACAGCTTGGTTTAATGTAGTCATATAATGCAGGACAGAAAAAAACTAATTACTAGTGATCAGTGGTGTAAAACTAATCATAAAAACAAACTGGAGATCCGTGATACGTTTACTGCGGAAACTGAAGCGCAATTCTGTAGTCTCGTTGTCTACTTTGACAGAAAAAAAAAATAATGGAGAGTTAATGAAACTACTGTAGATCGACACAGATGTGCGTTTCATTGTTCTTCATTATTTTTTTCCTTCCTTGGCGGGCTGCGCTGCACCGTCAAGGTAATCCCTACTCTTTGGCTAAATGGCTGCTAGTTGCCGAAGGCCAAATAAATAAATTAAAAAAAATCCCCACCCTTCGACAGCTGACAAGCAAGTCACTAGAAAACGCAGCTGCAGTCAACAGTTGCTCGCCTTTGGCTAGTCTGTGCTGTCGTGTAGAACAATGTCTTCACTCTTTTATTGGTATTGTTTTGACTCTGCAGTAACTCGTCGAGTTTTGAAGTACAGAAGAACTAGGAGGTTACGGATTCATCCCATAAATAGCGACAGACATTTAGGAGAGTTTTTTTCTTTACATGAAGAACTTAAAAACTATCCTGAAAAATTTTATTCATATTACAGAATGAATCATAATACATTTCAGTATGTGCTGCAGAACATTCAAGACAAAATTTCGAAACAGAACACAAATTTTCGCAGAAGTATAACAGCAGAAGAAAAATTGTGTATAACGATAAGGTAAGATTCGTTAGTACACACTTTTTGGTTTGCAGTAGATCTTTGTGCAGCATTCACTACCTCCAATTAATTGTAATCATGCTTTTGTATTTTAAATTTCACAAACGCTTACCTCTGAGGGGAAGAGAGTTTATGGGACTCCTGAGAATCATCAGTAATTAGCTTCGTCATTTTGGGTAATGTCTTGCTGTGCCTTCAACGAAGAATCGCAGATACACTCCTTCAGAATTTTCCAACTTTTTCTTCGTTTTTCTTCATGATGCAGCGCTTGGCAGTGGTGATGGTTCATCATGTGGAGCCACTGATGACCTCACAGAATTCTTTTCATTACCTTGTAAGATAGACAGACTGGTATGCCCTTTGACTTAGTGGTTCTATTTCCACTGGTAAGGAACTGTGCATAGCTCTTGGAACTTAGGAAAATCATATGACAGAACAAAGCCCGAGTGGAATTGCATTTTAATATACTATTCCCTGGATCACATGACCTTATTTTGCAGCCGGCCAGGGTGGCCGTGCGGTTAAAGGCGCTTCAGTCTGGAACCGCGTGACCGCTACGGTCGCAGGTTCGAATCCTGCCTCGGGCATGGATGTGTGTGATGTCCTTAGGTTAGGTAGGTTTAAGTAGTTCTAAGTTCTAGGGGACTGATGACCACAGCAGTTAAGTCCCATAGTGCTCAGAGCCATTTTTTTGAACCTTACTTTGCCAAGTTATTCTCTGTAACTGTCTCTCAGGTCTTTGCATTTCGATTTCATTATTTTAATTGAAAGAATATAGAAGGATGCAAGAAAATGTCTCTTTAATTATTTATTGTTGTATAACTATGAAATGACATGGACTAAGTAAATATCTACTGTGCAAACAAAACTGTAAAAACTTCGCCCAACACCACACTTGAGTAACACATTTTACGATTTTTTTTCTCAGGTATCTGTCCACTGGCATCTCCTTTCATGCACTAGCATCGTCATTCCGATTAGGAGTGTCCACCGTATCAGTGTTAGTGAAAGACGTTTGTATGGCCATATGGGAGTCACTTGCTCCCATTCATTTACCAACGCCAACTGTTTCTCGATTTAAAGAAATTGCCAGTGAAATGCATACGAGATGGGGATTTCCAAACTGTGTTGGATGTATAGACGGGAAGCACATACGTGTCCAATGTCCTAAACTTTCTGGCAGCATGTTTTACAATTACAAACAGTATTATTCGATTGTACTCCAAGCAGTTGCTGATGCAAATTACAAATTTATAGCTGTGGATGTTGGTGCCTACGGTAAACAGTCTGATGCAGGCGTGTTTAAAGAAAGTATGTTATATAAGAAACTTACAAATGGGGAGCTGTTATTACCGCCACCAACAAGACTTGAAGGAATGTGTCAGGAACTACCGTACGTCATTTTAGGAGATGAAGCTTACCCCTTATTAGAGAATTTGATGAGACCTCTTCCTCGCAGAAATTTGGACAACGAGAAGATTCTATACAATGATATGCATTCCAGAGCAAGAAAAGTTGTTGAATGTGCATTTGGTATAATGACCAATAAATGGAGACTACTGAGGAAGGAAACTGAAACATCCGTTGACGTAGCTGATCACATAGTCAAGTGCATTTGTCTACTTCATAATATTGTCATTGACAGAGAAGGATGCAATGTTGAAGCTGAAAAGTTTTGTAACAATGCTGATATGCAGACAGCTGGTGCCACATTCAACAGAAATTCCACATTTCGTTCGAAAACTGTCAGGAACACTTTTGTTGAATATTTCGTTAAAAATGCAACTTAAAATAATTAAAAAACCTCTCAAATAAATTTTGGAATTGAAAGTACTTTGCTATTTACTGTATTTTTTTGTATCTCATTTCACTGTAAATAAAGCAAATAAAATTATAAAGGAAAATAATTTATATTTGTGCGTACTATCTGAAACACACTCCTTGGTTACTTCGTTCCATAATCTGGAAACTGCATCATTACTGTCATACTAGCCGAAATTCTGATACCAAATAGATGGACACAAGTTAATGTCATGTATATGTTATTCTGCATCCATTAAAGTAAGAACATCGCAAAAAGATGTCACAGACAACAGCTTATAGTAACGTGCCACAACATGACTTTACAATGCATTGTCATCTGGTAGGGACACATTTCCGTCCCTCAGTGACACTCATATCTGCCTCCGTTTACAAGTAAATGCGATCTATTTAGTGGCGGCAATGCCGCGAACGCTGGCAAGCTATTGTTGTAAATGCATGTAGATTAAATAAATGAAATAAAAGTAATTTCGCATGTATCATTATAATAAACGTAATTTTTCCTCACTGATTGTGAAATGTGAGGTAACACCTTAAAATAAAAGACGTGTGCAGTCACACTTGTGATGAAAGCAGAAGGGAGACGTGTGATGCGTGTACTGCAGAAGCTGTAGTGCTGCTCCACAGGCTCGCGCCTGCGGTCGGCTCGCGCCGGCAATATTAAACACTCGGAATGTCGTCGCTCGGCTCCGGGAGGCTCACGCCGTGTCGGCGCGGCCCGGCCGCCAGTGTGAACACCGCAATTAAAAACCATGTGTTGGATATCGAAGCGGGCGGCGGCCCGGCCAGGCTCGGCTCGGCCCGGCCGGCAGTGTGAACGCAGCCTTACTCTCCTTGAAATATGTCGCCAAGGTGCCTGTAGTACTCAACCGCGAAGTAGTTTCTGTGTTTCATCGTCAATGTGAAGGTCCAAGGGATGCAATAAAACTGCCACTGTGCGCCGGATATTGTTACTGGGCTCCCAGGAAAGGTGCAAAGCAGTGACTGTTTAATATGTTACTCTCCTTGAAATATGTCGCCAAAGTGCCTGTAGTACTCAACCGAGAAGTACTTTCTGTGTTTCATCGTCAATGCGAAGGTCCAAGGGATGGAATAAATCTGCCACTGTGCGCCGGATATTGTTACTGGGCTCCCAGGAAAGGTGCAAAGCAGTGACTGTTTAATATGTTACTCTCCTTGAAATATGTCGCCAAAGTGCCTGTAGTACTCAACCGAGAAGTACTTTCTGTGTTTCATCGTCAATGCGAAGGTCCAAGGGATGGAATAAATCTGCCACTGTGCGCCGGATATTGTTACTGGGCTCCCAGGAAAGGTGCAAAGCAGTGACTGTTTAATATGTTACTCTCCTTGAAATATGTCGCCAAGGTGCCTGTAGTACTCAGTCGCGAAGTAGTTTCTAAGTTTCATCCTCAATGTGAAGTTCCAAGGGATGGAATAAAACTGCCACTGTGCGCCGGATATTGTTACTGGGCTCCCAGGAAAGGTGCAAAGCCATGACTGTTTAATATGTTACTCTCCTTGAAATATGTCGCCAAGGTGCCTGTAGTACTCAACCGCGAAGTAGTTTCTGTGTTCCATCGTCAATGTGAAGGTCCGAGGGATGCAATAAAACTGCCACTGTGCGCCGGATATTGTTACTGGGCTCCCAGGAAAGGTGCAAAGCAGTGACTGTTTAATGTGTTACTCTCCTTGGGATATGTCGCCAGGGTGCCTGTAGTACTCAACCGCAAAGTAGTTTCTGTGTTTCATCGTCAATGTGAAGGTCCAAGGGATGCAATAAAA
Organism: Schistocerca americana; assembly: GCF_021461395.2. Classification (NCBI taxonomy): domain Eukaryota; kingdom Metazoa; phylum Arthropoda; class Insecta; order Orthoptera; family Acrididae; genus Schistocerca; species Schistocerca americana. Next base: position 125,946,424 of record NC_060121.1, read on the forward strand.
CTGCCACTGTGCGCCGGATATTGTTACTGGGCTCCCAGGAAAGGTGCAAAGCAGTGACTGCTTCATATGTTACTCTCCTTCAAATATGTCGCTAAGGTGCCTGTAGTACTCAATCGCGAAGTAGTTTCTAAGTATCATCCTCAATGTGAAGGTCCAAGGGATGCAATAAAACTGCCACTGTGCGTCGGATATTGTTACTGGGCTCCCAGGAAAGGTGCAAAGCAGTGACTGATTCATATGTTACTCTCCTTCAAATATGTCGCCAAGGTGCCTGTAGTACTCAACCGCGAAGTAGTTTCTGTGTTTCATCGTCAATGTGAAGGTCCAAGGGATGTAATAAAACTGCCACTGTGCGCCGGATATTGTTACTGGGCTCCCAGGAAGGGTGCAAAGCAGTGACTGTTTAATATGTTACTCTCCTTGAAATATGTCGCCAAAGTGCCTGTAGTACTCAACCGCGAAGTAGTTTCTGTGTGTCATCGTCAATGTGAAGGTCCAAGGGATGCAATAAAACTGCCACTGTGCGCCGGATATTGTTACTGGGCTCCCAGGAAAGGTGCAAAGCAGTGACTGTTTAATATGTTACTCTCCTTGACATATGTCGCCAAGGTGCCTGTAGTACTCAACCGCGAAGTAGTTTCTCTGTTTCATCGTCAATGTGAAGGTCCAAGGGATGCAATAAAACTGCCCCTGTGCGCCGGATATTGTTATTGGGCTCCCAGGAAAGGTGCAAAGCAGTGACTGTTTAATATGTTACTCTCCTTGAGATATGTCGCCAAGGTGCCTGTAGTACTCAACCGCGAAGTAGTTTCTGTGTTTCATCGTCAATGTGAAGGTCCAAGGGATGCAATAAAACTGCCACTGTGCGCCGGATATTGTTACTGGGCTCCCAGGAAAGGTGCAAAGCAGTGACTGCTTCATTAGTTACTCTCCTTCAAATATATCGCCAAGGTGCCTGTAGAACTCAATCGCGAAGTAGTTTCTAAGTATCATCCTCAATGTGAAGGTCCAAGAGATGCAATAAAACTGCCACTGTGCGTCGGATATTGTTACTGGGCTCCCAGGAAAGGTGCAAAGCAGTGCCTGCTTCATATGTTACTCTCCTTCAAACATGTCGCCAAGGTGCCTGTAGTACTCAACCGCGAAGTAGTTTCTGTGTTTCATCGTCAATGTGAAGGTCCAAGGGATGCAATAAAACTGCCACTGTGCGCCGGATATTGTTACTGGGCTCCCAGGAAAGGTGCAAAGCAGTGACTGTTTAATATGTTACTCTCCTTGAAATATGTCGCCAAAGTGCCTGTAGTACTCAACCGAGAAGTACTTTCTGTGTTTCATCGTCAATGCGAAGGTCCAAGGGATGGAATAAATCTGCCACTGTGCGCCGGATATTGTTACTGGGCTCCCAGGAAAGGTGCAAAGCAGTGACTGTTTAATATGTTACTCTCCTTGAAATATGTCGCCAAGGTGCCTGTAGTACTCAGTCGCGAAGTAGTTTCTAAGTTTCATCCTCAATGTGAAGTTCCAAGGGATGGAATAAAACTGCCACTGTGCGCCGGATATTGTTACTGGGCTCCCAGGAAAGGTGCAAAGCCATGACTGTTTAATATGTTACTCTCCTTGAAATATGTCGCCAAGGTGCCTGTAGTACTCAACCGCGAAGTAGTTTCTGTGTTCCATCGTCAATGTGAAGGTCCGAGGGATGCAATAAAACTGCCACTGTGCGCCGGATATTGTTACTGGGCTCCCAGGAAAGGTGCAAAGCAGTGACTGTTTAATGTGTTACTCTCCTTGGGATATGTCGCCAGGGTGCCTGTAGTACTCAACCGCAAAGTAGTTTCTGTGTTTCATCGTCAATGTGAAGGTCCAAGGGATGCAATAAAACTGCCACTGTGCGCCGGATATTGTTACTGGGCTCCCAGGAAAGGTGCAAAGCAGTGACTGCTTCATATGTTACTCTCCTTCAAATATGTCGCTAAGGTGCCTGTAGTACTCAATCGCGAAGTAGTTTCTAAGTATCATCCTCAATGTGAAGGTCCAAGGGATGCAATAAAACTGCCACTGTGCGTCGGATATTGTTACTGGGCTCCCAGGAAAGGTGCAAAGCAGTGACTGATTCATATGTTACTCTCCTTCAAATATGTCGCCAAGGTGCCTGTAGTACTCAACCGCGAAGTAGTTTCTGTGTTTCATCGTCAATGTGAAGGTCCAAGGGATGTAATAAAACTGCCACTGTGCGCCGGATATTGTTACTGGGCTCCCAGGAAGGGTGCAAAGCAGTGACTGTTTAATATGTTACTCTCCTTGAAATATGTCGCCAAAGTGCCTGTAGTACTCAACCGCGAAGTAGTTTCTGTGTGTCATCGTCAATGTGAAGGTCCAAGGGATGCAATAAAACTGCCACTGTGCGCCGGATATTGTTACTGGGCTCCCAGGAAAGGTGCAAAGCAGTGACTGTTTAATATGTTACTCTCCTTGACATATGTCGCCAAGGTGCCTGTAGTACTCAACCGCGAAGTAGTTTCTCTGTTTCATCGTCAATGTGAAGGTCCAAGGGATGCAATAAAACTGCCCCTGTGCGCCGGATATTGTTATTGGGCTCCCAGGAAAGGTGCAAAGCAGTGACTGTTTAATATGTTACTCTCCTTGAGATATGTCGCCAAGGTGCCTGTAGTACTCAACCGCGAAGTAGTTTCTGTGTTTCATCGTCAATGTGAAGGTCCAAGGGATGCAATAAAACTGCCACTGTGCGCCGGATATTGTTACTGGGCTCCCAGGAAAGGTGCAAAGCAGTGACTGCTTCATTAGTTACTCTCCTTCAAATATATCGCCAAGGTGCCTGTAGAACTCAATCGCGAAGTAGTTTCTAAGTATCATCCTCAATGTGAAGGTCCAAGGGATGCAATAAAACTGCCACTGTGCGTCGGATATTGTTACTGGGCTCCCAGGAAAGGTGCAAAGCAGTGCCTGCTTCATATGTTACTCTCCTTCAAACATGTCGCCAAGGTGCCTGTAGTACTCAACCGCGAAGTAGTTTCTGTGTTTCATCGTCAATGTGAAGGTCCAAGGGATGCAATAAAACTGCCACTGTGCGCCGGATATTGTTACTGGGCTCCCAGGAAAGGTGCAAAGCAGTGACTGTTTAATATGTTACTCTCCTTGAAATATGTCGCCAAAGTGTCTGTAGTACTCAACCGCGAAGTAGTTTCTGTGTTTCATCGTCAATGTGAAGGTCCAAGGGATGCAATAAAACTGCCACTGTGCGCCGGATATTGTTACTGGGCTCCCAGGAAAGGTGCAAAGCAGTGACTGTTTAATATGTTACTCTCCTTGAAATATGTCGCCAAGGTGCCTGTAGTACTCAACCGCGAAGTAGTTTCTCTGTTTCATCGTCAATGTGAAGGTCCAAGGGATGCAATAAAACTGCCCCTGTGCGCTGGATATTGTTACTGGGCTCCCAGGAAAGGTGCAAAGCAGTGACTGTTTAATATGTTACTCTCCTTGCGATATGTCGCCAAGGTGCCTGTAGTACTCAACCGCAAAGTAGTTTCTGTGTTTCATCGTCAATGTGAAGGTCCAAGGGATGCAATAAAACTGCCACTGTGCGCCGGATATTGTTACTGGGCTCCCAGGAAAGGTGCAAAGCAGTGACTGCTTCATATGTTACTCTCCTTCAAATATGTCGCTAAGGTGCCTGTAGTACTCAATCACGAAGTAGTTTCTAAGTATCATCCTCAATGTGAAAGTCCAAGGGATGCAATAAAACTGCCACTGTGCGTCGGATATTGTTACTGGGCTCCCAGGAAAGGTGGAAAGCAGTGACTGCTTCATATGTTACTCTCCTTCAAATATGTCGCCAAGGTGCCTGTAGTACTCGACCGCGAAGTAGTTTCTGTCTTTCATCGTCAATGTGAAGGTCCAAGGCATGCAATAAAACTGCCACTGTGCGCCGGATATTGTTACTGGGCTTCCAGGAAAGGTGCAAAGCAGTGACTGTTTAATATGTTACTCTCCTTGAAATATGTCGCCAAAGTGCCCGTAGTACTCAACCGCGAAGTAGTTTCTGTGTTTCATCGTCAATGTGAAGGTCCAAGGGATGCAATAAAACTGCCACTGTGTGCCGGATATTGTTACTGGGCTCCCAGGAAAGGTGCAAAGCAGTGACTGTTTAATATGTTACTCTCCTTGAAATATGTCGCCAAGGTGCCTGTAGTACTCAACCAAGAAGTAGCTTCTGTGTTTCATCGTCAATGCGAAGGTTCAAGGGATGGAATAAATCTGCCACTGTGCGCCGGATATTGTTACTGGGCTCCCAGGAAAGGTGCAAAGCAGTGACTGTTTAATATGTTACTCTCCTTGAAATATGTCGCCAAGGTGCCTGTAGTACTCAATCGCGAAGTAGTTTCTAACTTTCATCCTCAATGTGAGGTTCCAAGGGATGGAATAAAACTGCCACTGTGCGCCGGATATTGTTACTGGGCTCCCAGGAAAGGTGCAAAGCAGTGACTGTTTAATATGTTACTCTCCTTGAAATATGTCGCCAAGGTCCCTGTAGTACTCAACCGCGAAGTAGTTTCTGTGTTCCATCGTCAATGTGAAGGTCCGAGGGATGCAATAAAACTGCCACTGTGCGCCGGATATTGTTACTGGGCTCCCAGGAAAGGTGCAAAGCAGTGACTGCTTCATATGTTACTCTCCTGCAAATATGTCGCCAAGGTACCTATAGTACTCAATCGCGAAGTAGTTTCTAAGTTTCATCCTCAATGTGAGGGTCCAAGGGATGCAATAAAACTGCCACTGTGCGCCGGATATTGTTACTGGGCTCCCAGGAAAGGTGCAAAGCAGTGACTGTTTAATATGTTACTCTCCCTGAAATATGTCGCCAAGGTGCCTGTAGTACTCAATCGCGAAGTAGTTTCTAAGTATCATCCTCAATGTGAAGTCCAAGGGATGCAATAAAACTGCCACTGTGCGCTGGATATTGTTACTGGGCTCCCAGGAAAGGTGCAAAGCAGTGACTGCTTCATATGTTACTCTCCTTCAAATATGTCGCCAAGGTGTCTGTAGTACTCAACCGCGTAGTAGTTTCTGTGTTTCATCGTCAATGTGAAGGTCCAAGGGATGCAATAAAAACTGCCACTGTGCGCCGGATATTGTTACTGGGCTCCCAGGAAAGGTGCAAAGCAGTGACTGTTTAATATGTTACTCTCCTTCAAATATGTCGCCAAAGTGCCTGTAGTACTCAACCGAGAAGTAGTTTCTGTGTTTCATCGTCAATGCGAAGGTCCAAGGGATGGAATAAATCTGCCACTGTGCGCCGGATATTGTTACTGGGCTCCCAGGAAAGGTGCAAAGCAGTGACTGTTTAATATGTTACTCTCCTTGAAATATGTCGCCAAGGTGCCTGTAGTACTCAATCGCGAAGTAGTTTCTAAGTTTCATCCTCAATGTGAAGTTCCATGGGATGGAATAAAACTGCCACTGTGCGCCGGATATTGTTACTGGGCTCCCAGGAAAGGTGCAAAGCAGTGACTGTTTAATATGTTACTCTCCTTGAAATATGTCGCCAAGGTGCCTGTGGTACTCAACCGCGAAGTAGTTTCTGTGTTCCATCGTCAATGTGAAGGTCCGAGGGATGCAATAAAACTGCCACTGTGCGCCGGATATTGTTACTGGGCTCACAGGAAAGGTGCAAAGCAGTGACTGTTTAATATGTTACTCTCCTTGAAATATGTCGCCAAGGTGCCTGTAGTACTCAACCGCGAAGAAGTTTCTGTGTTCCATCGTCAATGTGAAGGTCCGAGGGATGCAATAAAACTGCCACTGTGCGCCGGATATTGTTACTGGGCTCCCAGGAAAGGTGCAAAGCAGTGACTGCTTCATATGTTACTCTCCTTCAAATATGTCGCCAAGGTGCCTGTAGTACTCAATCGCGAAGTAGTTTCTAAGTATCATCCTCAATGTGAAGGTCCAAGGGATGCAATAAAACTGCCACTGTGCGTCGGATATTGTTACTGGGCTCCCAGGAACGGTGCAAAGCAGTGACTGCTTCATATCTTACTCTCCTTCAAATATGTCGCCAAGGTGCCTGTAGTACTCAACCGCGAAGTAGTTTCTGTGTTTCATCGTCAATGTGAAGGTCCAAGGGATGCAATAAAACTGCCACTGTGCGCCGGATATTGTTACTGGGCTCCCAGGAAAGGTGCAAAGCAGTGACTGTTTAATACGTTAATCTACTTGAAATATGTCGCCAAGGTGCCTGTAGTACTCAACCGCGAAGTAGTTTCTGTGTTTCATCGTCAATGTGAAGGTCCAAGGGATGCAATAAAACTGCCACTGTGCGCCGGATATTGTTACTGGGCTCCCAGGAAAGGATCAAAGCAGTGACTGTTTAATATGTTACTCTCCTTGAAATATGTCGCTAAGGTGCCTGTAGTACTCAACCGCGAAGTAGTTTCTGTGTTTCATCGTCAATGTGAAGGTCCCAGGGATGCAATAAAACTGCCACTGTGCGCCGGATATTGTTACTGGGCTCCCAGGAAAGGTGCAAAGCAGTGACTGTTTAATATGTTACTCTCCTTGAAATATGTCGCCAAGGTGCCTGTAGTATTCAACCGCGAAGTAGTTTCTGTGTTTCATCGGTAATGTGAAGGTCCAAGGGATGCTATAAAACTGCCACTGTGCGCCGGATATTGTTACTGGGCTCCCAGGAAAGGTGCAAAGCAGTGACTGTTTAATATGTTACTCTCCTTGAAATATGTCGCCACGGTGCCTGTAGTACTCAGCCGCGAAGTAGTTTCTAAGTATCATCCTCAATGTGAAGGTCCGAGGGATGCAATAAAACTGCCACTGTGCGCCGGATATTGTTACTGGGCTCCCAGGAAAGGTGCAAAGCAGTGACTGTTTAATATGTTACTCTCCTTGAAACATGTCGCCAAGGTGCCTGTAGTACTCAACCGGGAAGTAGTTTCCCTGTTTCATCGTCAATGTGCAGGTCCAAGGGATGCAATAAAACTGCCCCTGTGCGACGGATATTGTTACTGGGCTCCCAGGAAAGGTGCAAAGCAGTGACTGTTTAATATGTTACTCTCCTTGAAATATGTCGCCAAGGTGCCTGTAGTACTCAACCGCAAAGTAGTTTCTGTGTTTCATCGTCAATGTGAAGGTCCAAGGGATGCAATAAAACTGCCACTGTGCGCCGGATATTGTTACTGGGCTCCCAGGAAAGGTGCAAAGCAGTGACTGCTTCATATGTCACTCTCCTTCAAATATGTCGCCAAGGTGCCTGTAGTACTCAATCGCGAAGTAGTTTCTAAGTATCATCCTCAATGTGAAGGTCCAAGGGATGCAATAAAACTCCCACTGTGCGACGGATATTGTTACTGGGCTCCCAGGAAAGGTGTAAAGCAGTGACTGCTTCATATGTTACTCTCCTTCAAATATGTCGCCAAGGTGCCTGTAGTACTCAATCGCGAAGTAGTTTCTAAGTTTCATCCTCAATGTGAAGGTCCAAGGGATGCAATAAAACTGCCACTGTGCGTCGGATATTGTTACTGGGCTCCCAGGAAAGGTGCAAAGCAGTGACTGCTTCATATGTTACTCTCCCTCAAATATGTCGCCAAGGTGCCTGTAGTACTCAACCGCGAAGTAGTTTCTGTGTTTCATCGTCAATGTGAAGGTCCAAGGGATGCAATAAAACTGCCACTGTGCGCCGGATATTGTTACTGGGCTCCCAGGAAAGGTGCAAAACAGTGACTGTTTAATATGTTACTCTCCTTGAAATATGTCGCCAAAGTGCCTGTAGTACTCAACCGCGAAGTAGTTTCTGTGTTTCATCGTCAATGTGAAGGTCCAAGGGATGCAATATAACTGCCACTGTGCGCCGGATATTGTTACTGGGCTCCCAGGAAAGGTGCAAAGCAGTGACTGTTTAATACGTTACTCTCCTTGAAATATGTCGCCAAAGTGCCTGTAGTACTCAACCGCGAAGTAGTTTCTGTGTTTCATCGTCAATGTGAAGGTCCAAGGGATGCTATAAAACTGCCACTGTGCGCGGGATATTGTTACTGGGCTCCCAGGAAAGGTGCAAAGCAGTGACTGTTTAATATGTTACTCTCCTTGAAATATGTCGCCACGGTGCCTGTAGTACTCAGCCGCGAAGTAGTTTCTAAGTATCATCCTCAATGTGAAGGTCCGAGGGATGCAATAAAACTGCCACTGTGCGCCGGATATTGTTACTGGGCTCCCAGGAAAGGTGCAAAGCAGTGACTGTTTAATATGTTACTCTCCTTGAAACATGTCGCCAAGGTGCCTGTAGTACTCAACCGGGAAGTAGTTTCTCCGTTTCATCGTCAATGTGCAGGTCCAAGGGATGCAATAAAACTGCCCCTGTGCGCCGGATATTGTTACTGGGCTCCCAGGAAAGGTGCAAAGCAGTGACTGTTTAATATGTTACTCTCCTTGAAATATGTCGCCAAGGTGCCTGTAGTACTCAACCGCAAAGTAGTTTCTGTGTTTCATCGTCAATGTGAAGGTCCAAGGGATGCAATAAAACTGCCACTGTGCGCCGGATATTGTTACTGGGCTCCCAGGAAAGGTGCAAAGCAGTGACTGCTTCATATGTCACTCTCCTTCAAATATGTCGCCAAGGTGCCTGTAGTACTCAATCGCGAAGTAGTTTCTAAGTATCATCCTCAATGTGAAGGTCCAAGGGATGCAATAAAACTCCCACTGTGCGTCGGATATTGTTACTGGGCTCCCAGGAAAGGTGTAAAGCAGTGACTGCTTCATATGTTACTCTCCTTCAAATATGTCGCCAAGGTGCCTGTAGTACTCAATCGCGAAGTAGTTTCTAAGTTTCATCCTCAATGTGAAGGTCCAAGGGATGCAATAAAACTGCCACTGTGCGTCGGATATTGTTACTGGGCTCCCAGGAAAGGTGCAAAGCAGTGACTGCTTCATATGTTACTCTCCCTCAAATATGTCGCCAAGGTGCCTGTAGTACTCAACCGCGAAGTAGTTTCTGTGTTTCATCGTCAATGTGAAGGTCCAAGGGATGCAATAAAACTGCCACTGTGCGCCGGATATTGTTACTGGGCTCCCAGGAAAGGTGCAAAGCAGTGACTGTTTAATATGTTACTCTCCTTGAAATATGTCGCCAAAGTGCCTGTAGTACTCAACCGCGAAGTAGTTTCTGTGTTTCATCGTCAATGTGAAGGTCCAAGGGATGCAATAAAACTGCCACTGTGCGCCGGATATTGTTACTGGGCTCCCAGGAAAGGATCAAAGCAGTGACTGTTTAATATGTTACTCTCCTTGAAATATGTCGCCAAGGAGCCTGTAGTACTCAACCGCGAAGTAGTTTCTGTGTTTCATCCTCAATGTGAAGGTCCAAGGGATGCAATAAAACTGCCACTGTGCGCCGGATATTGTTACTGGGCTCCCAGGAAAGGTGCAAAGCAGTGACTGTTTAATATGTTACTCTCCTTGAAATATGTCGCCAAAGTGCCTGTAGTACTCAACCGCGAAGTAGTTTCTGTGTTTCATCGTCAATGTGAAGGTCCAAGGGATGCAATAAAACTGCCACTGTGCGCCGGATATTGTTACTGGGCTCCCAGGAAAGGTGCAAAGCAGTGACTGTTTAATACGTTACTCTCCTTGAAATATGTCGCCAAGGTGCCTGTAGTACTCAACCGCGAAGTAGTTTCTGTGTTTCATCGTCAATGTGAAGGTCCAAGGGATGCAATAAAACTGCCACTGTGCGCCGGATATTGTTACTGGGCTCCCAGGAAAGGTGCAAAGCAGTGACTGTTTAATATGTTACTCTCCTTGAAATATGTCGCCAAAGTGCCTGTAGTACTCAACCGCGAAGTAGTTTCTGTGTTTCATCGTCAATGTGAAGGTCCAAGGGATGCAATAAAACTGCCACTGTGCGCCGGACATTGTTACTGGGCTCCCAGGAAAGGATCAAAACAGTGACTGTTTAATATGTTACTCTCCTTGAAATATGTCGCCAAGGAGCCTGTAGTACTCAACCGCGAAGTAGTTTCTGTGTTTCATCGTCAATGTGAAGGTCCAAGGGATGCAATAAAACTGCCACTGCTCGCCGGATATTGTTACTGGGCTCCCAGGAAAGGTGCAAAGCAGTGACTGTTTAATATGTTACTCTCCTTGAAATATGTCGCCAAGGTGCCTGTAGTACTCAACCGCAATGTAGTTTATGTATTTCATCGTCAATGTGAAGGTCCAAGGGATGCAATAAAACTGCCACTGTGCGCCGGATATTGTTACTGGGCTCCCAGGGAAGGTGCAAAGCAGTGACTGTTTAATATGTTACTCTCCTTGAAATATGTCGCCAAGGTGCCTGTAGTACTCAACCGCGAAGTAGTTTCTAAGTTTCATTATCAATGTGAAGGTCCAAAAGATGCAATAAAACTGCCACTGTGCGCCGGATAATGTTACTGGGCTCCCAGGAAAGGTGCAAAGCAGTGACTGCTTCATATGTTACTCTCCTTCAAATATGTCGCCAAGGTGCCTGTAGTACTCAACCGCGAAGTAGTTTTCGTGTTTCATCGTCAATGTAAAGGTCCAAGGGATGCAATAAAACTGCCACTGTGCGCCGGATATTGTTACTGGGCTCCCAGGAAAGGTGCAAAGCAGTGACTGCTTCATATGCTACTCTCCTTCAAATATGTCGCCAAGGTGCCTGTAGTACTCAACCGCAAAGTAGTTTCTGTGTTTCATCGTCAATGTGAAGGTCCAAGGGATGCAATAAAACTGCCACTGTGCGCCGGATATTGTTACTGGGCTCCCAGGAAAGGTGCAAAGCAGTGACTGTTTAATATGTTACTCTCCTTGAAATAAGTCGCCAAGGTGCCTGTAGTACTCAACCGCATAGTAGTCTCTGTGTTTCATCGTCAATGTGAAGGTCCAAGGGACGCAATAAAACTGACACTGTGCGCCGGATATTGTTACTGGGCTCCCAGGAAAGGTGCAAAGCAGTGACTGCTTCATATGTTACTCTCCTTCAAATATGTCGCCAACGTGCCTGTAGTACTCAATCGCGAAGTAGTTTCTGTGTTTCATCATCAATGTTAAGGTCCAAGGGATGCAATAAAACTGCCACTGTGCGCCGGATATTGTTACTGGGCTCCCAGGAGAGGTGCAAAGCAGTGACTGTTTAATATGTTACTCTCCTTGAAATATGTTGCCAAGGTGCATGTAGTACTCAACCGCGAAGTAGTTTCTGTGTTTCATCGTCAATGTGAAGGTCCAAGGGATGCAATAAAACTGCCACTGTGCGCCGGATATTGTTACTAAGCTCCCAGGAAAGGTGCAAAGCAGTGACTGCTTCATATGTTACTCTCCTTCAAATATGTCGCCAAGGTGCCTGTAGTACTCAATCGCGAAGTAGTTTCTGCGTTTCATCGTCAATGTGAAGGTCCAAGGGATGCAATAAAACTGCAACTGTGCGCCGGATACTGTTACTGGGCTCCCAGGAAAGGTGCAAAGCAGTGACTGCTTAATATGTTGCTCTCCTTGAAATATGTCGCCAAGGTGCCTGTAGTACTCAACCGCGAAGTAGTTTCTGTGTTTCATCGTCAATGTGAAGGTACAAGGGATGCAATAAAACTGCCACTGTGCGCTGGATATTGTTACTGGGCTCCCAGGATAGGTTCAAAGCAGTGACTGTTTAATATGTTACTCTCCTTGAAATATGTCGCCAAGGTGCCTGTAGTACTCAACCGCAAAGTAGATTCTGTGTTTCATCGTCATTGTGAAGGTCCAAGGGATGCAATAAAACTGCCACTGTGCGCCGGATATTGTTACTGGGCTCCCAGGATAGGTGCAAAGCAGTGACTGTTTAATATGTTACTCTCCTTGAAATGTGTCGCCAAGGTGCCTGTAGTACTCAACCGCGAAGTAGTTTCTGTGTTTCATCGTCAATATGAAGGTCCAAGGGATGCAATAAAACTGCCACTGTGCGCCGGATATTGTTACTGGGTTCCCAGGAAAGGTGCAAAGCAGTGACTGCTTCATATGTTACTCTCCTTCAAATATGTCGCCAAGGTGCCTGTAGTACTCAATCGCGAAGTAGTTTCTGTGTTTCATCGTCAATGTGAAGGTCCAAGGGATGCAATAAAACTGCCACTGTGCGCCGGATATTGTTACTGGGATCCCAGGATAGATGCAAAGCAGTGACTGTTTAATATGTTACTCTCCTTGAAATATGTCGCCAAGGTGCCTGTAGTACTCAACCGCGAAGTAGTTTCTGTGTTTCATGGTCAACGTGAAGGTCCAAGGGATGCAATAAAACTGCCACTGTGCGCCGGATATTGTTACTGGGCTCCCAGGATAGGTGCAAAGCAGTGACTGTTTAATATGTTACTCACCTTGAAATATGTCGCCAAGGTGCCTGTAGTACTCAACCGAAAAGTAGTTTCTAAGTTTAATCCTCAATGTGAAGGCCCAAGGGATGCAATAAAACTGCCACTGTGCGCCGGATATTGTTACTGGGCTCCCAGGAAAGGTGCAAAGCAGTGACTGTTTAATGTGTTACTGTCCTTGAAATATGTCCCCAAGGTGCCTGTAGTACTCAACCGCGAAGTAGTTTCTGTGTTTCATCGTCAATGTGAAGGTCCAAGGGATGCAATAAAACTGCCACTGTGCGCCGGATATTGTTACTGGGCTCCCAGGATAGGTGCAAAGCAGTGACTGTTTTATATGTTACTCTCCTTGAAATATGTCGCCAAGGTGCCTGCAGTACTCAACCGCAAAGTACTTTCTGTGTTTCATCGTCAATGTGAAGGTCCAAGGGATGCAATAAAACTGCCACTGTGCGCCGGATATTGTTACTGGGCTCCCAGGAAAGGTGCAAAGCAGTGACTGTTTAATATGTTACTCTCCTTGAAATATGTCGCCAAGGTGCCTGTAGTACTCAACCGCGAAGTAGTTTCTGTGTTTCATCGTCAATGTGAAGGTCCAAGGGATGCAATAAAACTGCCACTGCGCGCCGGATATTGTTCCTGGCCTCCCAGGAAAGGTGCAAAGCAGTGACTGCTTCATGTGTTACTCTCCTTCAAATATGTCTCCAAGGTGCCTGTAGTACTCAATCGCGAAGTAGTTTCTGTGTTTCATCGTCAATGTGAAGGTCCAAGGGATGCAATAAAACTGCCACTGTGCGCCGGATATTGTTACCGGGCTCCCAGGAAAGGTGCAAAGCAGTGACTGTTTAATATGTTACTCTCCTTGAAATATGTCGCCAAGGTGCCTGTAGTACTCAACCGCGAAGTAGTTTCTGTGTTTCATCGTCAATGTGAAGGTCCAAGGGATGCAATAAAACTGCCACTGCGCGCCGGATATTGTTCCTGGCCTCCCAGGAAAGGTGCAAAGCAGTGACTGCTTCATGTGTTACTCTCCTTCAAATATGTCTCCAAGGTGCCTGTAGTACTCTATCGCGAAGTAGTTTCTGTGTTTCATCGTCAATGTGAAGGTCCAAGGGATGCAATAAAACTGCCACTGTGCGCCGGATATTGTTACTGGGCTCCCAGGAAAGGTGCAAAGCAGTGACTGTTTAATATGTTACTCTCCTGCAAATATGTCGCCAAGGTGCCTGTAGTACTCAACCGCGAAGTGGGTTCTGTGTTTCATCGTCAATGTGAAGGTCCAAGGGATGCAATAAAACTGCCACTGTGCGCCGAATATTGTTACTGGGCTCCCAGGAAAGGTGCAAATCAGTGACTGTTTAATATGTTACTCTCCTTGAAATATGTCGCCAAGGTCCCTGTAGTACTCAACCGCGAAGTAGTTTCTAAGTTTCATCCTCAATGTGAAGGTCCAAGGGATGCAATAAGACTGCCACTGTGCGCCGGATATTGTTACTGGGCTCCCAGGAAAGGTGCAAAGCAGTGACTGCTTCATATGTTACTCTCCTTGAAATATGTCGCCAAGGTGCCTGTAGTACTCAACCGCGAAGTAGTTTTTGTGTTTCATCGTCAATGTAAAGGTCCATGGGATACAATAAAACTGCCACTGTGCGCCGGATATTGTTACTGGGCTCCCAGGAAAGGTGCAAAGCAGTGACTGCTTCATATGTTACTCTCCTTCAAATATGTCGCCAAGGTGCCGGTAGTACTCAATCGCGAAGTAGTTTCTGTGCTTCATCGTCAATGTGAAGGTCCAAGGGATGCAATAAAACTGCCACTGTGCGCCGGATATTGTTACTGGGCTCCCAGGAAAGGTGCAAAGCAGTGATTGCTTCATATGTTACTCTCCTTCAAATATGTCGCCAAGGTGCCTGTAGTACTCAATCGCGAAGTAGTTTCTAAGTATCATCCTCAATGTGAAGGTCCAAGGGATGCAATAAAACTGCCACTGTGCGCCGGATATTGTTACTGGGCTCCCAGGAAAGGTGCAAAGCAGTGACTGCTTCATATGTTACTCTCCTTCAAATATGTCGCCAAGGTACCTGTAGTACTCAACCGCGAAGTAGTTTCTGTGTTTCATCGTCAATGTGAAGGTCCAAGGGATGCAATAAAACTGCCACTGTGCGCCGGATATTGTTACTGGGCTCCCAGAAAAGGTGCAAAGCAGTGACTGTTTAATATGTTACTCTCCTTGAAATATGTCGCCAAGGTGCCTGTAGTACTCAACCGCGAAGTAGTTTCTGGGTTTCATCGTCAATATGAAGGTCCAAGGGATGCAATAAAACTGCCACTGTGCGCCGGATATTGTCACTGGGCTCCCAGGAAAGGTGCAAAGCAGTGACTGCTTCATATGTTACTCTCCTTCAAATATGTCGCCAAGGTGCCTGTAGTACTCAATCGCGAAGTAGTTTCTGTGTTTCATCGTCAATGTGAAGGTCCAAGGGATGCAATAAAACTGCCACTGTGCGCCGGATATTGTTACTGGGCTTCCAGGATAGGTGCAAAGCAGTGACTGTTTAATATGTTACTCTCCTTAAAATATGCCGCCAAGGTGCCTGTAGTACTCAACCGCGAAGTAGTTCTGTGTTTCATCGTCAATGTGAAGGTCCAAGGGATGCAATAAAACTGCCACTGTGCGCCGGATATTGTTACTGGGCTCCCAGGAAAGGTGCAAAGCAGTGACTTTATAATATGTTACTCTCCTTGAAATATGTCACCAAGGTGCCTGTAGTACTCAACCGCAAAGTAGTTTCTGTGTTTCATCGTCAATGTGAAGGTCCAAGGGATGCAATAAAACTGCCACTGTGCGCCGGATATTGTTACTGGGCTCCCAGGATAGGTGCAAAGCAGTGACTGTTTAATATGTTACTCTCCTTGAAATAATTCGCCAAGGTGCCTGTAGTACTCAACCGCGAAGTAGTTTCTGTGTTTCATCGTCAATATGAAGGTCCAAGGGATGCAATAAAACTGCCACTGTGCGCCGGATATTGTTACTGGGCTCCCAGAAAAAGGTGCAAAGCAGTGACTCCTTCATATGTTACTCTCCTTCAAATATGTCGCCAAGGTGCCTGTAGTACTCAACTGTGAAGTAGTTTCTGTGTTTCATCGTCAATGTGAAGGTCCAAGGGATGCAATAAAACTGCCACTGTGCGCCGGATATTGTTACTGGGCTCCCAGGATAGGTGCAAAGCAGTGACTGTTTAATATGTTACTCTCCTTGAAATATGTCGCCAAGGTGCCTGTAGCACTCAACTGCGAAGTAGTTTCTGTGTTTCATCGTCAATGTGAAGGTCCAAGGGATGCAATAAAACTGCCACTGTGCGCCGGATATTGTTACTGGGCTTCCAGGATAGGTGCAAAGCTGTGACTGTTTAATATGTTACTCTCCTTGAAATATGTCGCCAAGGTGCCTGTAGTACTCAACCGCAAAGTAGTTTCTGTGTTTCATCGTCAATGTGAAGGTCCAAGGGATGCAATAAAACTGCCACTGTGCGCCGGATATTGTTACTGGGCTCCCAGGAAAGGTGCAAAGCAGTGACTTCTTCATGTGTCACTCTCCTTCAAATATGTCTCCAAGGTGCCTGTAGTACTCAATCGCGAAGTAGTTTCTGTGTTTCATCGTAATGTGAAGGTCCAAGGGATGCAATAAAACTGCCACTGTGCGCCGGATATTGTTACTGGGCTCCCAGGAAAGGTGCAAAGCAGTGACTGTTTAATATGTTACTCTCCTTGAAATATGTCGCCAAGGTGCCTGTAGTACTCAACCGCGAAGTAGTTTCTGTGTTTCATCGTCGATGTGAAGGTCCAAGGGATGCAATAAAACTGCCACTGCGCGCCGGATATTGTTCCTGGGCTCCCAGGAAAGGTGCAAAGCATTGACTGTTTAATATGTTACTCTCCTTGAAATATGTCGCCAAGGTGCCTGTAGTACTCAACCGCAATGTAGTTTATGTGTTTCATCGTCAATGTGAAGGTCCAAGGGATGCAATAAAACTGCCTCTGTGCGGCGGATATTGTTACTGGGCTCCCAGGAAAGGTGCAAAGCAGTGACTGCTTCATATGTTACTCTCCTTCAAATATGTCGCCAAGGTGCCTGTAGTACTCAATCGCGAAGTAGTTTCTGTGTTTCATCGTCAATGTGAAGGTCCAAGGGATGCAATAAAACTGCCGCTGTGCGCCGGATATTGTTACTGGGCTCCCAGGAAAGGTGCAAAGCAGTGACTGTTTAATATGTTATTGTACTTGAAATATGTCGCCAAGGTGCCTGTAGTACTCAACCGCGAAATAGTTTCTGTGTTTCATCGTCAGTGTGATGGTCCAAGGGATGCAATAAAACTGCCATTGTGCGCCGGATATTGTTACTGGGCTCCCAGGAAAGGTGCAAAGCAGTGACTGTTTAATGTGTTACTCTCTTTGAAATATGCCACCAAGGTGCCTGCAGTACTCAACCGCGAAGTAAATTCTGTGTTTCATCGTCAATGTGAAGGTCCAAGGGATGCAATAAAACTGCCACTGTGCGCCGGATATTGTTACTGGGCTCCCAGGAAAGGTGCAAAGCAGTGACTGCTTCATATGTTACTCTCCTTGAAATATGTCGCCAAGGTGCCTGTAGTACTCAATCGCGAAGTAGTTTCTGTGTTTCATCCTCAATGTGAAGGTCCAAGGGATGCAATAAAACTGCCACTGTGCGCCGTATATTGCTACTGGGCTCCCAGGAAAGGTGCAAAGCAGTGACTGTTTAATATGTTACTCTCCTTGAAATATGTCGCCAAGGTGCCTGTAGTACTCAACCGCGAAGTAGTTTCTGTGTTTCATCGTCAATGTGAAGGTCCAAGGGATGCAATAAAACTGCCACTGTGCGCCGGATATTGTTACTGGGCTCTCAGGAAAGGTGCAAATCAGTGACTGCTTCATATGTTACTCTCCTTCAAATATGTCGCCAAGGTGCCTGTAGTACTCAACCGCGAAGTAGTTTCTGTGTTTCATCGTCAATCTGAAGGTCCAAGGGATGCAATAAAACTGCCACTGTGCGCCGGATATTGTTACTGGGCTCCCAGGAAAGGTGCAAAGCAGTGACTGCTTCATATGTTACTCTCCTTCAAATATGTCGCCAAGGTGCCTGTAGTACTCAACCGCGAAGTAGTTTCTGTGTTTCATCCTCAATGTGAAGGTCCAAGGGATGCAATAAAACTGCCACTGTGCGCCGGATATTGTTACTGGGCTCCCAGGACAGGTGCAAAGCAGTGACTGCTTCATATGTTACTCTCTTTCAAATATGTCGCCAAGGTGCCTGTATTACTCAATCGCGAAGTAGTTTCTAAGTTTCATCCTCAATGTGAAGGTCCAATGGATGCAATAAAACTGCCACTGTGCGCCGGATATTGTTACTGGGCTCCCAGGAAAGGTGCAAAGCAGTGACTGCTTCATATGTTACTCTCCTTGAAATATGTCGCCAAGGTGCCTGTAGTTCTCAATCGTGAAGTAGTTTCTGTGATTCATCGTCAATGTGAAGGTCCAAGGGATGCAATAAAACTGCCACTGTGCGCCGGATATTGTTACTGGGCTCCCAGGAAAGGAGCAAAGCAGTGACTGCTTCATATGTTACTCTCCTTCAAATATGTCGCCAAGGTGCCTGTAGTACTCAACTGCGAAGTAGTTACTGTGTTTCA
Organism: Schistocerca americana; assembly: GCF_021461395.2. Taxonomy (NCBI): domain Eukaryota; kingdom Metazoa; phylum Arthropoda; class Insecta; order Orthoptera; family Acrididae; genus Schistocerca; species Schistocerca americana. Next base: position 125,964,515 of record NC_060121.1, read on the forward strand.
TCCTCAATGTGAAGGTCCAAGGGATGCAATAAAACTGCTACTGTGCGCCGGATATTGTTACTGGGCTCCCAGGAAAGGTGCAAAGCAGTGACTGTTTAATATGTTACTCGCCTTCAAATATGTCGCCAACGTGCCTGTAGTACTCAACCGCGAAGTAGTTTCTGTGTTTCATCGTCAATGTGAAGGTCCAAGGGATGCAATGAAACTGCCACTGTGCGCCGGATATTGGTACTGGGCTCCCAGGAAAGGTGCAAAGCAGTGACTGTTTAATATGTTACTCTCCTTGAAATATGTCGCCAAGGTGCCTGTAGTACTCAACCGCGAAGTAGTTTCTGTGTTTCATCGTCAATGTGAAGGTCCAAGGGATGCAATAAAACTGCCACTGTGCGCCGGATACTGTTACTAGGCTCCCAGGAAAGGTGCAAAGCAGTGACTGCTTCATATGTTACTCTCCTTCAAATATGTCGCCAAGGTGCCTGTAGTACTCAACCGCGATGTAGTTTCTGTGTTTCATCGTCAATGTGAAGGTCCAAGGGATGCAATAAAACTGCCACTGTGCGCCGGATATTGTTACTGGGCTCCCAGGAAAGGTGCAAAGCAGTGACTGTTTAATATGTTACTCTCCTTGAAATATGTCGCCAAGGTGCCTGTAGTACTCAACCGCGAAGTAGTTTCTGTGTTTCATCCTCAATGTGAAGGTCCAAGGGATGCAATAAAACTGCCACTGTGCGCCGGATATTGTTACTGGGCTCCCAGGAAAGGTGCAAAGCAGTGACTGTTTGATATGTTACTCTCCTTGAAATATGTCGCCAAGGTGCCTGTAGTTCTCAATCGCGAAGTAGTTTCTGTGTTTCATCGTCAATGTGAAGGTCCAAGGGATGCAATAAAACTGCCACTGTGCGCCGGATATTGTTACTGGGCTCCCAGGAAAGGTGCAAAGCAGTGACTGTTTAATATGTTACTCGCCTTCAAATATGTCGCCAGCGTGCCTGTAGTACTCAACCGCGAAGTAGTTTCTGTGTTTCATCGTCAATGTGAAGGTCCAAGGGATGCAATAAAACTGCCACTGTGCGCCGGATATCGTTACTGTGCTCCCAGGAAAGGTGCAGAGCAGTGACTGCTTCATATGTTACTCTCCTTCAAATATGTCGCCAAGGTGCCTGTAGTACTCAACCGCGAAGTAGTTTCTGTGTTTCATCGTCAATGTGAAGGTCCAAGGGATGCAATAAAACTGCCACTGTGCGCCGGATATTGTTACTGGGCTCCCAGGAAAGGTGCAAAGCAGTGACTGCTTCATATGTTACTCTCCTTCAAATATGTCGCCAAGGTGCCTCTAATACTCAATCGCGAAGTACTTTCTAAGCTTCATCCTCAATGTGAAGGTCCAAGGGATGCAATAAAACTGCCACTGTGCGCTGGATATTGTTACTGGGCTCCCAGGAAAGGTGCAAAGCAGTGACTGCTTCATATGTTACTCTCCTTCAAATATGTCGCCAAGGTGCCTGTAGTACTCAATCGCGAAGTAGTTTCTAAGTTTCATCCGCAATGTGAAGGTCCAAGGGATTTAATGAAACTGCCACTGTGTCCGGATATTGTTACTGGGCTCCCAGGAAAGGTGCAAAGCAGTGACTGCTTCATATGTTACTCTCCTTCAAATATGTCGCCAAGGTGCCTGTAGTACTCATTCGCAAAATAGTTTCTAATTTTCATCCTCAATGTGAAGGTCCAAGGGATGCAATAAAACTGCCACTATGCGCCGGATATTGTTACTGGGCTCCCAGGAATGGTGCAAAGCGGTGACTGTTTAATATGTTACTCTCCTTGATATATGTCGCCAAGGTGCCTGTTGTATTCAATCGCGAAGTAGTTTCTGTGTTTCATCGTCAATGTGAAGGTACAAGGGATGCAATAAAACTGCCACTGTGCGCCGGATATTGTTACTGGGCTCCCAGGAAAGGTGCAAATCAGTGATTGCTTCATATGTTACTCTCCTTCAAATATGTCGCCAAGGTGCCTGTAGTACTCAATCGCGAAGTAGTTTCTAAGTTTCATCCTCAATGTGAAGGTCCAAGGGAGCAATAAAACTGCCACTGTGCGCCGGATATTGTTACTGGGCTCCCAGGAAAAGTGCAAAGCAGTGACTGCTTAATATGTTACTCTCCTTGAAATATGTCGCCAAGGTGCCTGTAGTATTCAATCGCGAAGTAGTTTCTGTGTTTCATTGTCAATGTGAAGGTCCAAGGGATGCAATAAAACTGCCACTGTGCGCCGGATATTGTTACTGGGCTCCCAGGAAAGGTGCCAAGCAGTGACTGCTTCATATGTTACTCTCCTTCAAATATGTCGCCAAGGTGCCTGTAGTACTCAATCGCTAAGTAGTTTCTAAACTTCATCCTCAATGTGAAGGTCCAAGGGATGCAATAAAACTGCCACTGTGCGCCGGATATTGTTACTGGGCTCCCAGGAATGGTGCAAAGCGGTGACTGTTTAATATGTTACTCTCCTTGATATATGTCGCCAAGGTGCCTGTTGTATTCAATCGCGAAGTAGTTTCTGTGTTTCATCGTCAATGTGAAGGTACAAGGGATGCAATAAAACTGCCACTGTGCGCCGGATATTGTTACTGGGCTCCCAGGAAAGGTGCAAATCAATGATTGCTTCATATGTTACCCTCCTTCAAATATGTCACCAAGGTGCCTGTAGTACTCAATCGCGAAGTAGTTTCTAAGTTTCATCCTCAATGTGAAGGTCCAAGGGATGCAATAAAACTGCCACTGTGCGCCGGATATTGTTACTGGGCTCCCAGGAAAGGTGCAAAGCAGTGACTGTTTAATATGTTACTCTCGTTGAAATATATCGCAAGGGTGCCTGTAGTATTCAATCGCGAAGTAGTTTCTGTGTATCATCGTCAATGTGAAGGTCCAAGGGATGCGATAAAACTGCCCCTGTGCGTCGGATTTTGTTACTGGGCTCCCAGGAAAGGTGCAAAGCAGTGACTGCTTCGTATGTTACTCTCCTTCAAATATGTCGCCAAGGTGCCTGTAGTACTCAATCACGAAGTAGTTTATAAACTTCATCCTCAATGTGAAGTCCAAGGGATGCAATAAAACTGCCACTGTGCGCCGGATATTGTTACTGGGCTCCCAGGAAAGGTGCAAAGCAGTGACTGTTTAATATGTTACTCTCCTTCAAATATGTCGCCAAGGTGCCTGTAGAATTCAATCGCGAAGTAGTTTCTGTGTTTCATCGTCAATGTGAAGGTCCAGGGGATGCAATAAAACTGCCGCTGTGCGTCGGATTTTGTTACTGGGCTCCCAGGAAAGGTGCAAAGCAGTGACTGCTTCATATGTTACTCTCCTTCAAATATGTCGCCACGGTGCCTGTAGTACTCAATCGCGAAGTAGTTTGTAAGTTTCATCCTCAACGTGAAGTCCAAGGGATGCAATAAAACTGCCACTGTGCGCCGGATATTGTTACTGGGCTCCCAGGAAAGCTGCAGAGCAGTGACTGCTTCATATGTTACTCTCCTTCAAATATGTCGCCAAGGTGCCTGTAGTACTCAATCGCGAAGTAGGTTCTAAGTTTCATCGTCAATGTGAAGGTCCAAGGGATGCAATAAAACTGCCACTGTGCGCCGGATATTGTTACTAGGCTCCCAGGAAAGGTGCAAAGCAGTGACTGTTTAATATGTTACTCTCCTTGAAATATGTCGCCAAGGTGCGTGTAGTATTCAATCGCGAAGTAGTTTCTGTGTTTCATCGTCAATGTGAAGGTCCAAGGGATGCAATTAAACTGCCACAGTGCGTCGGATTTTGTTACTGGGCTCCCAGGAAAGGTGCAAAGCAGTGAATGCTTCATATGTTACTCTCCTTCAAATATGTCGCCAAGGTGCCTGTAGTACTCAATCGTGAAGTAGTTTCTAACTTTCATCCTCAATGTGAAGGTCCAAGGGATGCAATAAAACTGCCACTGTGCGCCGGATATTGTTACTAGGCTACCAGGAAAGGTGCAAAGCAGTGACTGCTTCATATGTTACTCTCCTTCAAATATGTCGCCAAGGTGCCTGTAGTACTGAATCGCGAAGTAGTTTCTAAGTTTCATCCTCAATGTGAAGGCCAAGGGATGCAATAAAACTGCCACTGTGCGCCGGATATTGTTACTAGGCTCCCAGGAAAGGTGCAAAGCAGTGACTGTTTAATATGTTACTCTCCTTGAAATATGTCGCCAAGGTGCCTGTAGTATTCAATCGCGAAGTAGTTTCTGTGTTTCATCGTCAATGTGAAGGTCCAAGGGATGCAATAAAAGTGCCACTGTGCGTCGGATTTTGTTACTGGGCTCCCAGGAAAGGTGCAAAGCAGTGACTGCTTCATATGTTACTCTCCTTCAAAAATGTCGCCAAGGTGCCTGTAGTACTCAATCGCGAAGTAGTTTCTGTGTTTCATCGTCAATGTGAAGGTCCAAGGGATGCAATAAAACTGCCACTGTGCGCCTGATATTGTTACTGGGCTCCCAGGAAAAGTGCAAAGCAGTGACTGTTTAATATCTTACTCTCCTTGAAATATGTCGCCAAGGTGCCTGTATTATTCAGTCGCGAAGTAATTTCTGTGTTTCATCGTCAATGTGAAGGTCCAAGGGATGCAATAAAACTGCCGCTGTGCGTCGGATATTGTTACTGGGCTTCCAGGAAAGGTGCAAAGCAGTGACTGCTTCATATGTTACTCTCCTTCAAATGTATCGCCAAGGTGCCTGTAATACTCAATCGCGAAGTAGTTTCTAAGTTTCATCCTCAATGTGAAGGTCCAAGGGATGCAATAAAACTGCCACTGTGCGCCGGATATTGTTACTGGGCTCCCAGGAAAGGTGCAAAGCAGTGACTGTTTAATATGTTATTCTCCTTAAAATATGTCGCCAAGGTGCCTGCAGAATTCAATCGCGAAGTAGTTTCTGTGTTTCATCGTCAATGTGAAGGTCCAAGGTATGCAATAAAACTGCTGCTGTGCGTCGGACTTTGTTGCTGGGCTCCCAGGAAAGGTCCAAAGCAGTGACTGTTTAATATGTTACCTCCTTGAAATATGTTGCTAAGGTGCCTGTAGTATTCAACCGCGAAGTAGTTTCTGTGTTTCATCGTCAATGTGAAGGTCCAAGGGATGCAATAAAACTGCCACTGTGCGTCGGATATTGTTACTGGGCTCCCAGGAATGGGGCAAAGCAGTGCCTGTTTAATATGTACCCTCTTTGAAATATGTCGCCAAGGTGCCTGTAGTATTCAATCACGAAGTAGTTTCTGTGTTTCATCGTCAATGTGAAGGTCCAAGGCATGCAATAAATCTGCCGCTGTGTGTCGTATATTGTTACTGGGCTCCCAGGAAAGGTGCAAAGCATTGACTGTTTAATATGTTACTTTCCTTGAAATATGTCTCCAAGGTGCCTGTAGTATTCAATCACGAAGTAGTTTCTGTGTTTCATCGTCAATGTGAAGGTCCAAGGGATGCAATATATTTGCCGTTGTGCGTCGGATATTGTTACTGGGCTCCCAGGAAGGGTGCAAAGCAGTGACTGCTTCATATGTTGCTCCCCTTCAAATATGTCGCCAAGGTGCCTGTAGTATTCAACCGCGAAATAGTTTCTGTGTTTCATCGTCAATGTGAAGGTCCAAGGGATGCAATAAAACTGCCACTGTGCGTCGGATATTGTTACTGGGCTCCCAGGAATGGGGCAAAGCAGTGCCTGTTTAATATGTACCCTCTTTGAAATATGTCGCCAAGGTGCCTGTAGTATTCAATCACGAAGTAGTTTCTGTGTTTCATCGTCAATGTGAAGGTCCAAGGCATGCAATAAATCTGCCGCTGTTTGTCGTATATTGTTACTGGGCTCCCAGGAAAGGTGCAAAGCATTGACTGTTTAATATGTTACTTTCCTTGAAATATGTCTCCAAGGTGCCTGTAGTATTCAATCACGAAGTAGTTTCTGTGTTTCATCGTCAATGTGAAGGTCCAAGGGATGCAATAAATTTGCCATTGTGCGTCGGATATTGTTACTGGGCTCCCAGGAAGGGTGCAAAGCAGTGACTGCTTCATATGTTGCTCTCCTTCAAATATGTCGCCAAGGTGCCTGTAGTATTCAACCGCGAAGTAGTTTCTGTGTTTCATCGTCAATGTGAAGGTCCAAGGGATGCAATAAAACTGCCACTGTGCGTCGGATATTGTTACTGGGCTCCCAGGAATGGGCAAAGCAGTGACGGTTTAATATGTTACCCTCATTGAAATATGTCGCCAAGGTGCCTGTAGTATTCAATCGCGAAGTAGTTGCTGTGTTTCATTGTCAATGTGAAGGTCCAAGGGATGCAATAAAACTGCCACTGTGCGCCGGATATTGTTACTGGGCTCCCAGGAAAGGTGCAAAGCAGTGACTGTTTAATATGTTACTCTCCTTGAAATATGTCGCCAAGGTGCCTGTAGTATTCAATCGCGATGTAGTTTCTGTGTTTCATCTTCAATGTGAAGGTCCAAGGGATGCAATAAAACTGCCGCTGTGCGTCGGATTTTGTTACTGGGCTCCCAGGAAAGGTGCAAAGCAGTGACTGCTTCATATGTTACTCTCCTTCAAATATGTCGCCAAGGTGCCTGTAGTACAAAATCGCGAAGTAGTTTCTAAGTTTCATCCTCAATGTGAAGGTCCAAGGGATGCAATAAAACTGCCACTGTGCGCCGGATATTGTTACTGTTCTCCCAGGAAAGGTGCAAAGCAGTGACTGCTTCATATGTTACTCTCCTTCAAATATGTCGCCAAGGTGCCTGTAGTACTCAATCGCGAAAGAGTTTCTGTGTTTCATCGTCAATGTGAAGGTCCAAGGGATGCAATAAAACTGCCGCAGTGCGTCGGATTTTGTTACTGGGCTCCCAGGAAAGGTGCATAGCAGTGACTGCTTCATATGTTACTCTCCTTCAAATACGTCGCCAAGGTGCCTGCAGAGTTCAATCGCGAAGTAGTTTCTGTGTTTCATCGTCAATGTGAAGGTCCAAGGTATGCAATAAAACAGCCGCTTTGCGTCGGATTTTGTTACTGGGCTCCCAGGAAAGGTGCAAAGCAGTGACTGCTTCATATGTTCCTCTCCTTCAAATATGTCGCCAATGTGCCTGTAGTATTCAATCGCAAAGTAGTTTCTGTGTTTCATCGTCAATCTGAAGGTCCAAGGCATGCAATAAAACTGCCGCTGTGTGTCGGCTATTGTTACTGGGATCCCAGGAAAGGTGCAAAGCAGTGACTTTTTAATATGTTACCCTCTTTGAAATATGTCGCCAAGGTGGCTGTAGTATTCAATCGTGAAGTGGTTTAGGTTTCATCGTCAATGTGAAGGTCCAAGGGATGCAATAAAACTGCCGTTGTGCGTCGGATATTGTTACTGGGCTTCCAGGAAAGGTGCAGAGCAGTGACTGCTTCATATGTTACTCTCCTTCAAATATGTCGCCAAGGTACCTGTAGTATTCAACTGCAAAGTAGTTTCTGTGTTTCATCGTCAATGTGAAGGTCCAAGGGATGCAGTAAAACTGTCGTTGTGCGTTGGATATTGTTACTGGGCTCCCAGGAAAGGTCCAAAGCAGTGACTGTTTAATATGTTACCCTCTTTGAAAATTGTCGCTAAGGTGCCTGTAGTATTAAATCGCAAAGTAGTTGCTGTGTTTCATCGTCAATCTGAAGGTCAAAGGCATGCAATAAAACTGCCGCTGTGTGTCGGATATTGTTACTTTGCTCCCAGGAAGGGTGCAAGGCAGTGACTGTTTAATATGTTAACCTCTTTGAAATATGTCGCCAAGTTGGCTGTAGTACTCAATCGCGAAGTAGTTGCTGTGTTTCATTGTCAACGTGAAGGTCCAAGGGATGCAATGAAACTGCCGTTGTGCGTCGGATATTGTAACTGGGCTCCCAGGAAAAGTCTAAAGCAGTGACTGATTAATATGTTACTCTCCTTGAAATATGTTGCGAAGGTGCCTGTAGTAATCAATCGCAAAGTAGTTTCTGTGTTTCATCGTCAATCTGAAGGTCCAAGGCATGCAATAAAACTGCCGCTGTGTGTCGGATATTGTTATTGGGCTCCCAGGAAAGGTGCAAAGCAGTGACTGCTTCATATGTTTCTCTCCTTGAAATATGTCGCCAAGGTGCCTGTAGTATTCAATCGCAAAGTAGTTTCTGTGTTTCATCGTCAATGTGAAGGTCCAAGGGATGCAAGGAAACTGCCACTGTGCGTCGGATATTGTTGCTGGGCTCCCAGGAAAGGTGCAAAGCAGTGACTGTATAATATGTTACTCTCCTTGAAATATGTCGCCAAGGTGCCTGTAGTATTCAATAGCGAAGTAGTGTCTGTGATTCATCTTCAATGTGGAGGTGCAAGGGATGCAATAACTCTGACGCTGTGTGTCGGATATTGTTACTGGGCTCCCAGGAAAGGTGCAAAGCAGTGACTGTTTAATATGTTACTCCCCTTGAAATATGTCGCCAAGGTGCCTGTAGTATTCAATCGCGAAGTAGTTTCTGTGTTTCATCGTCAATGTGAAGGTCCAAGGGATGCAATAATACTGCCGCTGTGTGTCGAATATTGTTACTTGGCTCCCAGGAAAGGTGCAAAGCAGTGACTGTTTAACACGTTACTCTCCTTGAAATATGTCGCCAAGGTGCCTGTAGTATTCAAACGCGAAGTAGTTTCTGTGTTTCATCGTCAATCTGAACCTCCAAGGCATGCAATAAAACTGCCGCTGTGCGTCGGATATTGTTACTGGGCGCCCAGGAAAGGTGCAAAGCAGTGACTGTTTAATATGTTACTCTCCTTGAAATATGTCGCCAAATTGCCTGTAGCATTCAATCGCGAAGTAGTTTCTGTGTTTCATCGTCAATGTGAATGTCCCAGGGATGCAATAAAACTGCCGCTGAGCGTCGGATAATTTTACTGGGCCCCCAGGAAAGGTGCAAAGCAGTGACTGTTTAATATGATACTCTCCTTGAAATATGTCGCCAAGGTGCCTGTAGTATTCAATCACGAAGTAGATCCTGTGTCTCATCGTCAAAGTGAAGGTCCAAGCGATGCAATAAAACAGCCGCTGTGCGTCGGATATTGTTACTGGGCTCCCAGGAAAGGTGCAAAGCAGTGACTGTTTGATATGTTACGCTCTTTGAAATATGTCGCCAAGGTGGCTGTAGTATTCAATCGCGAAGTAGTTGCTGTGTTTCATTGTCAATGTGAAGGTCCAAGGGATGCAATAAGACTCCCGTTGTGGGTCGGATATTGTTACTGGGCTCCCAGGAAAGGTCCAAAGCAGTGACTGTTTAATATGTTACTCTCTTTGAAATATGTTGCCAAGGTGCCTGTAGTATTCAATCGCAATGTAGTTTCTGTGTTTCATCGTCAATCTGTAGGTCAATGGCATGCAATAAAACTGCCGCTGTGTGTCGGATATTGTTACTGGGCTCCCAGGAAAGGTACAAAGCAGTGACTGCTTCATATGTTACTCTCCTTGAAATATATCGCCAAGGTGCCTGTAGTATTCAGTCCCGAAGTAGTTTCTGTGTTTCATCATCAATGTGAAGGCCCAAGGAATGCAATAAAACTGCCGCTGTGCGTCGGATATTGTTGATGGGCTCCCAGGAAAGGTGGAAAGCAGTGACTGTTTAATATGTTACTCTCCTTGAAATATGTCGCCAAGGTGCCTATAGTATTCAATCGCAAAGTAGTTTTTGTCTTTCATCGTCAGTCTGAACCTCCAAGGGATGCAATGAAACTGCCGCTGTGCGTCGGATATTGTTACTGGGCTCCCTGGAAAGGTGCAAAGCAGTGACTGCTTCATATGTTACTCTCCTTGAAATATGTCGCCAAGGTGCCTGTAGTATTCAATGGAGAAGTAGTTTCTGTGTCTCATCGTAATTGTGAAGGTCCAAGGGATGCAATAAAACTGCCGCTGTGCGTCGGATTTTGTTACTGGGCTCCCAGGAAAGGGGCAAAGCAGTGACTGTTTAATATGTTACCCTCTTTGAAATATGTCGCCAAGGTGCCTGTAGTATTCAATCGCAAAGTAGTTTCTGTGTTTCATCGTCAATGTGAAGGTCCAAGCAAGGCAATAAAACTGCCGCTGTGCGTCGGATATTGTTACTGGGCTCCCAGGAAGGGTGCAAAGCAGTGACTTTTTAATATGTTACACTCCTTGAAATATGTCGCCAAGGAGCCTGTAGTATTCAATCGCGAAGTAGTTTCTGTGTTTCATCGTCAATGTGAAGGTCCAAGGGATGCAATAAAACTGTCGCTGCTCGTCGGAAATTTTTACTGGGCACCCAGGGAAGGTGCAAAGCAGTGACTGTTTTATATGATACTCTCCTTGAAATATGTCGCCAAGGTGCCTGTAGTATTCAAACGCAAAGTAGTTTTTGTATTTCATCGCCAATGTGAAGGTCCATGGGATCCAATAAAACTGCCGCTGTACGTCGGATATTGTTGCTGCGCTCCAAGGAAAGGTGCAAAGCTGTGACTGTTTAATATGTTACTCTCCTTGAAATATGTCGCCAAGGTGCCTGTAGTATTCAATCGCGAAATAGTTTCTGTGTTTCATCGTCAATGTAAAGGTCCAAGGGATGCAATAAAACTGCCACTGTGCGTCAGATATTGTTACTGGGCCCCCAGGAAAGGTGCAAAGCAGCGACTGTTTAATATGCCGCACTCCTTGAAATATGTCGCCAAGGTGCCTGTAGTATTCAATTGCGAAGTACTTTCTGTGTTTCATTGTTAATGTGAAGAACCAAGGGATGCAATAAAACTGCCGCTGTGCGACGGATATTGTTACTGGGCGCTAGGGAAAGGTGCAAAGCAGTGACTGTTTAATATGTTACTTTCCTTGAAATATGTCGCCAAGGTGCCTGTAGTATTCAATCGCGAAGTAGTTTATGTGTTTCATCGTCAATGTGGAGGTCCAAGCAATGCAATAAAACTGCCGCTGTGCGTCGGATATTGTTACTGGGCTCCCAGGAAAGTTGCAAAGCAGTGACTGTTTAATATGTTACTCTCCTTGAAATATGTCGCCAAGGTGCCTGTAGTATTCAATCGCGAAGTAGTTTCTGTGATTCATCGTCAATGTGAAGGTCCAAGGGATGCAATAAAAATGCCGCTGTGCGTCGGATATTGTTACTGGGCTCCCAGGAAAGGTGCCGAACTGTGACTGTATAGTATGTTACTCTCCTTGAAATATGTCGACAAGGTGCTTGTAGTATTCAATCGCGAAGTAGTTTCTGTATTTCATCGTCAATGTGAAGGTCCAAGGGATGCAATAAAACTGCCGCTGTTTGTCGGATATTTTTACTGGGCTCCCTGGAAAAGTACAAAGCAGTGACTGTTTAATATGTTACTCTCCTTGAAATACGTCGCCAAGGTCCCTGTAGTATTCAATCGCGAAGTAGTTTCTGTGTTTCATCGTCAATGTGAAGGCCCAAGGGATGCAATAAAACTGCCGCTGTGCGTCGGATATTGATACTGGGATCCCAGGAAAGGTGCAAAGCAGTGACTGTTTAATATGTTACTCTCCTCGAAATATGTCGCCAAGGTGCCTGTAGTATTCATTCGCGAAGTAGTTTTGTGATTCATCGCCAATGTGTCGGTCCATAGAATGCAATATACCTGCCGCTGTGCGACGGATAATGTTACTTGTCTCCCAGGAAAGGATCAAAGCAGTGACTGTTTTATATGCTACTCTCCTTGAAATATGTCGCCAAGGTGCCTGTAGTATTCAATTGCGAAGTAGTTTCTGTGTTTCATCGTCAACGTGATGGTCCAAGGGATGCAATAAAACCGCCGCTGTGCATCGGATATTGTTACTGGGCTCACAGGAAAGGTGCAAAGCAGTGACTGTTTAATATGTTACTCTCCTTGAAATATGTCGCCAAGGTGCCTGTAGTATTCAATCGCGAAATAGTTTCTGTGTTTCATCGTCTATGTGAAGGTCCAAGGTATGCAATAAAACTGCCGCTGTGCGTCGGATATTGTTACTGGGCTCCCAGGAAAGGTGCAAAGCAGTGACTGTTTAATATGTTACTCTCCTTGAGATATGTCGCCAAGGTGCCTGTAGTATTCAATCACGAAGTAGTTTGTGTGTTTCATCGTCAATGTAAAGGTCCAAGGGTTGCCATAAAACTGCCACTGTGCGTCGGATATTCTTACTGGGCTCCCAGGATAGATGCAAGGCAGTGACTGTTTAATATGTTACTGTCCTTGAAATATGACCCAAGGTGCCAGTAGTATTCAATCGCGAAGTAGTTTCTGTGTTTCATCGTCAATCTGAAGGTCCAAGGGATGCAATAAAACTGCCGCTGTTCGTCGGATTTTCTTACTGGGCCGCCAGGAAAGGTGCAAAGCAGTGACTGTTTAATATGTTACTCTCCTTGAAATATGTCGCCAAGGTGCCTGTAGTATTCAATCGCGAAGTAGTTTCTGTGTTTCATCGTCAATGTGAAGGCCCAAGGGATGCAATAAAACTGCCGCTGTGCGTCGGATATTGATGCTGGGCTCCCAGGAAAGGTGCAAAGCGGTGACTGTTTAATATGTTACTCTCCTTGAAATATGTCGCCAAGGTGCCTGTAGTATTCAATCGCGAAGTAGTTTTTGTGTTTCATCGCCAATGTGAAGGTCCAAGGGATGCAATAAACCTGCCGCTGTGCGTTGGATAATGTTACTTGTCTCCCAGGAAAGGTGCAAAGTAGTGACTGTTTCATATGTTACTCTCCTTGAAATATGTCGCCAAGGTGCCTGTAGTATTCAATCGCAAAGTAGTTTCTGTGTTTCATCGTCAATGTGAAGGTAAAAGGGATGCAATAAAACTGCCGCTGTGCGTCGGATATTTTTACTGGGCTCCCAGGAAATGTGCAAAGCAGTGACTGTTTAATATGTTACTCTCCTTGAAATATGTCGCCAAGGTGCCTGTAGTATTCAATCGCGAAGTAGTTTCATTGTTTCATCGTCAATGTGTAGGTCCAAAGGATGCAATAATTCTGCCGCTGTGCGTCGGATAATTTTACTGGGCTCCCAGGAAAAGTGCAAAGCAGTGACTGTTTAATATGTTACTCTCCTTGAAATATGTCGCCAAGGTGCCTGTAGTATTCAATCCCGAAGTAGTATCTGTGTTTCATCGTCAATGTGAAGGTCCAAGGTATGCAAAAAAACTGCCGCTGTGCGTCGGATATTGTTACTGGGCTCCCAGGAAAGGTGCAAAACAGTGACTGTTTAATATGTTACTCTCCTTGAAATATGTCGCCAAGGTGCCTGTAGTATTCAATCGCGAAGTAGTTTCTGCATTTCATCGTCAATGCGAAGGTCCAAGGGAGACAATAAAACTGCCGCTGTGCGTCGGATATTGATACTGGGCTCCCCGGAAGGGTTCAAAGCAGCGACTGTTTAATATGTTACTCTCCTTGAAATGTATCGCCAAGGTGCCTGTAGTATTCAATCGCGAAGTAGTTTCGGAGTTTCACCGTCAATGTGAAGGTCTAAGGTATGCAAAAAAACTGCCGCTGTGCGTCGGATATTGTTACTGGGCTCCCAGGAAAGGTGCAAAACAGTGACTGTTTAATATGTTACTCTCCTTGAAATATGTCGCCAAGGTGCCTGTAGTATTCAATCGCGAAGTAGTTTCTGCATTTCATCGTCAATGCGAAGGTCCAATGGGGGGCAATAAAACTGCCGCTGTGCGTCGGATATTGTTACTGGGCTCACAGGAAAGGTGCAAAGCAGTGACTTTTTAATATGTTACTCTCCTTGAAATATGTCGGCAAGGTGCCTGTGCTATTCAATCGCGGAATAGTTTCTGTGTTTCATCGTCAATGTGAAGGTCCAAGGGATGCAATATAACTGCCGCTGTGCGTCGGATATTGTTACTGGGCACCCAGGAAAGGTGCAAAGCAGTGGGTGTTTAATATGTAACTCTCCTTGAAGTAAGTCGCCAAGGTGCCTGTAGTATTCAATCGCGTAGTAGTTTCTGTGTTTCATCATCAATGTGAAGGTCCAAGCGATGCAATAAAACTGCCGCTGTGCGTCGCATATTGATACTGGGCTCCCAGGAAAGGTGCAAAGCAGTGACTGTTTAATATATTACTCTAATTGAAATATGTCGCCAAGGTGCCTGTAGTATTCAATCGCGAAGTAGTTTTTGTGTTTCATCGCCAATGTGAAGGTCCAAGGGATGCAATATACCTGCCGCTGTGCGTCGGATAATGCTACTTGTCTCCCAGGAAAAGTGCAAAGTAGTGACTGTTTCATATGTTACTCTTTTTGAAATATGTCGCCAAGGTGCCTGTAGTATTCAATCGCAAAGTAGTTTCTGTGTTTCATCGTCAATGTGAAGGTCCAAGGGATGCAATAAAACTGCCGCTGTGCGTCGGATATTTTTACTTGGCTCCCAGGAAAAGTGCAAAGCAGTGACTGTTTAATATGTTACTCTCCTTGAAATACGTCGCCAAGGTGCCTGTAGTATTCAATCGCGAAGTAGTTTCTGGGTTTCATCATCAATGTGAAGGTCCAAGGGTTGCAATAAAACTGCCGCTGTGCGTCGGATAATTTTACTGGGCTCCCAGGAAAAGTGCAAAGCAGTGACTGTTTAATATGTTACTCTCCTTGAAATATGTCGCCAAGGTGCCTGTAGTATTCAATCGCGAAGTAGTTTCTGTGTTTCATCGTCAATGTGAAGGTCCAAGGGATGCAATAAAACTGCCGCTGTGCGTCGCATATTTTTACTGGGCTCCCAGGAAAGGTGCAAAGCAGTGACTGTTTAATATGTTACTCTCCTTGAAATATGTCGCCAAGGTGCCTGTAGTATTCAATCGCGAAGTAGGTTTAGCATTTCATCGTCAATGCGAAGGTCCAATGGGGGGCAATAAAACTGCCGCTGTGCGTCGGATATTGTTACTGGGCTCACAGGAAAGGTGCAAAGCAGTGACTTTTTAATATGTTACTCTCCTTGAAATATGTCGGCAAGGTGCCTGTGCTATTCAATCGCGAAGTAGTTTCTGTGTTTCATCGTCAATGTGAAGGTCCAAGGGATGCAATATAACTGCCGCTGTGCGTCGGATATTGTTACTGGGCACCCAGGAAAGGTGCAAAGCAGTGGGTGTTTAATATGTAACTCTCCTTGAAGTAAGTCGCCAAGGTGCCTGTAGTATTCAATCGCGTAGTAGTTTCTGTGTTTCATCATCAATGTGAAGGTCCAAGGGATGCAATAAAACTGCCGCTGTGCGTCGCATATTGATACTGGGCTCCCAGGAAAGGTGCAAAGCAGTGACTGTTTAATATATTACTCTAATTGAAATATGTCGCCAAGGTGCCTGTAGTATTCAATCGCGAAGTAGTTTTTGTGTTTCATCGCCAATGTGAAGGTCCAAGGGATGCAATATACCTGCCGCTGTGCGTCGGATAATGCTACTTGTCTCCCAGGAAAAGTGCAAAGTAGTGACTGTTTCATATGTTACTCTTTTTGAAATATGTCGCCAAGGTGCCTGTAGTATTCAATCGCAAAGTAGTTTCTGTGTTTCATCGTCAATGTGAAGGTCCAAGGGATGCAATAAAACTGCCGCTGTGCGTCGGATATTTTTACTTGGCTCCCATGCAAAGTGCAAAGCAGTGACTGTTTAATATGTTACTCTCCTTGAAATATGTCGCCAAGGTGCCTGTAGTATTCAATCGCGAAGTAGTTTCTGTGTTTCATCGTCAATGTGAAGGTCTAAGGGATGCAATAAAACTGCCGCTGTGCGTCGGATATTTTTACTGGGCTCCCAGGAAAAGTGCAAAGCAGTGACTGTTTATTATGTTACTCTCCTTGAAATATGTCGCCAAGGTGCCTGTAGTATTCAATCGCGAAGTAGTTTCTGGGTTTCATCATCAATGTGAAGGTCCAAGGGTTGCAATAAAACTGCCGCTGTGCGTCGGATAATTTTACTGGGCTCCCAGGAAAAGTGCAAAGCAGTGACTGTTTAATATGTTACTCTCCTTGAAATATGTCGCCAAGGTGCCTGTAGTATTCAATCGCGAAGTAGTTTCTGTGTTTCATCGTCAATGTGAAAGTCCAAGGGATGCATTAAAACTGCCGCTGTGCGTCGCATATTTTTACTGGGCTCCCAGGAAAGGTGCAAAGCAGTGACTGTTTAATATGTTACTCTCCTTGAAATATGTCGCCAAGGTGCCTGTAGTATTCAATCGCGAAGTAGTTTCTGTGTATCATCGTCAATGTGAAGGCCCAAGGGATGCAATAAAACTGCCGCTGTGCGTCGGAAATTGATACTGGGCTCCCCGGAAAGGTGCAAAACAGTGACTGTTTAATATGTTACTCTCCTTGAAATATGTCGCCAAGGTGCCTGTAGTATTCAATCGCGAAGTAGTTTCTGCATTTCATCGTCAATGCGAAGGTCCAAGGGAGACAATAAAACTGCCGCTGTGCGTCGGATATTGATACTGGGCTCCCCGGAAGGGTTCAAAGCAGCGACTGTTTAATATGTTACTCTCCTTGAAATGTATCGCCAAGGTGCCTGTAGTATTCAATCGCGAAGTAGTTTCCGAGTTTCACCGTCAATGTGAAGGTCTAAGGTATGCAAAAAAACTGCCGCTGTGCGTCGGATATTGTTACTGGGCTCCCAGGAAAGGTGCAAAACAGTGACTGTTTAATATGTTACTCTCCTTGAAATATGTCGCCAAGGTGCCTGTAGTATTCAATCGCGAAGTAGTTTCTGCATTTCATCGTCAATGCGAAGGTCCAATGGGGGGCAATAAAACTGCCGCTGTGCGTCGGATATTGTTACTGGGCTCACAGGAAAGGTGCAAAGCAGTGACTTTTTAATATGTTACTCTCCTTGAAATATGTCGGCAAGGTGCCTGTGCTATTCAATCGCGAAATAGTTTCTGTGTTTCATCGTCAATGTGAAGGTCCAAGGGATGCAATATAACTGCCGCTGTGCGTCGGATATTGTTACTGGGCACCCAGGAAAGGTGCAAAGCAGTGGGTGTTTAATATGTAACTCTCCTTGAAGTAAGTCGCCAAGGTGCCTGTAGTATTCAATCGCGTAGTAGTTTCTGTGTTTCATCATCAATGTGAAGGTCCAAGGGATGCAATAAAACTGCCGCTGTGCGTCGCATATTGATACTGGGCTCCCAGGAAAGGTGCAAAGCAGTGACTGTTTAATATATTACTCTAATTGAAATATGTCGCCAAGGTGCCTGTAGTATTCAATCGCGAAGTAGTTTTTGTGTTTCATCGCCAATGTGAAGGTCCAAGGGATGCAATATACCTGCCGCTGTGCGTCGGATAATGCTACTTGTCTCCCAGGAAAAGTGCAAAGTAGTGACTGTTTCATATGTTACTCTTTTTGAAATATGTCGCCAAGGTGCCTGTAGTATTCAATCGCAAAGTAGTTTCTGTGTTTCATCGTCAATGTGAAGGTCCAAGGGATGCAATAAAACTGCCGCTGTGCGTCGGATATTTTTACTTGGCTCCCAGGAGAAGTGCAAAGCAGTGACTGTTTAATATGTTACTCTCCTTGAAATACGTCGCCAAGGTGCCTGTAGTATTCAATCGCGAAGTAGTTTCTGGGTTTCATCATCAATGTGAAGGTCCAAGGGTTGCAATAAAACTGCCGCTGTGCGTCGGATAATTTTACTGGGCTCCCAGGAAAAGTGCAAAGCAGTGACTGTTTAATATGTTACTCTCCTTGAAATATGTCGCCAAGGTGCCTGTAGTATTCAATCGCGAAGTAGTTTCTGTGTTTCATCGTCAATGTGAAGGTCCAAGGGATGCAATAAAACTGCCGCTGTGCGTCGCATATTTTTACTGGGCTCCCAGGAAAGGTGCAAAGCAGTGACTGTTTAATATGTTACTCTCCTTGAAATATGTCGCCAAGGTGCCTGTAGTATTCAATCGCGAAGTAGGTTTAGCATTTCATCGTCAATGCGAAGGTCCAATGGGGGGCAATAAAACTGCCGCTGTGCGTCGGATATTGTTACTGGGCTCACAGGAAAGGTGCAAAGCAGTGACTTTTTAATATGTTACTCTCCTTGAAATATGTCGGCAAGGTGCCTGTGCTATTCAATCGCGAAGTAGTTTCTGTGTTTCATCGTCAATGTGAAGGTCCAAGGGATGCAATATAACTGCCGCTGTGCGTCGGATATTGTTACTGGGCACCCAGGAAAGGTGCAAAGCAGTGGGTGTTTAATATGTAACTCTCCTTGAAGTAAGTCGCCAAGGTGCCTGTAGTATTCAATCGCGTAGTAGTTTCTGTGTTTCATCATCAATGTGAAGGTCCAAGGGATGCAATAAAACTGCCGCTGTGCGTCGCATATTGATACTGGGCTCCCAGAAAGGTGCAAAGCAGTGACTGTTTAATATATTACTCTAATTGAAATATGTCGCCAAGGTGCCTGTAGTATTCAATCGCGAAGTAGTTTTTGTGTTTCATCGCCAATGTGAAGGTCCAAGGGATGCAATATACCTGCCGCTGTGCGTCGGATAATGCTACTTGTCTCCCAGGAAAAGTGCAAAGTAGTGACTGTTTCATATGTTACTCTTTTTGAAATATGTCGCCAAGGTGCCTGTAGTATTCAATCGCAAAGTAGTTTCTGTGTTTCATCGTCAATGTGAAGGTCCAAGGGATGCAATAAAACTGCCGCTGTGCGTCGGATATTTTTACTTGGCTCCCAGGCAAAGTGCAAAGCAGTGACTGTTTAATATGTTACTCTCCTTGAAATATGTCGCCAAGGTGCCTGTAGTATTCAATCGCGAAGTAGTTTCTGTGTTTCATCGTCAATGTGAAGGTCTAAGGGATGCAATAAAACTGCCGCTGTGCGTCGGATATTTTTACTGGGCTCCCAGGAAAAGTGCAAAGCAGTGACTGTTTATTATGTTACTCTCCTTGAAATATGTCGCCAAGGTGCCTGTAGTATTCAATCGCGAAGTAGTTTCTGGGTTTCATCATCAATGTGAAGGTCCAAGGGTTGCAATAAAACTGCCGCTGTGCGTCGGATAATTTTACTGGGCTCCCAGGAAAAGTGCAAAGCAGTGACTGTTTAATATGTTACTCTCCTTGAAATATGTCGCCAAGGTGCCTGTAGTATTCAATCGCGAAGTAGTTTTTGTGTTTCATCGCCAATGTGAAGGTTCAAGGGATGCAATATACCTGCCGCTGTGCGTCAGATAATGTTACTTGTCTCCCAGGAAAAGTGCAAAGTAGTGACTGTTTCATATGTTACTCTTCTCGAAATATGTCGCAAAGGTGCCTGTAGTATTCAATCGCAAAGTAGTTTCTGTGTTTCATCGTCAATGTGAAGGTCCAAGGGATGCAATAAAACTGCCGCTGTGCGTCGGAAATTTTTACTGGGCTCCCAGGAAAAGTGCAAAGCAGTGGCTGTTTAATATGTTACTCTCCTTGAAATATGTCGCCAAGGTGCCTGTAGTATTCAATCGCGAAGTAGTTTCAGTGTTTCATCGTCAATGTGAAAGTCCAAGGGATGCAATAAAACTGTCGCTGTGCGTCGGATATTTTTACTGGGTTCCCAGGAAAAGTGCAAAGCAGTGACTGTTTAATATGTTACTCTCCCTGAAATATGTCGCCAAGGTGCCTGTAGTATTCAATCGCGAAGCAGTTTCCGGGTTTCATCGTCAATGTGAAGGTCCAAGGGTTGCAATAAAACTGCCGCTGTGCGTCGGATAATTTTACTGGGCTCCCAGGAAAAGTGCAAAACAGTGACTGTTTAATATGTTACTCTCCTTGAAATATGTCGCCAAGGTGCCTGTAGTATTCAATCGCAAAGTAGTTTCTGTGTTTCATCGTCAATGTGAAGGTCCAAGGGATGCAATAAACCTGCCGCTGTGCGTCGCATATTTTTACTGGGCTCCCAGGAAAGGTGCAAAGCAGTGACTGTTTAATATGTTACTCTCCCTGAAATATGTCGCCAAGGTGCCTGTAGTATTCAATCGCGAAGTAGTTTTTGTGTTTCATCGCCAATGTGAAGAGTCAAGGGATGCAATATACCTGCCGCTGTGCGTCAGATAATGTTACTTGTCTCCCAGGAAAAGTGCAAAGCAGTGACTGTTACATATGTTACTCTCCTTGAAATATGTCGCCAAGGTGCCTGAAGTATTCAATCGCGAAGTAGTTTCTGTGTTTCATCGTCAATGTGAAGGTCCATGGGATGCAATAATACTGCCGCTGTGCGTCGGATATTGTAACTGGGCTCCCAGGAGAGGTGAAAGCAGTGACTATTTAATATGTTACTCTCCTTGAAATATGTCGCCAAGGTGCCTGTAGTATTCAATCGCGAAGTAGTTTCTGTGCTTCATCGTCAATGTAAAGGTCCAAGGGTTGCCATAAAACTGCCACTGTGCGTCGGATATTCTTACTGGGCTCCCAGGATAGTTGCAAGGCAGTGACTGTTTAATATGTTACTCTCCTTGAAATATAACCAAAGGTGCCAGTAGTATTTAATCGCGAAGTAGTTTCTGTGTTTCATCGTCAATCTGAAGCTCCAAGGGATGCAATAAAACTGCCGCTGTTCGTCGGATTTTGTTACTGGGCCGCCAGGAAAGGTGCAAAGCAGTGACTGTTTGATATGTTACTCTCCTTGAAATATGTCGCCAAAGTGCCTGTAGTATTCAATCGCGAAGTAGTTTCTGTGTTTCATCGTCAATGTGAAGGCCCAAGGGATGCAATAAAACTGCCGCTGTGCGTCGGATATTGATACTGGGCTCCCAGGAAAGGTCCAAAACAGTGACTGTTTAATATGTTACTCTCCTTGAAATATGTCGCCTAGGTGCCTGTAGTATTCAATCGCGAAGTAGTTTTTGTGTTTCATGGCCAATGTGAAGGTCCAAGGGATTCAATATACCTGCCGCTGTGCGTCGGATAATGTTACTTGTCTCCCAGGAAAGGTGCAAAGTAGTGACTGTTTCATATGTTACTCTCCTTGAAATATGTCGCCAAAGTGCCTGTAGTATTCAATCGCGAAGTAGTTTCTGTGTTTCATCGTCAATGTGAAGGTCCAAGGGATGCAACAAAACTGCCGCTGTGCGTCGGATATTGTTACTGGGCTCCCAGGAATGGTGCAGAGCTGTGACTGTTTAATATGTTATTCTCCTTGAAATATGTCGCCAAGGTGCCTGTAGTATTCAATCACGAAGTAGTTTCTGTATTTCATCGTCAATTTGAAGGTCCAAGGCATGCAATAAAACTGCCGCTGTGCGTCGGATATTGTTACTGGGCTCCCAGTAAAGGTGCAAAGCAGTGACTGTTTAATATGTTACTCTCCTTGAAATATGTCGCCAAGGTGCCTGTAGTACTCAATCGCGAAGTAGTTTCCGTGTTTCATCGTCAATGTGAACGTCCAAGGGATGCAATAAAGCTGCCGCTTTGTGTCGGATATTTTTACTGGGCTCCCAGAAAAAGTGCAACGCAGTGACTGTTTAATATGTTGCTCTCCTTGAAATATGTCTCCAAGGTCCCTGTAGTATTCAATCGCGAAGTAGTTTCTGTGTTTCATCGTCAATGTGAAGGCCCAAGGGATGCAATAAAACTGCTGCTGTGCGTCGGATGTTGATACTGGGCTCCCCGGAAAGGTGCAAAGCAGTGACTGTTTAATATGTTACTCTCCTTGAAATATGTCGTTAAGGTGCCTGTAGTATTCAATCGCGAAGTAGTTTTTGTGTTTCATCGCCAATCTGAAGGTCCAAGGGATGCAATATACCTGCCGCTGTGCGTCAGATAATGTTACTTGTCTCCCAGGAAAGGTGCAAAGCAGTGACTGTTTCATATGTTACTCTCATTGAAATATGTCGCCAAGGTGCCTGTAGTATTCAATCGCGAAGTAGTTTCTGTGTCTCATTGTCAATGGGAAGGTCCAAGGGATGAAATAATACTGCTGCTGTGAGTCAGATAATGTTACTGGGCTCCTAGGAAAGGTGCAAAGCGATGACGGTTTAATATGTTACTCTCCTTGAAATATGTCGCCAAGGTGCCTGTAGTATTCAATCGCTTAGTGGTTTCTGTGTTTCATCATCAATGTGAAGGTCCAAGGGATGCACTGAAACTGTCGCTGTGCGTCGGCTATTGTTACTGGGCTCCCAGGATAGGCGTAAAGCAGTGACTGTTTAATATGTTACTCTCCTTGAAATATGTCGCCAAGGTGCCTGTAGTATTCAATCGCGTAGTAGTTTCTGTGTTTCATCGTCAATATGAAGGTCCAAGGTATGCAATAAAACTGCCGCTGTGCGGCGGATATTGTAACTGGGCTCCCAGGAAAGGTGAAAGCAGTGACCATTTAATATGTTACTCTCCTCTAAATATGTCGCCAAGGTGCCTGTAGTATTCAATCGCGAAGTAGTTTCTGTGTTTCATCGTCAATGTGAAGGCCCAAGGGATGCAATAAAACTGCCGCTGTGCGTCGGATATTGATGCTGGGCTCCCAGGAAAGGTGCAAAGCGGTGACTGTTTAATATGTTACTCTCCTTGAAATATGTCACCAAGGTGCCTGTAGTATTCAATCGCGAAGTAGTTTTTGTGTTTCATCGCCAATGTGAAGGTCCAAGGGATGCAATAAACCTGCCGCTGTGCGTTGGATAATGTTACTTGTCTCCCAGGAAAGGTGCAAAGTAGTGACTGTTTCATATGTTACTCTCCTTGAAATATGTCGCCAAGGTGCCTGTAGTATTCAATCGCAAAGTAGTTTCTGTGTTTCATCGTCAATGTGAAGGTAAAAGGGATGCAATAAAACTGCCGCTGTGCGTCAGATATTTTTACTGGGCTCCCAGGAAATGTGCAAAGCAGTGACTGTTTAATATGTTACTCTCCTTGAAATATGTCGCCAAGGTGCCTGTAGTATTCAATCGCGAAGTAGTTTCATTGTTTCATCGTCAATGTGTAGGTCCAAAGGATGCAATAATTCTGCCGCTGTGCGTCGGATAATTTTACTGGGCTCCCAGGAAAAGTGCAAAGCAGTGACTGTTTAATATGTTACTCTCCTTAAAATATGTCGCCAAGGTGCCTGTAGTATTCAATCGCGAAGTAGTTTCTGTGTTTCATCGTCAATGTGAAGGTCCAAGGTATGCAAAAAAACTGCCGCTGTGCGTCGGATATTGTTACTGGGCTCCCAGGAAAGGTGCAAAACAGTGACTGTTTAATATGTTACTCTCCTTGAAATATGTCGCCAAGGTGCCTGTAGTATTCAATCGCGAAGTAGTTTCATTGTTTCATCGTCAATGTGTAGGTCCAAGGGATGCAATAAAACTGCCGCTGTGCGTCGGATATTTTTACTTGGCTCCCAGGAAAAGTGCAAAGCAGTGACTGTTTGATATGTTACTCTCCTTGAAATACGTCGCCAAGGTGCCTGTAGTATTCAATCGCGAAGTAGTTTCTGTGTTTCATCGTCAATCTGAAGGTCCAAGGGATGTAATAAAACTGCCGCTGTGCGTCGGATATTTTTACTGGGCTCCCAGGAAAAGTGCAAAGCAGTGACTGTTTAATATGTTACTCTCCTTGAAATATGTCGCCAAGGTGCCTGTAGTATTCAATCGCGAAGTAGTTTCTGGGGTTCATCATCAATGTGAAGGTCCAAGGGTTGCAATAAAACTGCCGCTGTGCGTCGGATAATTTTACTGGGCTCCCAGGAAAAGTGCAAAGCAGTGACTGTTTAATATGTTACTCTCCTTGAAATATGTCGCCAAGGTGCCTGTAGTATTCAATCGCGAAGTAGTTTCTGTGTTTCATCGTCAATGTGAAGGTCCAAGGGATGCAATAAAACTGCCACTGTGCGTCGCATATTTTTACTGGGCTCCCAGGAAAGGTGCAAAGCAGTGACTGTTTAATATGTTACTCTCCTTGAAATATGTCGCCAAGGTGCCTGTAGTATTCAATCGCGAAGTAGTTTTAGCATTTCATCGTCAATGCGGAGGTCCAATGGGGGGCAATAAAACTGCCGCTGTGCGTCGGATATTGTTACTGGGCTCACAGGAAAGGTGCAAAGCAGTGACTTTTTAATATGTTACTCTCCTTGAAATATGTCGGCAAGGTGCCTGTGCTATTCAATCGCGAAGTAGTTTCTGTGTTTCATCGTCAATGTGAAGGTCCAAGGGATGCAATATAACTGCCGCTGTGCGTCGGATATTGTTACTGGGCACTCAGGAAAGGTGCAAAGCAGTGGGTGTTTAATATGTAACTCTCCTTGAAGTAAGTCGCCAAGGTGCCTGTAGTATTCAATCGCGTAGTAGTTTCTGTGTTTCATCATCAATGTGAAGGTCCAAGGGATGCAATAAAACTGCCGCTGTGCGTCGCATATTGATACTGGGCTCCCAAGAAAGGTGCAAAGCAGTGACTGTTTAATATATTACTCTAATTGAAATATGTCGCCAAGGTGCCTGTAGTATTCAATCGCGAAGTAGTTTTTGTGTTTCATCGCCAATGTGAAGGTCCAAGGGATGCAATATACCTGCCGCTGTGCGTCGGATAATGCTACTTGTCACCCAGGAAAAGTGCAAACTAGTGACTGTTTCATATGTTACTCTTTTTGAAATATGTCGCCAAGGTGCCTGTAGTATTCAATCGCAAAGTAGTTTCTGTGTTTCATCGTCAATGTGAAGGTCCAAGGGATGCAATAAAACTGCCGCTGTGCGTCGGATATTTTTACTTGGCTCCCAGGCAAAGTGCAAAGCAGTGACTGTTTAATATGTTACTCTCCTTGAAATATGTCGCCAAGGTGCCTGTAGTATTCAATCGCGAAGTAGTTTCTGTGTTTCATCGTCAATGTGAAGGTCCAAGGGATGCAATAAAACTGCCGCTGTGCGTCGGATATTTTTACTGGGCTCCCAGGAAAAGTGCAAAGCAGTGACTGTTTAATATGTTACTCTCCTTGAAATATGTCGCCAAGGTGCCTGTAGTATTCAATCGCGAAGTAGTTTCTGGGTTTCATCATCAATGTGAAGGTCCAAGGGTTGCAATAAAACTGCCGCTGTGCGTCGGATAATTTTACTGGGCTCCCAGGAAAAGTGCAAAGCAGTGACTGTTTAATATGTTACTCTCCTTGAAATATGTCGCCAAGGTGCCTGTAGTATTCAATCGCGAAGTAGTTTCTGTGTTTCATCGTCAATGTGAAAGTCCAAGGGATGCATTAAAACTGCCGCTGTGCGTCGCATATTTTTACTGGGCTCCCAGGAAAGGTGCAAAGCAGTGACTGTTTAATATGTTACTCTCCTTGAAATATGTCGCCAAGGTGCCTGTAGTATTCAATCGCGAAGTAGTTTCTGTGTTTCATCGTCAATGTGAAGGCCCAAGGGATGCAATAAAACTGCCGCTGTGCGTCGGAAATTGATACTGGGCTACCCGGAAAGGTTCAAAGCAGTGAATGTTTAATATGTTACTCTCCTTGAAATTTGTCGAAAAGGTGCCTGTAGTATTCAATCGCGAAGTAGTTTTTGTGTTTCATCGCCAATGTGAAGGTTCAAGGGATGCAATATACCTGCCGCTGTGCGTCGGATAATGTTACTTGTCTCCCAGGAAAAGTGCAAAGTAGTGACTGTTTCATATGTTACTCTTCTCGAAATATGTCGCAAAGGTGCCTGTAGTATTCAATCGCAAAGTAGTTTCTGTGTTTCATCGTCAATGTGAAGGTCCAAGGGATGCAATAAAACTGCCGCTGTGCGTCGGAAATTTTTACTGGGCTCCCAGGAAAAGTGCAAAGCAGTGGCTGTTTAATATGTTACTCTCCTTGAAATATGTCGCCAAGGTGCCTGTAGTATTCAATCGCGAAGTAGTTTCAGTGTTTCATCGTCAATGTGAAAGTCCAAGGGATGCAATAAAACTGTCGCTGTGCGTCGGATATTTTTACTGGGCTCCCAGGAAAAGTGCAAAGCAGTGACTGTTTAATATGTTACTCTCCCTGAAATATGTCGCCAAGGTGCCTGTAGTATTCAATCGCGAAGCAGTTTCTGGGTTTCATCGTCAACGTGAAGGTCCAAGGGTTGCAACAAAACTGCCGCTGTGCGTCGGATAATTTTACTGGGCTCCCAGGAAAAGTGCAAAGCAGTGACTGTTTAATATGTTACTCTCCTTGAAATATGTCGCCAAGGTGCCTGTAGTATTCAATCGCAAAGTAGTTTCTGTGTTTCATCGTCAATGTGAAGGTCCAAGGGATGCAATAAAACTGCCGCTGTGCGTCGCATATTTTTACTGGGCTCCCAGGAAAGGTGCAAAGCAGTGACTGTTTAATATGTTACTCTCCCTGAAATATGTCGCCAAGGTGCCTGTAGTATTCAATCGCGAAGTAGTTTTTTTGTTTCATCGCCAATGTGAAGAGTCAAGGGATGCAATATACCTGCCGCTGTGCGTCAGATAATGTTACTTGTCTCCCAGGAAAAGTGCAAAGCAGTGACTGTTACATATGTTACTCTCCTTGAAATATGTCGCCAAGGTGCCTGTAGTATTCAATCGCGAAGTAGTTTCTGTGTTTCATCGTCAATGTGAAGGTCCATGGGATGCAATAATACTGCCGCTGTGCGTCGGATATTGTAACTGGGCTCCCAGGAGAGGTGAAAGCAGTGACTATTTAATATGTTACTCTCCTTGAAATATGTCGCCAAGGTGCCTGTAGTATTCAATCGCGAAGTAGTTTCTGTGCTTCATCGTCAATGTAAAGGTCCAAGGGTTGCCATAAAACTGCCACTGTGCGTCGGATATTCTTACTGGGCTCCCAGGATAGTTGCAAGGCAGTGACTGTTTAATATGTTACTCTCCTTGAAATATAACCAAAGGTGCCAGTAGTATTTAATCGCGAAGTAGTTTCTGTGTTTCATCGTCAATCTGAAGCTCCAAGGGATGCAATAAAACTGCCGCTGTTCGTCGGATTTTGTTACTGGGCCGCCAGGAAAGGTGCAAAGCAGTGACTGTTTAATATGTTACTCTCCTTGAAATATGTCGCCAAAGTGCCTGTAGTATTCAATCGCGAAGTAGTTTCTGTGTTTCATCGTCAATGTGAAGGCCCAAGGGATGCAATAAAACTGCCGCTGTGCGTCGGATATTGATACTGGGCTCCCAGGAAAGGTCCAAAACAGTGACTGTTTAATATGTTACTCTCCTTGAAATATGTCGCCTAGGTGCCTGTAGTATTCAGTCGCGAAGTAGTTTTTGTGTTTCATGGCCAATGTGAAGGTCCAAGGGATTCAATATACCTGCCGCTGTGCGTCGGATAATGTTACTTGTCTCCCAGGAAAGGTGCAAAGTAGTGACTGTTTCATATGTTACTCTCCTTGAAATATGTCGCCAAGGTGCCTGTATTATTCAATCGCGAAGTAGTTTCTGTGTTTCATCGTCAATGTGAAGGTCCAAGGGATGCAACAAAACTGCCGCTGTGCGTCGGATATTGTTACTGGGCTCCCAGGAATGGTGCAGAGCTGTGACTGTTTAATATGTTATTCTCCTTGAAATATGTCGCCAAGGTGCCTGTAGTATTCAATCACGAAGTAGTTTCTGTATTTCATCGTCAATTTGAAGGTCCAAGGCATGCAATAAAACTGCCGCTGTGCGTCGGATATTGTTACTGGGCTCCCAGCAAAGGTGCAAAGCAGTGACTGTTTAATATGTTACTCTCCTTGAAATATGTCGCCAAGGTGCCTGTAGTACTCAATCGCGAAGTAGTTTCCGTGTTTCATCGTCAATGTGAACGTCCAAGGGATGCAATAAAGCTGCCGCTTTGTGTCGGATATTTTTACTGGGCTCCCAGAAAAAGTGCAACGCAGTGACTGTTTAATATGTTGCTCTCCTTGAAATATGTCGCCAAGGTCCCTGTAGTATTCAATCGCGAAGTAGTTTCTGTGTTTCATCGTCAATGTGAAGGCCCAAGGGATGCAATAAAACTGCTGCTGTGCGTCGGATGTTGATACTGGGCTCCCCGGAAAGGTGCAAAGCAGTGACTGTTTAATATGTTACTCTCCTTGAAATATGTCGTTAAGGTGCCTGTAGTATTCAATCGCGAAGTAGTTTTTGTGTTTCATCGCCAATCTGAAGGTCCAAGGGATGCAATATACCTGCCGCTGTGCATCAGATAATGTTACTTGTCTCCCAGGAAAGGTGCAAAGCAGTGACTGTTTAATATGTTACTCTCATTGAAATATGTCGCCAAGGTGAATGTAGTATTCAATCGCGAAGTAGTTTCTGTGTCTCATTGTCAATGGGAAGGTCCAAGGGATGAAATAATACTGCTGCTGTGAGTCAGATAATGTTACCGGGCTCCTAGGAAAGGTGCAAAGCGATGACGGTTTAATATGTTACTCTCCTTGAAATATGTCGCCAAGGTGCCTGTAGTATTCAATCGCGTAGTGGTTTCTGTGTTTCATCATCAATGTGAAGGTCCAAGGGATGCACTGAAACTGTCGCTGTGCGTCGGCTATTGTTACTGGGCTCCCAGGATAGGCGTAAAGCAGTGACTGTTTAATATGTTACTCTCCTTGAAATATGTCGCCAAGGTGCCTGTAGTATTCAATCGCGTAGTAGTTTCTGTGTTTCATCGTCAATATGAAGGTCCAAGGTATGCAATAAAACTGCCGCTGTGCGGCGGATATTGTAACTGGGCTCCCAGGAAAGGTGAAAGCAGTGACCATTTAATATGTTACTCTCCTCTAAATATGTCGCCAAGGCGCCTGTACTATTCAATCGCGAAGTAGTTTCTGCATTTCATCGTCAATGTGAAGGTCCAAGGCATGCAATAAAACTGCCGCTGTGCGTCGGATATTGTTACTGGGCTCCCAGTAAAGGTGCAAAGCAGTGACTGTTTAAAATGTTACTCTCCTTGAAATATGTCGGCAAGGTGCCTGTAGTATTCTATCACGAAGTAGTTTCTGTGTTTCAACGTCAATGTGAAGGTCCAAGGGATGCAACGAAACTGCCGCTGTGCGTCGGATATTGTTACTGGGCACCCAGGAATGGTGCAAAGCAGTGAGTGTTTAATATGTTACTCTCCTTGAAATATGTCGCCAAGGTGCCTGTAGTATTCAATCGCAAAGTAGTATCTGTGTTTCATCGTCAATCTGAACGTCCAAGGGATGCAATAAAAGTTCCGCTGTGCGTTGGATATTGTAACTGGGCTCCCAGGAAAGCCGCAAAGCAGTGACAGTTTAATATGTTACTCTCCTCGAAATACGTCGCCAAAGTGCCTGTAGTAGTCAATCGCGCAGTAGTTTCTGTGTTTCATCGTCAATGTGAAGGACCAAGGGATGCAATAATACTGCCGATGTAAGTCGGATATTTTTACTGGGCTCCCAGGAAAGGTCCAAAGCAGTGACTGTTTAATATGTTACTCTCCTTGAAATATGTCGCCAAGGTGCCTGTAGTATTCAATCGCAAAGTAGTATCTGTGTTTCATCGTCAATCTGAACGTCCAAGGGATGCAATAAAAGTTCCGCTGTGCGTTGGATATTGTAACTGGGCTCCCAGGAAAGGCGCAAAGCAGTGACAGTTTAATATGTTACTCTCCTCGAAATACGTCGCCAAAGTGCCTGTAGTAGTCAATCGCGCAGTAGTTTCTGTGTTTCATCGTCGATGTGAAGGACCAAGGGATGCAATAATACTGCCGCTGTGAGTCGGATATTTTTACTGGGCTCCCAGGAAAGGTGCAAAGCAGTGATTGTTTAATATGTTACTCTCCTTGAAATATGTCGCCAAGGTGCCTGTAGTATTCAATCGCAAAGTAGTATCTGTGTTTCATCGTCAATCTGAACGTCCAAGGGATGCAATAAAAGTTCCGCTGTGCGTTGGATATTGTAACTGGGCTCCCAGGAAGGGCGCAAAGCAGTGACAATTTAATATGTTACTCTCGTTGAAATATGTCGCGAAGGTGCCTGTAGTATTCAATGGATAAGTAGTTTCTTCATTTCATCGTCATTGTGAAGGTCCATGGGATGCAATAAAACTGCCGCTGTGCGTCGGCTATTGTTACTGGGCTCCCAGGAAACGTGCAAAGCAGTGACTGTTTAATATGTTACTCTCCTTGAAATATGTCGCCAAGGTGGCTGTAGTATTCAATCGCGAAGTAGTTTGTGTGTTTCGTCGTCAATGTGAAGACCCAAGGGATGCAATAACACTGCCGCTGTGCTTCGGATATTTTTACTGGGCTCGAAGGGAAGGTGCAAAGCAGTGACTGTTTAATATGATACTCTCCTTGAAATATGTCGGCAAAGTGCCTGTAGTATTCAATCGCGAAGTAGTTTCTGTGTTTCATCGTCAATGTGAAGGTCCAAGGGATCCAATAAAATGGCCGCTGTGCGTCGGATATTGTTACTGGGCTCCCAGGAAAGGTGCAAAGCAGTGACTGTTTAATATGATACTCTCCTTGAAATATGTCGGCAAAGTGCCTGTAGTATTCAATCGCGAAGTAATTTCTGTGTTTCATCGTCAATGTGAAGGTCCATGGGATGCAATAAAACTGCCACTGTGCGTCGGATATTGTTACTGGGCTCGCATGAAATGTGCAAAGCAGTGACTGTTTAATATGTTGCTCTCCTTGACATAAGTCGCCAAGGTGCCTGTAGTATTCAATCGCGAAGTAGTTTCTGTGTTTCATCGTCAATGTGAAGGTCCAAAGGATCCAATAAAATGGCCGCTGTGCGTCGGATATTGTTACTGGGCTCCCAGGAAAGGTGCAAAGCAGTGACTGTTTAATATGTTACTCTCCTTGAAATATGTCGCCAAGGTGCCTGTAGTATTCAATCGCGTAGTAGTTTCTGTGTTTCATCATCAATATGATGGTTCAAGCAATGCAATGAAACTGCCGCTGTGCGTCGGATATTGTTACTGGGCTAACAGGAAAGGCGCAAAGCAGTGACTGTTTAATATGTTACTCTCCTTGAAATATGTCGCCAAGGTGCCTGTAGTATTTAATCGCAAAGTAGATTCTGTGTTTCATCATCAATGTGAAGGTCCATGGGATGCAATAAAACTGCCGCTGTGCGTCGGATATTGTAACTGGACTCCCAGGAAAGGTGCAAAGCAGTGACTATTTAATATGTTACTCTCCTTGAAATATGTCGCCAAGGTGCCTGTGGTATTCAATCGCGAAGTAGTTTCTGTGTTTCATCGTCAATGTGAAGGTCCAAGGGATGCAATAAAACTGCCGCTGTGTGTGGGATATTGTTACTGGGCTCCCAGGAAAGGTGCAAAGCAGTGACTGTTTAATATGTAACTCTCCTTGAAATATGTCGCCAAGGTGCCTGTAGTATTCAATCGCAAAATAGTTTCTGTGTTTCATCGTCAATCTGAACGTCCAAGTAATGCAATAAAAGTGCCGCTGTGCGTCGGATATTGTTACTGGGCTCCCAGGAAAGGTGCAAAGCAGTGACTGTTTAATATGTTATTCTCCTTGAAATATGTCGCAAAGGTGCCTGTGGTATTCAATCGCGAAGTAGTTTCTGTGTTTCATCGTCAATGTGAAGGTCCATGGGATGCAATAAAACTGCCGCTGTGCGTCGGAAATTGTAACTGTGCTCCCAGGAAAGGTGCAAAGCAGTGACTATTTAATTTGTTACTCTCCTTGATATATGTCGCAAAGCTGCCTGTGGTATTCAATCGCGAAGTAGTTTCTGTGTTTCATCGTCAAAGTGAAGGTCCATGGGATGCAATAAAACAGCCGCTGTGCGTCGGATATTGTTTCTGGGTCCCAGGAAAGGTGGAAAGCAGTGACTGTTTAATATGTAACTCTCCTTGAAATATGTTGCCAAGGTGCCTGTAGTATTCAATCGCAAAGTAGTATCTGTGTTTCATCGTCAGTCTGAACGTCCAAGGGATGCAATAAAAGTGCCGCTGTGCGTCGGATATTGTAACTGGGCTCCAAGGAAAGGCGCAAAGCAGTGACTGTTTAATATGTTACTCTCCTTGAAATATGTCGCGAAGGTGCCTGTAGTATTCAATGGAGAAGTAGTTTCTGTGTGTCATCGTCAATGTGAAGGTCCATGGGATGCAATAAAACTGCCGCTGTGCGTCGGATATTGTTACTGGGCTCCCAGGAAAACTGCAAAGCAGTGACAATTTAATATGTTACTCTCCTTGAAAATTGTCGCCAAGGTACCTGTGGTATTCAATCGCGAAGTAGCTTCTGTGTTTCATCGTCAAAGTGAAGGTCCAAGGGATGCAATAAAACAGTCGCTGTGCGTCGCATATTGTTACTGGGCTCCCAGGAAAGCTGCAAAGCAGTGACTGTTTAATATGTAACTTTCCTTGAAATATGTCGCCAAGGTGCCTGTAGTATTCAATCGCAAAGTAGTGTCTGTGTTTCATCGTCAATCTGAACGTTCAAGGGATGCAATAAAAGTGCCGCTGTGCGTTGGATATTGTTACTGGGCTCCCAGGAAAGGTGCAAAGCAGTGACTGTTTAATATGTTACTCTCCTTGAAATATGTCGCCAAGGTGCCTGTAGTATTCAATCGCAAAGTAGTTTGTGTGCTTCATCGTCAATGTGAAGACCCAAGGGATGCAATAAAACTGCCGCTGTGCGTCGGATATTTTTACTGGGCTCCAAGGGAAGGTGCAAAGCAGTGACTGTTTAATATGATACTCTCCTTGAAATATGTCGGCAAGGTGCCTGTAGTATTCAATGGAGAAGTAGTTTCTGCGTTTCATCGTCAATGTGAAGGTCCTTGGGATGCAATAAGACTACCGCTGTGCGACGGATATTGTAACTGGGCTCCCAGGGAAAGTGCAAAGCAGTGACTATTTAATATGTTACTCTCCTTTAAATATGTCGCCAAGGTGCCTGTGGTATTCAATCGCGAAGTAGTTTCTGTGTTTCATCGCCAAAGTGAGGGTCCAAGGAAAGTAATAAAACAGCCGCTGTGCGTCGGATATTGTTACTGGGCTCCCAGGAAAGGTGCAAAGCAGTGACTGTTTAATATGTAACTCTCCTTGAAATATGTCGCCAAGGTGCCTGTAGTATTCAATCGCAAAGTAGTGTCTGTGCTTCATCGTCAATCTGAACGTTCAAGAGATGCAATAAAAGTGCCGCTGTGCGTCGGATATTGTTACTGGGCTCCCAGGAATAGTGCAAAGCAGTGACTGTTTAATATGTTATTCTCCTTGAAATATGTCGCAAAGGTGCCTGTGGTATTCAATCGCGAAGTAGTTTCTGTGCTTCGTCGTCAACGTGACGGTCCAAGAAATCCAATAAAATGGGCACTGTGCGTCGGATATTGTTACTGGGCTCCCAGGAAAGGTGCAAAGCAGTGACTGTTTAATATGTAACTCTCCTTGAAATATGTCGCCTAGGTGCCTGTAGTATTCAATCGCGAAGTAGTTTCTGTGTTTCATCGTCAATGTGAAGATCCAAGGGATGCAATAAAACTGCCGCTGTGCGTCGGATATTGATACTGGGCTCCCAGGAATGGTGCAAAGCAGTGACTATTTAATATGTTACTCTCCTTGAAATATGTCGCCAAGGTGCCTGTAGTATTCAATCGCGAAGTAGTTTCTGTGTTTCATCGTCAATGTAAAGGTCCAAGGGTTGCCATAAAACTGCCACTGTGCGTCGGATATTCTTACTGGGCTCCCAGGATAGATGCAAGGCAGTGACTGTTTAATATGTTACTCTCCTTGAAATATAACCAAAGGTGCCAGTAGTATTTAATCGCGAAGTAGTTTCTGTGTTTCATCCTCAATCTGAAGCTCCAAGGGATGCAATAAAACTGCCGCTGTTCGTCGGATTTTGTTACTGGGCCGCCAAGAAAGGTGCAAAGCAGTGACTGTTTAATATGTTACTCTCCTAGAAATATGTCGCCAAAGTGCCTGTAGTATTCAATCGCGAAGTAGTTTCTGTGTTTCATCGTCAATGTGAAGGCCCAAGGGATGCAATAAAACTGCCGCTGTGCGTCGGATATTGATACTGGGCTCCCAGGAAAGGTCCAAAACAGTGACGGTTTAATATGTTACTCTCCTTGAAATATGTCGCCAAGGTGCCTGTAGTATTCAATCGCGAAGTAGTTTTTGTGCTTCATGGCCAATGTGAAGGTCCAAGGGATGCAATATACCTGCCGCTGTGCGTCGGATAATGTTACTTGTCTCCCAGGAAAGGTGCAAAGTAGTGACTGTTTCATGTGTTACTCACCTTGAAATATGTCGCCAAGGTGCCTGTAGTATTCAATCGCGAAGTAGTTTCTGTGTTTCATCGACAATGTGAAGATCCAAGGGATGCAACAAAACTGCCGCTGTGCGTCGGATATTGTTTCTGGGCTCCCAGGAATGGTGCAAAGCAGTGACTGTTTAATATGTTACTCTCATTTAAATATGTCGCCAAGGTGCCTGTAGTACTCAATCGCGAAGTAGTTTCCGTGTTTCATCGTCAATGTGAAGGTCCAAGGGATGCAATAAAGCTGCCGCTGTGTGTCGGATATTTTTACTGGGCTCCCAGAAAAAGTGCAACGCAGTGACTGTTTAATATGTTGCTCTTCTTGAAATATGTCGGCAAGGTCCCTGTAGTATTCAATCGTGAAGTAGTTTCTGTGTTTCATCGTCAATGTGAAGGCCCAACGGATGCAATAAAACTGCTGCTGTGCGTCGGATGTTGATACTGGGCTCCCCGGAAAGGTGCAAAGCAGTGACTGTTTAATATGTTACTCTCCTTGAAATATGTCGCCAAGGTGCCTGTAGTATTCAATCGCGAAGTAGTTTTTGTGTTTCATCACCAATGTGAAGGTCCAAGGGATGCAATATACCTGCCGCTGAGCGTCAGATAATGTTTCTTGTCTCCCAGGAAAGGTGCAAAGCCGTGACTGTTTCATATGTTACTCTCATTGAAATATGTCGCCAAGGTGCCTGTAGTATTCAATCGCGAAGTAGTTTCTGTGTCTCATTGTCAATGGGAAGGTCCAAGGGATGAAATAATACTGCCGCTGTGAGTCAGATATTGTTACTGGGCTCCTAGGAAAGGTGCAAAGCGATGACGGTTTAATATGTTACTCTCCTTGAAATATGTCGCCAAGTTGCCTGTAGTATTCAATCGCGTAGTGGTTTCTGTGTTTCATCATCAATGTGAAGGTCCAAGGGATGCACTGAAACTGTCGCTGTGCGTCGGCTATTGTTACTGGGCTCCCAGGATAGGCGTAAAGCAGTGACTGTTTAATATGTTACTCTCCTTGAAATATGTCGCCAAGGTGCCTGTAGTATTCAATCGCGTAGTAGTTTCTGTGTTTCATCGTCAATATGAAGGTCCAAGGTATGCAATAAAACTGCCGCTGTGCGGCGGATATTGTAACTGGGCTCCCAGGAAAGGTGAAAGCAGTGACTATTTAATATGTTACTCTCCTCTAAATATGTCGCCAAGGTGCCTGTAGTATTGAATCGCGAAGTAGTTTCTGCATTTCATCGTCAATGTTAAGGTCCAAGGCATGCAATAAAAATGCCGCTGTGCGTCGGATATTGTTACTGGGCTCCCAGTAAAGGTGCAAAGCAGTGACTGTTTAATATGTTACTCTCCTTGAAATATGTCGGCAAGGTGCCTGTAGTATTCTATCACGAAGTAATTTCTGTGTTTCATCGTCAATGTGAAGGTCCAAGGGATGCAACGAAACTGCCGCTGTGCGTCGGATATTGTTACTGGGCACCCAGGAATGGTGCAAAGCAGTGAGTGTTTAACATGTTACTCTCCTTGAAATATGTCGTCAAGGTGCCTGTAGTATTCAATCGCGTAGTAGTTTCTGTGTTTCATCATCAATACGATGGTTCAAGCGATGCAATGAAGCTGTCGCTCACCGTCGGATATTGTTAGTGGGCTAACAGGATAGGCGCAAGGCAGTGACTGTTTAATATGTTACTCTCCTTGAAATATGTCGAAAAGGTGCCTGTAGTATTTAATCGCAAAGTAGTTTCTGTGTTTCATCGTCAATGTGAAGGTCCAAGGCATGCAATAAAAATGCCGCTGTGCGTCGGATATTGTAACTGGGCTCCCAGGAAAGGTGCAAAGCAGTGACTATTTAATATGTTACTCTCCTTGAAATATGTCGCCAAGGTGCCTGTGGTATTCAATCGTTAAGTAGTTTCTGTGTCTCATCGTCAATCTGAACGTTCAAGGGATGCAATAAAACTGCCGCTGTGCGTCGGATATTTTTACTGGGCTCCAAGGGAAGGTGCAAAGCAGTGACTGTTTAATATGATACTCTCCTTGAAATATGTCGGCAAGGTGCCTGTAGTATTCAATCGCGAAGTAGTTTCTGTGTTTCATCGTCAATGTGAAGGTCCATGGGATGCAATAAAACTGCCAGTGTGCGTCGGATATTATTACTGGGCTAGCAGGAAAGGTGCAAAGCAGCGACTGTTTAATATGTTGCTCTCCTTGACATATGTCGCCAAGGTGCCTGTAGCATTCAATCGCAAAGTAGTTTCTGTGTTTCATTGTTAATGTGAAGGTCCAAGGGATGCAATAAAACTGCCGCTGTGCGTCGGATATTGTTACTGGGCTCCCAGGAAACGTGCAAAGCAGTGACTGTTTAATATGCTACTCTGCTTGAAATATGTCGCCAAGGTGCCTGTAGTATTCAATCGCGAAATAGTTTCTGTGTGTCATCGTCAATGTAAAGGTCCAAGGGATGCAATATACCTACCGCTGTGCGTCGGATAATGTTACCTGTCTCCCAGAAAGGTGCAAAGCAGTGACTGTTTAATATGTTACTCTCCTCGAAATACGTCGCCAAGGTGCCTGTAGTATCCAATCGCGAAGTAGTCTCTGTGTTTCATCGTCAATGTGAAGGTCCAAGGGATGCAATAGAACTGCCTTTGTGCGTCGGATATTGTTACTGGGCTCCCACGAAAGGTGCAAAGCTGTGAGTGTTTAATATGTTACCCTCCTTGAAATATGTCGCCAAGGTGCCTGTAGTATTCAATCGCGAAGTAGTTTCTGTGTTTCATCGTCAATGTGAAGGTCCAAGGGATGCAATAATACTCCCGCTGTGAGTCGGATATTTTTACTGGGCTCCCAGGAAAGGTGCAAAGCAGTGAATGTTTAATATGTTACTCTCCTTGAAATATGTCGCCAAGGTGCCTGTAGTATTGAATCGCAAAGTAGTATCTGTGTTTCATCGTCAATCTGAACGTCCAAGGGATGCAATAAAAGTGCCGCTGTGCGTTGGATATTGTAACTGGGCTCCCAGGAAGGGCGCAAAGCAGTGACTGTTTAATATGTTACTCTCGTTGAAATATGTCGCGAAGGTGCCTGTAGTATTCAATGGATAAGTAGTTTCTTCATTTCATCGTCATTGTGAAGGTCCATGGGATGCAATAAAACTGCCGCTGTGCGTCGGCTATTGTTACTGGGCTCCCAGGAAACGTGCAAAGCAGTGACTGTTTAATATGTTACTCTCCTTGAAATATGTCGCCAAAGTGCCTGTAGTATTCAATCGCGAAGTAGTTTGTGTGTTTCATCGTCAATGTGAAGACCCAAGGGATGCAATAACACTGCCGCTGTGCGTCGGATATTTTTACTGGGCTCCAAGGGAAGGTGCAAAGCAGTGACTGTTTAATATGATACTCTCCTTGAAATATGTCGGCAAGGTGCCTGTAGTATTCAATCGCGAAGGAGTTTTTGCGTTTCATCGTCAATGTGAAGGTCCATGGCATGAAATAAAACTGCCACTCTGCGTCGGATATTGTTACTGGGCTCGCATCAAATGTGCAAAGCAGCGACTGTTTAATATGTTACTCTCCTTGAAATATGTCGCCAAGGTGCATGTAGTATTCATTCGCGTAGTAGTTTCTGTGTTTCATCATCAATATGATGGTTCAAGCAATGCAATGAAACTGCCGCTGTGCGTCGGATATTGTTACTGGGCTAACAGGAAAGGTGCAAAGCAGTGACTGTTTAATATGTTATTCTCCTTGAAATATGTCGCAAAGGTGCCTGTGGTATTCAATCGCGAAGTAGTTTCTGTGTTTCATCGTCAATGTGGAGGTCCATGGGATGCAATAAAACTGCCGCTGTGCGTCGGATATTGTAACTGTGCTCCCAGGAATGGTGCAAAGCAGTGACTATTTAATTTGTTACTCTCCTTGATATATGTCGCAAAGCTGCCTGTGGTATTCAATCGCGAAGTAGTTTCTGTGTTTCATCGTCAAAGTGAAGGTCCATGGGATGCAATAAAACAGCCGCTGTGCGTCGGATATTGTTACTGGGCTCCCAGGAAAGGTGCAAAGCAGTGTCTGTTTAATATGTAACTCTCCTTGATATATGTCGCCAAGGTGCCTGTAGTATTCAATCGCAAAGTAGTATCTGTGTTCCATCGTCAGTCTGAACGTCCAAGGGATGCAATAAAAGTGCCGCTGTGCGTCCGATATTGTAACTGGGGTCCCAGGAAAGGCGCAAAGCAGTGACTGTTTAATATGTTACTCTCCTTGAAATATGTCGCGAAGGTGCCTGTAGTATTCAATGGAGAAGTAGTTTCTGTGTGTCATCGTCAATGTGAAGGTCCATGGGATGCAATAAAACTGCCGCTGTGCGTCGGATATTGTTATTGGGCTCCCAGGAAAAGTGCAAAGCAGTGACAATTTAATATGTTACTCTCCTTGAAAATTGTCGCCAAGGTGCCTGTGGTATTCAATCGCGAAGTAGTTTCTGTGTTTCATCGTCAAAGTGAAGGTCCAAGGGATGCAATAAAACAGTCGCTGTGCGTCGGATATTGTTACTCGGCTCCAAGGGAAGGTGCAAAGCAGTGACTGTTTAATTTGATACTCTCCTTGAAATATGTCGGCAAGGTGCCTGTAGTAGTCAATCGCGAAGTAGTTTCCGTGTTTCTTCGTTAATGTGAAGGTCCAAGGGATGCAATAATACTGCCGCTGTGAGTCGGATATTTTTACTGGGCTCCCAGGAAAGGTGCAAAGCAGTGACTGTTTAATATGTTACTCTCCTTGAAATATGTCGCCAAGGTGCCTGTAGTATTCAATCGCAAAGTAGTATCTGTGTTTCATCGTCAATCTGAACGTCCAAGGGATGCAATAAGACTACCGCTGTGCGTCGGATATTGTAACTGGGCTAACAGGGAAAGTGCAAAGCAGTGACAATTTAATATGTTGCTCTCCTTGAAATAAGTCGCCAAGGTGCCTGTAGTATTCAATCGCGAAGTAGTTTCTGTGTTTCATCGTCAACGTGATGGTCCAAGAAATCCAATAAAATGGCCGCTGTGCGTCGGATATTGTTACTGGGCTCCCAGGAAAAGTGCAAAACAGTGACTGTTTAATATGTTGCTCTCCTTGAAATATGTCGCCAAGGTGCCTGTAGTATTCAATCGCAAGGTAGTATCTGTGTTTCATCGTCAGACTGAACGTCCAAGGGATGCAATAAAAGTGCCGCTGTGCGTCGGATATTGTAACTGGGCTCCCAGGAAAGGCGCAAACCAGTGACTGTTTAATATGTTACTCTCCTTGAAATATGTCGAGAATGTGCCTGTAGTATTCAATGGATAAGTAGTTTCTGCGTTTCATTGTCAATGTGAAGGTCCATGGGATGCAATATAACTGCCGCTGTGCGTCGGATAATGTTACTGGGCTCCCAGGAATAGTGCAAAGCAGTGACAATTTAATATGTTACTCTCCTTGAAATATGTCGCCAAGGTGCCTGTGGTATTCAATCGCGAAGTAGTTTCTGTGTTTCATCGTCAAAGTGAAGGTCCAAGGGAAGCAATAAAACAGCCGCTGTGCGTCGGATATTGTTACTGGGCTCCCAGGAAAGGTGCAAAGCAGTGACTGTTTAATATGTAACTCTCCTTGATATATGTCGCAAAGGTGCCTGTGGTATTCAATCGCGAAGTAGTTTCTGTGTTTCATCGTCAAAGTGAAGGTCCATGGGATGCAATAAAACAGCCGCTGTGCGTCGGATATTGTTACTGGGCTCCCAGGAAAGGTGCAAAGCAGTGACTGTTCAATATGTAACTCTCCTTGATATATGTCGCCAAGGTGCCTGTAGTATTCAATCGCAAAGTAGTATCTGTATTTCATCGTCAGTCTGAACGTCCAAGGGATGCAATAAAAGTGCCGCTGTGCGTCGGATATTGTAACTGGGCTCCCAGGAAAGGCGCAAAGCAGTAATTGTTTAATATGTTACTCTACTTGAAATATGTCGCCAAGGTGCCTGTAGTATTCAATCGCGAAGTAGTTTCTGTGTTTCATCGTCAATGTGAAGGTCCAAGGGATGCAATAATACTGCCGCTGTGAGTCGGATATTTTTACTGGGCTCCCAGGAAAGGTGCAAAGCAGTGACTGTTTAATATTTTACTCTCCTTGAAATATGTCGCCAAGGTGCCTGTAGTATTCAATCGCGAAGTAGTATCTGTGTTTCATCGTCAATGTGAATGTCCAAGGGATGCAATAAAACTGCCGCTGTGCGCCGGATATTGTTACTGGGCTCCCAGGAAAGGTGCAAAGCAGTGAGTGTTTAATATGTTACTCTCCTTGAAATATGTCGCCAAGGTGCCTGTGGTATTCAATCGCGAAGTAGTTTCTGTGTTTGATCGTCAATGTGAAGGTCCAAGGGATGCAATAATACTGCCGCTGTGAGTCGGATATTTTTACTGGGCTCCCAGGAAAGGTGCAAAGCAGTGACTGTTTAATATGTTACTCTCCTTGAAATATGTCGCCAAGGTGCCTGTAGTATTCAATCGCGAAGTAGTATCTGTGTTTAATCGTCAATGTGAAGGTCCAAGGGATGCAGTAAAACTGCCGCTGTGAGTCGGATATTGTTACTGGGCTCCCAGGAAAGGTGCAAAGCAGTGAGTGTTTAATATGTTACTCTCCTTGAAATATGTCGCGAAGGTGCCTGTAGTATTCAATGGATAAGTAGTTTCTGCATTTCATCGTCAATGTGAAGGTCCATGGGATGCAATAAAACTGCCGCTGTGCGTCGGATAATGTTACCTGTCTCTCAGAAAGGTGCAAAGCAGTGACTGTTTAATATGTTACTCTCCTTGAAATACGTCGCCAAGGTGCCTGTAGTATTCAATCGCGAAGTAGTCTCTGCGTTTCATCGTCAATGAGAAGGTCCAAGGGATGCAATAAAACTGCCGCTGTGCGTCGGATATTGTTACTGGGCTCCCAGGAAAGGCGCAAAGCAGTGACTGTTTAATATGTTACTCTCCTTGAAATATATCGTGAAGGTGCCTGTAGTATTCAATGGAGAAGTAGTTTCTGTGTTTCATCGTCAATGTGAAGGTCCATGGGATGCAATAAAACTGCCGCTGCGCGTCGGATATTGTTACTGGGCTCCCAGGAATAGTGCAAAGCAGTGACAATTTAATATGTTACTCTCCTTGAAATATGTCGCCAAGGTGCCTGTGGTATTCAATCGCGAAGTAGTTTCTGTGTTTCATCGTCAAAGTGAAGGTCCAAGGGATGCAATAAAACAGTCGCTGTGCGTCGGATATTGTTACTGGGCTCCCAGGAAAGGTGCAAAGCAGTGACTGTTTAATATGTAACTCTTCTTGAAATACGTCGCCAAGGTGCCTGTAGTATTCAATCGCAAAGTAGTGTCTGTGCTTCATCGTCAATCTGAACGTTCAAGGGATGCAATGAAAATGCCGCTGTGCGTTGGATATTGTTACTGGGCTCCCAGGAAAGGTGCAAAACAGTGACTGTTTAATTTGTTCCTCTCCTTGAAATATGTCGCGAAGGTGCCCGTAGTATTCAATCGCAAAGTAGTTTGTGTGTTTTATCGTCAATGTGAAGACCCAAGGGATGCAATAAAACTGCCGCTGTGCGTCGGATATTTTTACTGGGCTCCAAGGGAAGGTGCAAAGTAGTGACTGTTTAATATGATACTCACCTTGAAATATGTCAGCAAAGTGCCTGTAGTATTCAATCGCGAAGTAGTTTCTGTGTTTCATCGTCAATGTGAAGGTCCATGGGATGCAATAAAACTGCCACTGTGCGTCGGATATTGTTACTGGGCTTGCAGGAAATGTGCAAAGCAGTGACTGTTTAATATGTTGCTCTCCTTGAAATAAGTCGCCAAGGTGCCTGTAGTATTCAATCGCGAAGTAGTTTCTGTGTTTCATCGTCACCGTGAAGGTCCAAGGGATCGTATAAAATGGCCGCTGTGCGTCGGATATTGTTACTGGGCTCCCAGGAAAGGTGCAAAGCAGTGACTGTTTAATATGTTACTCTCCTTGAAAATTGTCGCCAAGGTGCCTGTGGTATTCAATCGCGAAGTAGTTTCTGTGTTTCATCGTCAAAGTGAAGGTCCAAGGGATGCAATAAAACAGTCGCTGTGCGTCGGATATTGTTACTCGGCTCCAAGGGAAGGTGCAAAGCAGTGACTGTTTAATTTGATACTCTCCTTGAAATATGTCGGCAAGGTGCCTGTAGTAGTCAATCGCGAAGTAGTTTCCGTGTTTCTTCGTCAATGTGAAGGTCCAAGGGATGCAATAATACTGCCGCTGTGAGTCGGATATTTTTACTGGGCTCCCAGGAAAGGTGCAAAGCAGTGACTGTTTAATATGTTACTCTCCTTGAAATATGTCGCCAAGGTGCCTGTAGTATTCAATCGCAAAGTAGTATCTGTGTTTCATCGTCAATCTGAACGTCCAAGGGATGCAATAAAAGTGCCGCCGTGCGTCGGATATTGTAACTGGGCTCCCAGGAAATGCGCAAAGCAGTGACTGTTTAATATGTTACTCTCCTTGAAATATGTCGCGAAGGTGCCTGTAGTATTCAATGGAGAAGTAGTTTCTGCGTTTCATCGTCAATGTGAAGGTCCATGGGATGCAATAAGACTACCGCTGTGCGTCGGATATTGTAACTGGGCTCCCAGGGAAAGTGCAAAGCAGTGACAATGTAATATGTTGCTCTCCTTGAAATAAGTCGCCAAGGTGCCTGTAGTATTCAATCGCGAAGTAGATTCTGTGTTTCATCGTCAACGTGATGGTCCAAGAAATCCAATAAAATGGCCGCTGTGCGTCGGATATTGTTACTGGGCTCCCAGGAAAAGTGCAAAACAGTGACTGTTTAATATGTTGCTCTCCTTGAAATATGTCGCCAAGGTGCCTGTAGTATTCAATCGCAAAATAGTTTGTGTGTTTCATCGTCAATGTGAAGACCCAAGGGATGCAATAAAACTGCCGCTGTGCGTCGGATATTTTTACTGGGCTCCAAGGGAAGGTGCAAAGTAGTGACTGTTTAATATGATACTCTCTTTGAAATATGTCAGCAAAGTGCCTGTAGTATTCAATCGCGAAGTAGTTTCTGTGTTTCATCGTCAATGTGAAGGTCCATGGGATGCAACAAAACTGCCACTGTGCGTCTGATATTGTTACTGGGCCCGCAGGAAATGTGCAAAGCAGTGACTGTTTAATATGTTGCTCTCCTTGAAATAAGTCGCCAAGGTGCCTGTAGTATTCAATCGCGAAGTAGTTTCTGTGTTTCATCGTCAACGTGAAGGTCCAAGGGATCCAATAAAATGGCCGCTGTGCGTCGGATATTGTTACTGGGCTCCCAGGAAAGGTGCAAAGCAGTGACTGTTTAATATGTTATTCTCCTTGAAATATGTCGCAAAGGTGCCTGTGGTATTCAATCGCGAAGTAGTTTCTGTGTTTCATCGTCAAAGTGAAGGTCCAAGGGATGCAATAAAACAGTCGCTGTGCGTCGGATATTGTTACTGGGCTCCCAGGAATGGTGCAAAGCAGTGACTGTTTATTATGTAACTCTTCTTGAAATACGTCGCCAAGGTGCCTGTAGTATTCAATCGCAAAGTAGTGTCTGTGCTTCATCGTCAATCTGAACGTTCAAGGGATGCAATGAAAGTGCCGCTGTCCGTTGGATATTGTTACTGGGCTCCCAGGAAAGGTGCAAAACAGTGACTGTTTAATATGTTGCTCTCCTTGAAATATGTCGCGAAGGTGCCCGTAGTATTCAATCGCAAAGTAGTTTGTGTGTTTTATCGTCAATGTGAAGACCCAAGGGATGCAATAAAACTGCCGCTGTGCGTCGGATATTTTTACTGGGCTCCAAGGGAAGGTGCAAAGTAGTGACTGTTTAATATGATACTCACCTTGAAATATGTCAGCAAAGTGCCTGTAGTATTCAATCGCGAAGTAGTTTCTGTGTTTCATCGTCAATGTGAAGGTCCATGGGATGCAATAAAACTGCCACTGTGCGTCGGATATTGTTACTGGGCTTGTAGGAAATGTGCAAAGCAGTGACTGTTTAATATGTTGCTCTCCTTGAAATAAGTCGCCAAGGTGCCTGTAGTATTCAATCGCGAAGTAGTTTCTGTGTTTCATCGTCAAAGTGAAGGTCCAAGGGATCGTATAAAATGGCCGCTGTGCGTCGGATATTGTTACTGGGCTCCCAGGAAAGGTGCAAAGCAGTGACTGTTTAATATGTTACTCTCCTTGAAAATTGTCGCCAAGGTGCCTGTGGTATTCAATCGCGAAGTAGTATCTGTGTTTCATCGTCAATCTGAACGTCCAAGGGATGCAATAAAAGTGCCGCCGTGCGTCGGATATTGTAACTGGGCTCCCAGGAAATGCGCAAAGCAGTGACTGTTTAATATGTTACTCTCCTTGAAATATGTCGCGAAGGTGCCTGTAGTATTCAATGGAGAAGTAGTTTCTGTGTTTCATCGTCAATCTGAAGGTCCATGGGATGCAATAAGACTACCGCTGTGCGTCGGATATTGTAACTGGGCTCCCAGGGAAAGTGCAAAGCAGTGACAATTTAATATGTTGCTCTCCTTGAAATAAGTCGCCAAG
The DNA here is from genome assembly GCF_021461395.2 of Schistocerca americana. NCBI lineage: Eukaryota > Metazoa > Arthropoda > Insecta > Orthoptera > Acrididae > Schistocerca > Schistocerca americana. Next base: position 126,009,256 of record NC_060121.1, read on the forward strand.
GTGCCTGTAGTATTCAATCGCGACGTAGATTCTGTGTTTCATCGTCAACGTGATGGTCCAAGAAATCCAATAAAATGGCCGCTGTGCGTCGGATATTGTTACTGGGCTCCCAGGAAAAGTGCAAAACAGTGACTGTTTAATATGTTGCTCTCCTTGAAATATGTCGCCAAGGTGCCTGTAGTATTCAATCGCAAAATAGTTTGTGTGTTTCATCGTCAATGTGAAGACCCAAGGGATGCAATAAAACTGCCGCTGTGCGTCGGATATTTTTACTGGGCTCCAAGGGAAGGTGCAAAGTAGTGACTGTTTAATTTGATACTCTCCTTGAAATATGTCAGCAAAGTGCCTGTAGTATTCAATCGCGAAGTAGTTTCTGTGTTTCATCGTCAATGTGAAGGTCCATGGGATGCAACAAAACTGCCACTGTGCGTCGGATATTGTTACTGGGCCCGCAGGAAATGTGCAAAGCAGTGATTGTTTAATATGTTGCTCTCCTTGAAATAAGTCGCCAAGGTGCCTGTAGTATTCAATCGCGAAGTAGTTTCTGTGTTTCATCGTCAACGTGAAGGTCCAAGGGATCCAATAAAATGGCCGCTGTGCGTCGGATATTGTTACTGGGCTCCCAGGAAAGGTGCAAAGCAGTGACTGTTTAATATGTTACTCTCCTTGAAATATGTCGAGAAGGTGCCTGTAGTATTCAATGGATAAGTAGTTTCTGCGTTTCATCGTCAATGTGAAGGTCCATGGGATGCAATATAACTGCCGCTGTGCGTCGGATAATGTTACTGGGCTCCCAGGAATAGTGCAAAGCAGTGACAATTTAATATGTTACTCTCCTTGAAATATGTCGCCAAGGTGCCTGTGGTATTCAATCGCGAAGTAGTTTCTGTGTTTCATCGTCAAAGTGAAGGTCCAAGGGAAGCAATAAAACAGCCGCTGTGCGTCGGATATTGTTACAGGGCTCCCAGGAAAGGTGCAAAGCAGTGACTGTTTAATATTTTACTCTCCTTGAAATATGTCGCCAAGGTGCCTGTAGTATTCAATCGCGAAGTAGTATCTGTGTTTCATCGTCAATGTGAAGGTCCAAGGGATGCAATAAAACTGCCGCTGTGCGTCGGATATTGTTACTGGGCTCCCAGGAAAGGTGCAAAGCAGTGAGTGTTTAATATGTTACTCTCCTTGAAATATGTCGCCAAGGTGCCTGTGGTATTCAATCGCGAAGTATTTTCTGTGTTTCATCGTCAATGTGAAGGTCCAAGGGATGCAATAATACTGCCGCTGTGAGTCGGATATTTTTACTGGGCTCCCAGGAAAGGTGCAAAGCAGTGACTGTTTAATATGTTACTCTCCTTGAAATATGTCGCCAAGGTGCCTGTAGTATTCAATCGCGAAGTAGTATCTGTGTTTAATCGTCAATGTGAAGGTCCAAGGGATGCAGTAAAACTGCCGCTGTGAGTCGGATATTGTTACTGGGCTCCCAGGAAAGGTGCAAAGCAGTGAGTGTTTAATATGTTACTCTCCTTGAAATATGTCGCGAAGGTGCCTGTAGTATTCAATGGATAAGTAGTTTCTGCATTTCATCGTCAATGTGAAGGTCCATGGGATGCAATAAAACTGCCGCTGTGCGTCGGATAATGTTACCTGTCTCTCAGAAAGGTGCAAAGCAGTGACTGTTTAATATGTTACTCTCCTTGAAATACGTCGCCAAGGTGCCTGTAGTATTCAATCGCGAAGTAGTCTCTGTGTTTCATCGTCAATGAGAAGGTCCAAGGGATGCAATAAAACAGCCGCTGTGCGTCGGATATTGTTACTGGGCTCCCAGGAAAGGCGCAAAGCAGTGACTGTTTAATATGTTACTCTCCTTGAAATATGTCGTGAAGGTGCCTGTAGTATTCAATGGAGAAGCAGTTTCTGTGTTTCATCGGCAATGTGAAGGTCCATGGGATGCAATAAAACTGCCGCTGTGCGTCGGATATTGTTACTGGGCTCCCAGGAATAGTGCAAAGCAGTGACAATTTAATATGTTACTCTCCTTGAAATATGTCGCCAAGGTGCCTGTGGTATTCAATCGCGAAGTAGTTTCTGTGTTTCATCGTTAAAGTGAAGGTCCAAGGGATGCAATAAAACAGTCGCTGTGCGTCGGATATTGTTACTGGGCTCCCAGGAAAGGTGCAAAGCAGTGACTGTTTAATATGTAACTCTTCTTGAAATACGTCGCCAAGGTGCCTGTAGTATTCAATCGCAAAGTAGTGTCTGTGCTTCATCGTCAATCTGAACGTTCAAGGGATGCAATGAAAGTGCCGCTGTGCGTTGGATATTGTTACTGGGCTCCCAGGAAAGGAGCAAAACAGTGACTGTTTAATATGTTGCTCTCCTTGAAATATGTCGCGAAGGTGCCCGTAGTATTCAATCGCAAAGTAGTTTGTGTGTTTTATCGTCAATGTGAAGACCCAAGGGATGCAATAAAACTGCCGCTGTGCGTCGGATATTTTTACTGGGCTCCAAGGGAAGGTGCAAAGTAGTGACTGTTTAACATGATACTCACCTTGAAATATGTCAGCAAAGTGCCTGTAGTATTCAATAGCGAAGTAGTTTCTGTGTTTCACCGTCAATGTGAAGGTCCATGGGATGCAATAAAACTGCCACTGTGCGCGGATATTGTTACTGGGCTCGCAGGAAATGTGCAAAGCAGTGACTGTTTAATATGTTGCTCTCCTTGAAATAAGTCGCCAAGGTGCCTGTAGTATTCAATCGCGAAGTAGTTTCTGTGTTTCATCGTCACCGTGAAGGTCCAAGGGATCGTATAAAATGGCCGCTGTGCGTCGGATATTGTTACTGGGCTCCCAGGAAAGGTGCAAAGCAGTGACTGTTTAATATGTTATTCTCCTTGAAATATGTCGCAAAGGTGCCTGTGGTATTCAATCGTGAAGTAGTTTCTGTGCTTCATCGTCATTGTGAAGGTCCATGGGATGCAATAAAACTGCCGCTGTGCGTCGGATATTGTAACTGTGCACCCAGGAAAGGTGCAAAGCAGTTACTATTTAATATGTTACTCTCCTTGATATATGTCGCAAAGGTGCCTATGGTATTCAATCGCGATGTAGTTTCTGTGTTTCATCGTCAAAGTGAAGGTCCATGGGATGCAATAAAACAGCCGCTGTGCGTCGGATATTGTTACTGGGCTCCCAGGAAAGGTGCAAAGCAGTGACTGTTTAATATGTAACTCTCCTTGAAATATGTCGCCAAGGTGCCTGTAGTATTCAATCGCAAAGTAGTATCTGTGTTTCATCGTCAGTCTGAACGTCAAAGGGATGCAATAAAAGTGCCGCTGTGCGTCGGATATTGTAACTGGGCTCCCAGGAAAGGCGCAAAGCAGTGACTGTTTAATATGTCACTCTCCTTGAAATATGTCGCGAAGGTGCCTGTAGTATTCAATGGATAAGTAGTTTCTGCGTTTCATCGTCAATGTGAAGGTCCATGGGATGCAATAAAACTGCCGCTGTGCGTCGGATAATGTTACTGGGCTCCCAGGAATATTGCAAACCAGTGACAATTTAATATGTTACTCTCCTTGAAATATGTCGCGAAGGTGCCTTTGGTATTCAATCGCGAAGTAGTTTCTGTGTTTCATCGTCAAAGTGAAAGTCCAAGGGAAGCAATAAAACAGCCGCTGTGCGTCGGATGTTGTTACTGGGCTCCCAGGAAAGGTGCAAAGCAGTGACTGTTTAATATGTAACTCTCCTTGATATATGTCGCAAAGCTGCCTGTGGTATTCAATCGCGAAGTAGTTTCTGTGTTTCATCGTCAAAGTGAAGGTCCATGGGATGCAATAAAACAGCCGCTGTGCGTCGGATATTATTACTGGGCTCCCAGGAAAGGTGCAAAGCAGTGACTGTTTAATATGTAACTCTCCTTGATATATGTCGCCAAGGTGCCTGTAGTATTCAATCGCAAAGTAGTATCTGTATTTCATCGTCAGTCTGAACGTCCAAGGGATGCAATAAAAGTGCCGCTGTGCGTCGGATATTGTAACTGGGCTCCCAGGAAAGGCGCAAAGCAGTAACTGTTTAATATGTTACTCTACTTGAAATATGTCGCCAACGTGCCTGTAGTATTCAATCGCGAAGTAGTTTCTGTGTTTCATCGTCAATGTGAAGGTCCAAGGGATGCAATAATACTGCCGCTGTGAGTCGGATATTTTTACTGGGCTCCCAGGAAAGGTGCAAAGCAGTGACTGTTTAATATTTTACTCTCCTTGAAATATGTCGCCAAGGTGCCTGTAGTATGCAATCGCGAAGTAGTATCTGTGTTTCATCGTCAATGCGAAGGTCCAAGGGATGCAATAAAACTGCCGCTGTGCGTCGGATATTGTTACTGGGCTCCCAGGAAAGGTGCAAAGCAGTGAGTGTTTAATATGTTACTCTCCTTGAAATATGCCGCCAAGGTGCCTGTAGTATTCAATCGCGAAGTAGTTTCTGTGTTTCATCGTCAATGTGAAGGTCCAAGGGATGCAATAATACTGCCGCTGTGAGTCGGATATTGTTACTGGGCTCCCAGGAATAGTGCAAAGCAGTGACAATTTAATATGTTACTCTCCTTGAAATATGTCGCCAAGGTGCCTGTGGTATTCAATCGCGAAGTAGTTTCTGTGTTTCATCGTCAAAGTGAAGGTCCAAGGGATGCAATAAAACAGTCGCTGTGCGTCGGATATTGTTACTGGGCTCCCAGGAAAGGTGCAAAGCAGTGACTGTTTAATATGTAACTCTTCTTGAAATACGTCGCCAAGGTGCCTGTAGTATTCAATCGCAAAGTAGTGTCTGTGCTTCATCGTCAATCTGAACGTTCAAGGGATGCAATGAAAGTGCCGCTGTGCGTTGGATATTGTTACTGGGCTCCCAGGAAAGGTGCAAAGCAGTGACTGTTTAATATGTTATTCTCCTTGAAATATGTCGCGAAGGTGCCCGTAGTATTCAATCGCAAAGTAGTTTGTGTGTTTTATCGTCAATGTGAAGACCCAAGGGATGCAATAAAACTGCCGCTGTGCGTCGGATATTTTTACTGGGCTCCAAGGGAAGGTGCAAAGTAGTGACTGTTTAATATGATACTCACCTTGAAATATGTCAGCAAAGTGCCTGTAGTATTCAATCGCGAAGTAGTTTCTGTGTTTCACCGTCAATGTGAAGGTCCATGGGATGCAATAAAACTGCCACTGTGCGCGGATATTGTTACTGGGCTCGCAGGAAATGTGCAAAGCAGTGACTGTTTAATATGTTGCTCTCCTTGAAATAAGTCGCCAAGGTGCCTGTAGTATTCAATCGCGAAGTAGTTTCTGTGTTTCATCGTCACCGTGAAGGTCCAAGGGATCGTATAAAATGGCCGCTGTGCGTCGGATATTGTTACTGGGCTCCCAGGAAAGGTGCAAAGCAGTGACTGTTTAATATGTTATTCTCCTTGAAATATGTCGCAAAGGTGCCTGTGGTATTCAATCGTGAAGTAGTTTCTGTGCTTCATCGTCATTGTGAAGGTCCATGGGATGCAATAAAACTGCCGCTGTGCGTCGGATATTGTAACTGTGCACCCAGGAAAGGTGCAAAGCAGTTACTATTTAATATGTTACTCTCCTTGATATATGTCGCAAAGGTGCCTATGGTATTCAATCGCGAAGTAGTTTCTGTGTTTCATCGTCAAAGTGAAGGTCCATGGGATGCAATAAAACAGCCGCTGTGCGTCGGATATTGTTACTTGGCTCCCAGGAAAGGTGCAAAGCAGTGACTGTTTAATATGTAACTCTCCTTGAAATATGTCGCCAAGGTGCCTGTAGTATTCAATCGCAAAGTAGTATCTGTGTTTCATCGTCAGTCTGAACGTCAAAGGGATGCAATAAAAGTGCCGCTGTGCGTCGGATATTGTAACTGGGCTCCCAGGAAAGGCGCAAAGCAGTGACTGTTTAATATGTCACTCTCCTTGAAATATGTCGCGAAGGTGCCTGTAGTATTCAATGGATAAGTAGTTTCTGCGTTTCATCGTCAATGTGAAGGTCCATGGGATGCAATAAAACTGCCGCTGTGCGTCGGATAATGTTACTGGGCTCCCAGGAATATTGCAAACCAGTGACAATTTAATATGTTACTCTCCTTGAAATATGTCGCCAAGGTGCCTTTGGTATTCAATCGCGAAGTAGTTTCTGTGTTTCATCGTCAAAGTGAAAGTCCAAGGGAAGCAATAAAACAGCCGCTGTGCGTCGGATGTTGTTACTGGGCTCCCAGGAAAGGTGCAAAGCAGTGACTGTTTAATATGTAACTCTCCTTGATATATGTCGCAAAGCTGCCTGTGGTATTCAATCGCGAAGTAGTTTCTGTGTTTCATCGTCAAAGTGAAGGTCCATGGGATGCAATAAAACAGCCGCTGTGCGTCGGATATTATTACTGGGCTCCCAGGAAAGGTGCAAAGCAGTGACTGTTTAATATGTAACTCTCCTTGATATATGTCGCCAAGGTGCCTGTAGTATTCAATCGCAAAGTAGTATCTGTATTTCATCGTCAGTCTGAACGTCCAAGGGATGCAATAAAAGTGCCGCTGTGCGTCGGATATTGTAACTGGGCTCCCAGGAAAGGCGCAAAGCAGTAACTGTTTAATATGTTACTCTACTTGAAATATGTCGCCAACGTGCCTGTAGTATTCAATCGCGAAGTAGTTTCTGTGTTTCATCGTCAATGTGAAGGTCCAAGGGATGCAATAATACTGCCGCTGTGAGTCGGATATTTTTACTGGGCTCCCAGGAAAGGTGCAAAGCAGTGACTGTTTAATATTTTACTCTCCTTGAAATATGTCGCCAAGGTGCCTGTAGTATGCAATCGCGAAGTAGTATCTGTGTTTCATCGTCAATGCGAAGGTCCAAGGGATGCAATAAAACTGCCGCTGTGCGTCGGATATTGTTACTGGGCTCCCAGGAAAGGTGCAAAGCAGTGAGTGTTTAATATGTTACTCTCCTTGAAATATGTCGCCAAGGTGCCTGTAGTATTCAATCGCGAAGTAGTTTCTGTGTTTCATCGTCAATGTGAAGGTCCAAGGGATGCAATAATACTGCCGCTGTGAGTCGGATATTTTTACTGGGCTCCCAGGAAAGGTGCAAAGCAGTGACTGTTTAATATGTTACTCTCCTTGAAACATGTCGCCAAGGTGCCTGTAGTATTCAATCGCGAAGTAGTATCTGTGTTTCATCGTCAATGTGAAGGTCCAAGGGATGCAATAATACTGCCGCTGTGAGTCGGATATTTTTACTGGGCTCCCAGGAAAGGTGCAAAGCAGTGACTGTTTAATATGTTACTCTCCTTGAAATATGTCGCGAAGGTGCCTGTAGTATTCAATGGATAAGTAGTTTCTGCGTTTCATCGTCAATGTGAAGGTCCAAGGGATGCAATAAAACTGCCGCTGTGCGTCGGATAATGTTACCTGTCTCTCAGAAAGGTGCAAAGCAGTGACTGTTTAATATGTTACTCTCCTTGAAATACGTCGCCAAGGTGCCTGTAGTATTCAATCGCGAAGTAGTCTCTGTGTTTCATCGTCAATGTGAAGGTCCAAGGGATGCAATAAAACTGCCGCTGTGCGTCGGATATTGTTACTGGGCTCCCAGGAAAGGCGCAAAGCAGTGAGTGTTTAATATGTAACTCTCCTTGAAATATGTCGCCAAGGTGCCTGTAGTATTCAATCTCGAAGTAGTTTCTGTGTTTCATCGTCAATGTGAAGGTCCAAGGGATGCAATAAAACAGCCGCTGTGCGTCGGATATTGTTACTGGGCTCCCAGGAAAGGTGCAAAGCAGTGACTGTTTAATATGTTACTCTCCTTGAAATACGTCGCCAAGGTGCCGGTAGTATTCAATCGCGAAGTAGTCTCTGTGGTTCATCGTCAATGTGAAGGTCCAAGGGATGCAATAAAACTGCCGCTGTGCGTTGGATTTTGTTACTGGGCTCCCAGGAAAGGTGCAAAGCAGTGAGTGTTTAATATGTTACTCTCCTTGAAATATGTCGCCAAGGTGCCTGTAGTATTCAATCGCGAAGCAGTTTCTGTGTTTCATCGTCAATGTGAAGGTCCAAGGGATGCAATAAAACAGCCGCTGTGCGTCGGATATTGTTACTGGGCTCCCAGGAAAGGTGCAAAGCAGTGACTGTTTAATATGTTGCTCTCCTTGAAATACGTCGCCAAGGTGCCTGTAGTATTCAATCGCGAAGTAGTCTCTGTGTAACATCGTCAATGTGAAGGTCTAAGGGATGCAATAAAACTGCCGCTGTGCGTCGGATAATATTACCTGTCTCTCAGAAAGGTGCAAAGCAGTGACTGTTTAATATGTTACTCTCCTTGAAATACGTCGCCAAGGTGCCTGTAGTATTCAATCGCGAAGTAGTCTCTGTGTTTCATCGTCAATGTGAAGGTCCAAGGGATGCAATAAAACTGCCGCTGTGCGTTGGATATTGTTACTGGGCTCCCAGGAAAGGTGCAAAGCAGTGAGTGTTTAATATGTTACTCTCCTTGAAATATGTCGCCAAGGTGCCTGTAGTATTCAATCGCAAAGTAGTATCTGTGTTTCATCGTCAGTCTGAACGTCCAAGGGATGCAATAAAAGTGCCGCTGTGCGTCGGATATTGTAACTGGGCTCCCAGGAAAGGCGCAAAGCAGTGTCTGTTTAATATGTTACTCTCCTTGAAATATGTCGCGAAGGTGCCTGTAGTATTCAATGGATAAGTAGTTTCTGCGTTTCATCGTCAATGTGAAGGTCCAAGGGATGCAATAAAACTGCCGCTGTGCGTCGGATAATGTTACCTGTCTCTAGGAAAGGTGCAAAGCAGTGACTGTTTGATATGTTACTCTCCTTGAAATACGTCGCCAAGGTGCCTGTAGTATTCAATCGCGAAGTAGTCTCTGTGTTTCATCGTCAATGTGAAGGTCCAAGGGATGCAATGAAACAGCCGCTGTGCGTCGGATATTGTTACTGGGCTCCCAGGAAAGGTGCAAAGCAGTGAGTGTTTAATATGTTACTCTCCTTGAAATATGTCGCCAAGGTGCCTGTAGTAATCAATCGCGAAGTAGTATCTGTGTTTCATCGTCAATGTGAAGGTCCAAGGGATGCAATAATACTGCCGCTGTGAGTCGGATATTTTTACTGGGCTCCCAGGAAAGGTGCAAAGCAGTGAGTGTTTAATATGTAACTCTCCTTGAAATATGTCGCCAAGGTGCCTGTAGTATTCAATCGCGAAGTAGTTTCTGTGTTTCATCGTCAATGTGAAGTTCCAAGGGATGCAATAAAACAGCGGCTGTGCGTCGGATATTGTTACTGGGCTCCCAGGAAAGGTGCAAAGCAGTGACTGTTTAATATGTTACTCTCCTTGAAATACGTCGCCAAGTTGCCTGTAGTATTCAATCGCGAAGTAGTCTCTGTGTTTCATCGTCAATGTGAAGGTCCAAGGGATGCAATAAAACTGCAGCATTGCGTCGGATATTGTTACTGGGCTCCCAGGAAAGGTGCAAAGCAGTGAGTGTTTAATATGTTACTCTCCTTGAAATATGTCGCCAAGGTGCCTGTAGTACTCAATCGCGAAGTAGTTTCTGTGTTTCATCGTCAATGTGAAGGTCCAAGGGATGCAATAAAACAGCCGCAGTGCGTCGGATATTGTTACTGGGCTCCCAGGAAAGGCGCAAAGCAGTGACTGTTTAATATGTTACTCTCCTTGAAATATGTCGCGAAGGTGCCTGTAGTATTCAATGGATAAGTAGTTTCTGCGTTTCATCGTCAATGTGAAGGTCCAAGGGATGCAATAAAACTGCCGCTGTGCGTCGGATAATGTTACCTGTCTCTCAGAAAGGTGCAAAGCAGTGACTGTTTAATATGTTACTCTCCTTGAAATACGTCGCCAAGGTGCCTGTAGTGTTCAATCGCGAAGTAGTCTCTGTGTTTCATCGTCAATGTGAAGGTCCAAGGGATGCAATAAAACTGCCGCTGTCTGTCGGATATTGTTACTGGGCTCCCAGGAAACGTGCAAAGCAGTGAGTGTTTAATATGTTACTCTCCTTGAAATATGTCGCCAAGGTGCCTGTAGTATTCAATCGCGAAGTAGTATCTGTGATTCATCGTCAATGTGAAGGTCCAAGGGATGCAATAATACTGCCGCTGTGAGTCGGATATTTTTACTGGGCTCCCGGGAAAGGTGCAAAGCAGTGACTGTTTAATATGTTACCCTCCTTGAAATATGTCGCGAAGGTGCCTGTAGTATTCAATGGATAAGTAGTTTCTGCGTTTCATCGTCAATGTGAAGGTCCAAGGGATGCAATAAAACTGCCGCTGTGCGTCGGATAATGTTACCTGTCTCTCAGAAAGGTGCAAAGCAGTGACTGTTTAATATGTTACTCTCCTTGAAATGCGTCACCAAGGTGCCTGTAGTATTCAATCGCGAAGTAGTCTCTGTGTTTCATCGTCAATGTGAAGGTCCAAGGGATGCAATAAAACTGCCGCTGTGCGTCGGATATTGTTACTGGGCTCCCAGGAAAGGTGCAAAGCCGTGAGTGTTTAATATGTTACTCTCCTTGAAATAAGTCGCCAAGGTGCCTGTAGTACTCAATCGCGAAGTAGTTTCTGTGTTTCATCGTCAATGTGAAGGTCCAAGGGATGCAATAAAACAGCCGCTGTGCGTCGGATATTGTTACTGGGCTCCCAGGAAAGGTGCAAAGCAGTGACTGTTTAATATGTTACTCTCCTTGAAATACGTCGCCAAGGTGCCTGTAGTATTCAATCGCGAAGTAGTCTCTCTGTTTCATCGTCAATGTGAAGGTCCAAGGGATGCAATAAAACTGCCGCTGTGCGTCGGATAATGTTACCTGTCTCTCAGAAAGGTGCAAAGCAGTGACTGTTTAATATGTTACTCTCCTTGAAATACGTCGCCAAGGTGCCTGTAGTATTCAATCGCGATGTAGTCTCTGTGTTTCATCGTCAATGTGAAGGTCCAAGGGATGCAATATAACTGCCGCTGTGCGTTGGATATTGTTACTGGGCTCCCAGGAAAGGTGCAAAGCAGTGAGTGTTTAATATGTTACTCTCCTTGAAATATGTCGCCAAGGTGCCTGTAGTATTCAATCGCAAAGTAGTATCTGTGTTTCATCGTCAGTCTGAACGTCCAAGGGATTCAATAAAAGTGCCGCTGTGTGTCGGATATTGTAACTGGGCTCCCAGGAAAGGCGCAAAGCAGTGACTGTTTAATATGTTACTCTCCTTGAAATATGTCGCGAAAGTGCCTGTAGTGTTCAATGGATAAGTAGTTTCTGCGGTTCATCGTCAATGTGAAGGTCCATGGGATGCAATAAAACTGCCGCTGTGCGTCGGATATTGTTACTGGGCTCCCAGGAATAGTGCAAAGCAGTGACAATTTAATATGTTACTCTCCTTGAAATATGTCGCCAAGGTGCCTGTGGTATTCAATCGCGAAGTAGTTTCTGTGTTTCATCGTCAAAGTGAAGGTCCAAGGGAAGCAATACAACAGCCGCTGTGCGTCGGATATTGTTACTGGGCTCCCAGGAAAGGTGCAAAGCAGTGACTGTTTAATATGTAACTCTCCTTGATATATGTCGCAAAGGTGCCTTAGGTATTCAATTGCGATGTAGTTTCTGTGTTTCATCGTCAAAGTGAAGGTCCATGGGATGCAATAAAACAGCCGCTGTGCGTCGGATATTGTTACTGGGCTCCCAGGAGAGGTGCAAAGCAGTGACTGTTTAATATGTAACTCTCCTTAAAATATGTCGCCAAGGTGCCTGTAGTATTCAATCGCAAAGTAGTATCTGTGTTTCATCGTCAGTCTGAACGTCCAAGGGATGCAATAAAAGTGCTGCTGTGAGTCGGATATTTTTACTGGGCTCCCAGGAAAGGTGCAAAGCAGTGACTGTTTAATATGTTACTCTCCTTGAAATATGTCGCGAAGGTGCCTGTAGTATTCAATCGCGAAGTAGTTTCTGTGTTTCATCGTCAATGTGAAGGTCCAAGGGATGCAATAAAACTGCCGCTGTGCGTCGGATAATGTTACCTGTCTCTCAGAACGGTGCAAAGCAGTGACTGTTTAATATGTTACTCTCCTTCAAGTACGTCGCCAAGGTGCCTGTAGTATTCAATCGCGAAGTAGTCTCTGTGTTTCATCGTCAATGTGAAGGTCCAAGGGATGCAATAAAACTGAAGCTGTGCGTCGGATATTGTTACTGGGCTCCCAGGGAAGGTGCAAAGCAGTGAGTGTTTAATATGTTACTCTCCTTGAAATATGTCGCCAAGGTGCCTGTAGTATTCAATCGCGAAGTAGTATCTGTGTTTCATCGTCAGTCTGAACGTCCAAGGGATGCAATAAAAGTGCCGCTGTGCGTCGGATATTGTAACTGGGCTCCCAGGAAAGGCGCAAAGCAGTGACTGTTTAATATGTTTCTCTCCTTGAAATATGTCGCGAAGGTGCCTGTAGTATTCAATGGATAAGTAGTTTCTGCGTTTCATCGTCAATGTGAAGGTCCATGGGATGCAATAAAACTGCCGCTGTGCGTCGGATATTGTTACCTGTCTCTCAGAAAGGTGCAAAGCAGTGACTGTTTAATATGTTACTCTCCTTGAAATACGTCGCCAAGGTGCCTGTAGTATTCAATCGCGAAGTAGTCTCTGTGTTTCATCGTCAATGTGAAGGTCCAAGGGATGCAATAAAACTGCCGCTGTGCGTCGGATATTGTTACTGGGCTCCCAGGAAAGGTGCAAAGCAGTGAGTGTTTAATATGTTACTCTCCTTGAAAAATGTCGCCTAGGTGCCTGTAGTATTCAATCGCGAAGTAGTTTGTGTGTTTCATCGTCAATGTGAAGACCCAGGGGATGCAATAAAACTGCCGCTGTGCGTCGGATAGTTTTACTGGGCTCCAAGGGAAGGTGCAAAGCATTGATTTTTTAATATGATACTCTCCTTGATATATGTCGGCAAAGTGCCTGTAGTATTCAATAGCGAAGTAGTCTCTGTGTTTCATCGCCAATGTGAAGGTCCAAGGGATGCAATAAAACTGCCGCTGTGCGTCGGATATTGTTACTTTGCTCCCAGGAAAAGTGCAAAGCAGTGAGTGTTTAATATCTTACTCTCCTTGAAATATGTCGCCAAGGTGCCTGTAGTATTCAATCGCCAAGTAGTTTCAGTGTTTAATCGTCAATTTGAAGGTCCAAGGGATGCAATAATTCTGTCGCTGTTCGTGGGATAATGTTACTGGGCTCCCAGGAAAGGTGCAAAGCAGTGACTGTTTAATATGTTACTCTCATTGTAATATGTCGCCAAGGTGCCCGTAGAATTCAATCGCGATGTTATTTCTGTGTTTCATCCTCAATGTGAAGGTCCAAGGGATGCAATAAAACAGCCACTGTTCGTCGGATATTGTTACCGGGCTCCCGAGGATGGTGCAAAGCAGTGACTCTTTAATATGTTACTCTCATTGAAATATGTCGCCAAGGCGCCCGTAGTATTCAATCGTAAAGTTATTTCTGTGTTTCATCCTCAATGTGAAGGTCCAAGGGATGCAATAAAACTGCCGCTGTGTGTCGGATATTGTTACTGGGCTCCCAGGAAAGGTGCAAAGCAGTGACTGTTTAATATGTTACTCTCATTGAAATATGTCGCCAAGGTGCCCGTAGTATTCCATCGCAAAGTTACTTCAGTGTTTCATCCTCAATGTAAAGGTCCAAGAGATGCAATAAAACTGCCGCTGTGCGTCGGATATTGTTACTGGGCTCCCAGGAAAGGTGCAAAGCAGTGACTGTTTAATATGTTACTCTCCTTGAAATATGTCGCCAAGGTGCATGTAAAATTCAATTGCGAAGTAGTTTCTGTGTTTCGTTGTCAATGTGTAGGTCCAAGGGATGCAATGAAACTGCCGCTGTGCATCGGATATTGTTACTGGGCTCCCAGGAAAGGTGCAAAGAATTGACTGTTTAATATGTTACTCTCCTTGAAATATGTCGCCAAGGTGCCTGTAGTATTCAATCGCAAATCCGTTTCAGTGTCTAATCGTCAATTTGAAGGTCCAAGGGATGCAATAATTCTGTCGCTGTTCGTGGGATAATGTTACTGGGCTCCCAGGAAAGGTGCAAAGCAGTGACTGTTTAATATGTTACTCTCCTTGAAATATGTCGCCAAGGTGCCTGTAGTATTCAATCGCGAAGTAGTTTCTGTGTTTCATCATTAATGTGAAGGTCCAATAGATGCAATAAAACTGCCGCTGTGCGTCGGATATTGTTACTCAGCTCCCAGGAAAGGTGCAAAGCAGTGACTGCTTAATATGTTACTCTGCTTGAAATATGTCGCCAAGGTGCCTGTAGTATTCAATCGCGAAGTAGTTTCAGTGTTTAATCGTCAATTTGAAGGTCCAAGGGATGCAGTAAATTTGTCGCTGTTCCTGGGATAATGTTACGGGGTTTCCAGGAAAGGTGCAAAGCAGTGACTGCTTAATATGTTATTCTCCTTGAAATATGACGCCAAGGTGCCTGTAGTATTCAATCGCAAAGTAGTTTCTGTGGTTCATTGACAATGTGATGGTTCAAGGGATGCAATAAAACTGCCGCTGTGCGTCGGATATTGTTACTGGGCTCCCAGGAAAGGAGCAAAGCAGTGACTGCTTAATATGATACTCTGCTTGAAATATCGCCAAGGTGCCTGTAGTATTGAATCGCAAAGTAGTTTATCTGTTTCATCGTCAATGTGAAGGTCCAAGGGATGCAATAAAACTGCCTCCGTGTGTCGAATATTGTTACTGCGCTCCTGCGTTAAGTGCAAAACAGTGTCTGTTTAATAATTTACTCTCCTTGAAATATGTCGCCAAGGTGCCTGTAGTATTCAATCACGAAGTAGTTTCTGTGTTTCATCGTCAATGTGAAAGTCGAAGGGATGCAATAAAACTGCGGCTGTGTGTCAGATATTGTAACTGGGCTCCCAGGACAGGTGCAAAGCAGTGACTGTTTAATATGTTACTCTCCTTGAAATATGTCGCCAAGGTGCCTGTGGTATTCAATCGCGAAGTGGTTTCTGTGTTTCATCCTCAATGTGAAGGTCCAACGGATGCAATAAAACTGCCGCTGTGCATCGAATACCGTTACTGGGCTCCTAGGAAAGGTGCAAAACAGTGACTGTTTAATAAGTTACTCTCCCTGAAATATGTCGCCAAGGTGCCTGTAGTAATCAATCGCGAAGTAGTTTCTGTGTTTCATGTCAGTGTGAAGTTCGAAGGGATGCAATAAAACTGCCGCTGTGCGTCCGATATTGTTACTTGGCTCCCAGGAAAAGTGCAAAGCAGTGACAGTTTAATATGTTACTTTCCCTGAAATATGTCGCCAAAGTGGCTGTAGTATTCAATCGCAAAGTAGTTTCTGTGTTTCATCGTCAGTGAAGGTCCAAGGGATGAAATGAAACTGCTACTGAGCGTCGGATATTGTTACTGGGATCCCAGGATAGGTACAAAACAGTGACTGTTTAATATGTTAGTCTCCTTGAAATATGTCGCCAAGGTGCCTGTAGTATTCAATCGCGAAGCAGATTCTGTGTCTCATCGTCAGTATAAACGTCCAGGGGATGCAATAAAACTGCCGCTGTGCGACGGTTATTGTTACTGGGCTCCCAGGAAATGTGCAAGGCAGTGACTTTATAATATGTTACTCTCCTTGAAATATGTCGCCAAGGTGCCTGTAGTATTCAATCGTGAAGTAGTTTCTGTGTTTCATCGTCGATGTGACGGTAAAAGGGATGCAATAAATCTGCCGCTGTCCGTCGGATATTGTTACTTGGCTCCCAGGAAAAGTGTAATGAGGGGACTGTTTAATATGTTACTCTCCTTGAAGTATGTCGCCAAGGTGCCTGTAGTATTCAATTGCGAAGTAATTTCTGTGATTCATCATCAATGTGAAGGTCCAAGGGATGCAATAAAACTGCCGCTGTGTGTCGACTATTGTTACTGGGCTCTAAGGAAATGTGCAAAGCAGTGACTGTATAATATGTTACTCTCCTTGAAATATGTCGCCAAGGTGCCTGTAGTATTCAATCACGAAGTAGTTTCTGTGTTTCATCGTCAATGTGAAGGTCCAAGGGATGCAGTAAAACTGCTGCTGTGCGTCGGATATTGTTACTGGGCTCCCAGGAAAGGTGCAAAGCAGTGAGTGTTTAATATGTTACTCTCCTTGAAATATGTCGCCAAGGTGCCTGTAGTATTCAATCGCGAAGTAGTTTGTGTGTTTCATCGTCAATCTGAAAGTCCAAGGGATGCAATAAAACTGCCGCTGTGCGTCGACTATTGTTACTGGGCTCTAAGGAAAGGTAGAAAGCAGTGACTGTTTAATATGATACTCCCCTTGAAATATGTCGCCAAGGTGCCTGAAGTATTCAATCACGAAGTAGTTTCTGCGTCTCATCGTCAATGTGAAGGTACAAGGGATGCAGTAAAACTGCTGCTGTGTGTCGGATATTGTTACTGGGCTCCCAAGAAAGGTGCAAAACAGTGATTGTTTAATATGTTACTCTCCTTGAAATATGTCGCCAAGGTGCCTGTAGTATTCAATCATGAAGTAGTTTCTGTGTTTCATCGTCAATGTGACGGTAAAAGGGATGCAATAAATCTGCCGCTGTCCGTCGGATATTGTTACTGGGCTCCCAGGAAAAGTGTAATGAAGGGACTGTTTAATATGTTACTCTCCTTGAAGTATGTCGCCAAGGTGCCTGTAGTATTCAATTGCGAAGTAATTTCTGTGATTCATCGTCAATGTGAAGGCCCAAGGGATGCAATAAAACTGCCGCTGTGCGTCGACTATTGTTACTGGGCTCTAAGGAAAAGTGCAAAGCAGTGACTGTATAATATGTTACTCACCTTGAAATATATCGCCAAGGTGCCTGTATTATTCAATCGCGAAGCAAATTCTGTGTTTCATCGTCAATATAAAGGTCCAGGGGATGCAATAAAACTGCCGCTGTGCGACGGTTATTGTTACTGGGCTCCCAGGAAATGTGCATGGCAGTGACTGTTTAATATCTTACTCTCCTCGAAATATGTCGCCAAGGATCCTGTGGTATTCAATCGCGAAGTAGTTTGTGTTTCATTGTCAATGTGAAAGTCCAAGGGATGCAATAAAATGGCCGCTGTGCGTCGTCTATTGTTACTGGGCTCTAAGAGAAGGTGCAAAGCAGTGACTGTATAATATGTTACTCTCCTTGAAATATGTCGCCAAGGTGCCTGTATTATTCAATCGCGAAGTAGTTTCTGTGTTTCATCGTCAATGTGGAGGTCCAAGGGATGCAGTAAAACTGCTCCTGTGCGTCGGATATTGTTACTGGGCTCCCTGGAAAGGTGCAAACCAGTGACTGTTTAATATGTTACTCTCCGTGAAATATGTTGCCAAGGTTCCTGTAGTACTCAATCGCGAAGTAGTTTGTGTGTTTCATCGTCAATGTGAAAGTCCAAGGGATGCAATAAAACTGCCGCTGTGCGTCGACAATTGTTACTGGGCTCTAAGGAAAGGTGCAAAGCGGTGACTGTTTAATATGTACCTCTCCTTGAAATATGTCGCCAAGGTGCCTGTAGTATTCAATCACGAAGTAGTTTCTGAGTTTTATCGTCAATGTGACGGTAAAACGGATGCAATAAAACTGCCGCTGTCCGTCGGATATTGTTACTGGGCTCCCAGGAAAGGTGCAAAGAACAGACTGTTTAATATGTTACTCTCCTTGAAGTATGTCGCCAAGGTGCCTGTAGTATTCAATTGCGAAGTAATTTCTGTCCTTCATCGTCAATGTGAAGGTCCGAGGGATGCAATAAAACTGCCGCTATGCGTCGACTATTGTTACTGGGCTCTAAGGAAAGGTGCATAGCAGTGACTGTATAATATGTTATTCTCCTTGAAATATGTCGCCAAGGTGCCTGTAGTATTCAATCGCGAACCATATTCTGTGTTTCATCGTCAATATGAAGGTCCAGGGGATGCAATAAAACTGCCGCTGTGCGACGGTTATTGTTACTGGGCTCCCAGTAAATGTGCAAGGCAGTGACTGTTTAATATGTTACTCTTCTTGAAATATGTCGGCAAGGTGCCTGTAGTATTCAATCACGAAGTACTTTCTGTGTTTCATCGTCAATGTGAAGGTCCAAGGGATGCAGTAAAACTGCTGCTGCGCGTCGGATATTGTTACTGGGCTCCCAGGAAAGGTGCAAAACAGTGACTGTTTAATATGTTATTCTCCTTGAAATATCACGCCAAGGTGCCTGTAGTATTCAATCGTGAAGTAGTTTATGTGTTTCATCGTCAATGTGACGGTAAAAGGGATGCAATAAAACTGCCGCTGTCCGTCGGATATTGTTACTGGGCTCCCAGGAGAGGTGCAAAGAAGAGACTGTTTAATATGTTACTCTCCTTGAAGTATGTCGCCAAGGTGCCTGTAGTATTCAATTGCGAAGTAATTTCTGTGATTCATCGTCAATGTGAAGGTCCAAGGGATGCAATGAACCTGCCGCTGTGCGTCGACTATTGTCACTGGGCTCTAAGGAAAAGTGCAAAGCAGTGACTGTGTAATATGTTACTCTCCTTGAAATATGTCGCCAAGGTGCCTGTAGTATTCAATCACGAAGTAGTTTCTGTGTTTCATCGTCAATGTGAAGGTCCATGGGATGCAGTAAAACTGCTGCTGTGCGTCGGATATTGTTACTGGGCTCCCAGGAAAGGTGCAAAACAGTGACTGTTTAATATGTTACTCTCCTTGAAATATTTCGCCAAGGTGCCTGTAGTACTCAATTGTGAAGTAGTTTATGTGTTTCATCGTCAATGTGAAGGTCCATGGGATGCAGTAAAACTACTGCTGTGCGTCGGATATTGTTACTGGGCTCCCAGGAAAGGTGCAAAACAGTGACTGTTTAATATGTAACTCTTTTTGAAATATGTCGCCAAGGTGCCTGTAGTATTCAATCACGAAGTAGTTTCTGTGTTCCATCGTCAATGTGAAGGTCCATGGGATGCAGTAAAACTGCTGCTGTGCGTCGGATATTGTTACTGGGCTCCCAGGAAAGGTGCAAAACAGTGATTGTTTAATATGTTACTCTCCTTGAAATATGTTGACAAGGTTCCTGTATTATTCAATCGCGAAATAGTTTGTGTGCTTCATCATCAATGTGAAAGTCCAAGGGATGCAATAAAACTGCCGCTGTGCGTCGACTATTGTTACTGGGCTCTCAGGAAAGGTGCAAACCCGTTACTGTTTAATATGTTACTCTCCTTGAAATATGTCGCCACGGTGCCTGTAGTATTCAATCACGAAGTAGTTTCTGTGTTTCATCGTCCATGTGAAGGTCCAAGGGATGCAATAAAACTGCCGCTGCGCGTCGACTATTGTTACTGGGCTCTAAGGAAAGGTGCAAAGCAGTGACTGTATAATTTGTTACTCTCCTTGAAATATGTCGCCAAGGTGCCTGTAGTATTCAATCACGAAGCAGATTCTGTGTTTCATCGTCAATATGAAGGTCTAGGGGATGCAATAAAACTGCCGCTGTGCGACGCTTATTGTTACTGGGCTCCCAGGAAATGTGCAAGGCAGTGACTGTTTAATATGTTACTCTCCTTGAAATATGTCGCCAAGGTTCCTGTAGTATTCAATCGCGAAGTAGTTTGTGTGTTTCATCGTCAATGTGAAAGTCCAAGGGATGCAATAAAACTGACGCTGTGCGTCGTCTATTGTTACTGGGCTCTAAGGAAAGGTGCAAAGCAGTGACTGTATAATATGTTGTTCTCCTTGAAATATGTCGCCAAGGTGCCTGTAGTATTCAATCACGAAGTAGTTTCTGTGTTTCATCGTCAATGTGAAGGTCCAAGGAATGCAGTAAAGCTGCTGCTGTGCGTCGGATATTGTTACTGGGCTCCCAGGATAGGTGCAAAACAGTGACTGTTTAATATGTTACTCTCCTTGAAACATGTTGCCAAGGTTCCTGTAGTATCCAATCGCGAAGTAGTTTGTGTGTTTCATCGTCAATGTGAAAGTCCAAGGGATGCAATAAAACTGCCGCTGTGCGTCGACTATTGTGACTGGGCTCTAAGGAACGGTGCAAAGCAGTGACTGTATAATATGTTACTCTCATTGAAATAAGTCGCCAAGGTGCCTGTAGTATTCAATCACGAAGTAGTTTCTGTGTTTCATCGTCAATGTGAAGGTCCAAGGGATACAATAAAACTGCCGCTGTGCGTCGGATATTGTTACTGGACTCCCAGGAAAGGTGCAAACAGTGACTGTTTAATATGTCACTCTCCTTGAAATATGTCGCCAAAGAGCTTGTAGTATTGAATCGCGACGTAGTTTCTGTGTTTCATCGTCAATGTGAAGGTCCAAGGGATGCAATAAAACTGCTGCTGGGCGTCGGACATTGTTACTGGCTCCCAGGAAAGGTACAATGCAGTGACTGTTTAATACGTTACTCTCCTTGACATATGTCGCCAAGGTGCCTGTAGTATTCAATTGCGAAGTCGTTTCTGTGTCTCATCGTCAATGTGAAGGTCCAAGGGATGCAATAAAACTGCCACTGTGCGTCGGATGTTGTTATTGGAATCCCAGGAAAGGTGCAAAGCAGTGACTGTTTAATGTGTTACTCTCCTTGAAATATGTCGCCAAGGTTCCTGTAGTATTCAATCGCAAAGCAGATTCTGTGTTTCATCGTCAATATGAAGGTCCAGGGGATGCAATAAATTTGCCGCTGTGCGGCGGTTATTGTTACTGGGCTCCCAGGAAATGTGCAAGGCAGTGACTGTTTAATATGTTACTCTTCTTGAAATATGTCGCCAAGGTTCCTGTAGTATTCAATCGCGAAGTAGTTTGTGTGTTTCATCGTCAATTGTGAAAGTCCAAGGAATGCAATAAAACTGCCGCTGTGCGTCGACTATTGTTATTGGGCTATATGGAAAGGTGCAAAGCGGTGACTATATAATATGTTACTCTCCTTGAAATATGTCGCCAAGGTGCCTGTAGTATTCAATCACGAAGTAGTTTCTGTGTTTCATCGTCAATGTGAAGGTCCAAGGGATGCAATTATACTGCCGCTGTGCGTCGGATATTGTTACTGGGCTCCCAGGAAAGGTGCAAAACAGTGACTGTTCAATATGTCACTCTCCTTGAAATATGTCCCCAAAGAGCTTGTAGTACTGAATCGCAAAGTAGTTTCTGTGTTTCATCGTCAATGTGAAGGTCCAAGGGTTGCAATAAATCTGCCCCTGTGCGTCGGATGTTGTTATTGGAATCCCAGGAAAGGTGCAAAGTAGTGGCTGTTTAATATGTCACTCTCCTTGAAATATGTAGCCAAGGTGCCTGTAGTATTCAATCGCGAAGTAGTTTGTGTGTTTCATCGTCAATGTGAAAGTCCAAGGGATGCAATAAAACTGCCGCTGTGCGTCGACTATTGTTACTGGGCTCTAAGGAAAGGTGCAAAGCAGTGACTGTATAATATGTTACTCTCCTTGAAATATGTCGCCAAGGTGCCTGTAGTATTCAATCACGAAGTAGTTTCTGTGTTTCATCGTCAATGTGAAGGTCGTAGGGATGCAATTATACTGCCGCTCTGCGTCGGATATTGTCACTGGGCTCCCAGGAATGGTGCAAAACACTGACTGTTTAGTATGTTACTCTCCTTAAAATATGTCGCCAAAGAGCTTGTAGTATTGAATCGCGAAGTAGTTTCTGTGTTTCATCGTCAATGTGTAGGTCCAAGGGATGCAATAAAACTGCAGCTGTGCGACGAATGTTGTTATTGGAATCCCAGGAAAGGTGCAAAGCAGTGACTGTTTAATATGTTACTCCCTTGAAATATGTCGCCAAAGAGCTTGTAGTATTGAATCGCGAAGTAGTTTCTGTGTTTCATCGTCAATGTGAAGGTCCAAGGGATGCACTAAAACTGCCGCTGTGCGTCAGATGATGTTATTGGAATCCCAGGAACGGTGCAAAGCAGTGACTGTTTAATATGTTACTCTCCTTGAAATATGTAGCCAAGGTGTCTGTAGTATTCAATCGCGAAGTAGTTTCTGTGTTTCATCGTCAATGTGAAGGTCCAAGGGATGCAATAAAACTGCCGCTGTGCGTCGGATATTGTTACTGGGCTCCCAGGAAAGGTGCAAAGCAGTGACTGTTTAATATGTTACTCGCCTTGAAATATGTCGCCAAGGTGCCTGTAGTATTCAATCACGAAGCAGTATCTGTGTTTCATCGTGAATATGAAGGTCCAAGGGATGCAATAAAACTGCCGCTGTGCGTCGGATATTGTTACTGGGCTCCCAGGAAATGTGCAAGGGGGTGACTTTTTAATAAGTTACTCTCCTTGAAATATGTCGCTAAGGTGCCAGTAGTATTCAATCGCGAAGTAGTTTCTGTGTTTCATCCATAATGTGAAGGTCCAAGGGATGCAGTAAAACTGCTGCTGTGCGTCGGATATTGTTGCTGGGCTCTCAGGAAAAGCGCAAGGCAGTGACTGTTTAAATGTTACTCTCCTTCAAATATGTCGCCAAAGAGCTTGTAGTATTCAATCGCGAAGTAGTTTCTGTGATTCATCGTCAATGTGAAGGTCCAAGGGATGCAATAAAACTGCCGGTGTGCGTCGGATGTTGTTAATGAAATCCCAGGAAAGGTGCAATACAGTGACTGTTTAATATGTTACTCTCCTTGAAATATGTAGCCAAGGTGCCTGTAGTATTCAATCGCGAAGTAGTTTCTGTGTTTCATCGTCAATATGAAGGGAAAAGGGATGCAATAAAACTGCCGCTGTGCGCCGGATATTGTTACTGGGCTCCCAGGAAATGTGCAAAGCAGTGACTGTTTAATATGTTACTCTCCTTGAAAAATGTCGCCAAGGTGCCTGTAGTATTCAATCACGAAGCAGTATCTGTGTTTCATCGTGAATATGAAGGTCCAAGGGATGCAATGAAACTGCCGCTGTGCGTCGGGTATTGTTACTGGACTCCCAGGAAATGTGCAAGGCAGTGACTGTTTAATAAGTTACTCTCATTGAAATATGTCGCCAAGGAGCCAGTAGTATTCAATCACGAAGTAGTTTCTGTCTTTCATCGTCAATGTGAAGGTCCAAGTGATGCAATTATACTGCCGCTGTGCGTCGGATATTGTTACTGGGCTCCCAGGAAAGGTGCAAAACAGTGACTGTTTAATATGTTACTCTCCATGAAATATGTCGCCAAAGAGCTTGTAGTATTGAATCTCGAAGCAGTTTCTGTGTTTCATCGTCAATGTGAAGGTCCAAGGGATGCAATAAAACTGCCGCTGTGCGTCGGATGTTGTTATTGGAATCCCAGGAGAGGTGCAAAGCAGTGACTGTTTAATATGTTACTCTCCTTGAAATATGTAGCCAAGGTGCCTGTAGTATTCAATCGCGAAGTAGTTTCTGTGTTTCAACCTCAATGTGAAGGTCCAAGGGATGCAATAAAACTGGCGCTGTGCGTCGGATGTTGTTATTGGAATCCCAGGAAAGGTGCAAAGCAGTGACTGTTTAATATGTTACTCTCCTTGAAATATGTAGCC
Organism: Schistocerca americana; assembly: GCF_021461395.2. Classification (NCBI taxonomy): domain Eukaryota; kingdom Metazoa; phylum Arthropoda; class Insecta; order Orthoptera; family Acrididae; genus Schistocerca; species Schistocerca americana. The sequence goes on from NC_060121.1 coordinate 126,032,830, forward strand.
AAGGTGCCTGTAGTATTCAATCGCGAAGTAGTTTCTGTGTTTCATCCTCAATGTGAAGGTCCAAGGGATGCAATAAAACTGCCGCTGTGCGTCGGATATTGTTACTGGGCTCTCAGGAAAGGTGCAAAGCAGTGACTGTTTAATATGTTACTCTCCTTGAAATATGTCGCCAAAGAGCTTGTAGTATTGAATCGCGAAGTAGTTTCTGTGTTTCATCCTCAATGTGAAGGTCCAAGGGATGCAATAAAACTGCTGCTGTGTGTCGGATGTTGTTATTGGAATCCCAGGAAATGTGCAAGGCAGTGACTGTTTAATAAGTTACTCTCCTTGAAATATGTCGCCAAGGTGCCAGTAGTATTCAATAGCGAAGTAGTTTCTGTGTTTCATCGTCAATGTGAAGTTCCAAGGGATGCAATAAAACTGCCGCTGTGCGTCGGATATTGTTACTGGGCTCCCAAGAAAGGTGCAAATCAGTGACTGTTTAAAATGTTACTCTCCTTGAAATATGTCGCAAAAGAGCTTGTAGTATCGAATTGCGAAGTAGTTTCTGTGTTTCATCGTCAATGTGAAGGTCCAAGGGATGCAATAAAACTGCCGCTGTGGGACGGATATTGTTGCTGGGCTAGCAGGAAATGTCCAAGGCAGTGACTGTTTAATAAGTTACTCTCCTTGAAATATGTCGCCAAGGTGCCAGTAGTGTTCAATCACGAAGTAATTTCTGTGTTTCATCGTCAATGTGAAGGTCCAAGGGATGCAATTATACTGATGCTGTCCGTCGGATATTGTTACAGGGCTCCCAGGAAAGGTGCAAAGCAGTGACTGTTTAATATGTTACCCTCCTTGAAATATGTCGCCAAAGAGTTTGTAGTATTGAATCGCGACGTAGTTTCTGTGTTTCATCGTCAATGTGAAGGTCCAAGGGATGCAATAAAACTGCCGCTGTGCGTCGGATGTTGTTATTGGTATCCCAGGAAAGGTGCAAAGCAGTGACTGTTTAATATGTTACTCTCCTTGAAATATGTAGCCAAGGTGCCTGTAGTATTCAATCGCGAAGTAGTTTCTGTGTTTCATCCTCAATGTGAAGGTCCAAGGGATGCAATAAAACTGCCGCTGTGCGTCGAATGTTGTTATTGGAATCCCAGGAAAGGTGCAAAGCAGTGACTGTTTAATATGTTACTCTCCTTGAAATATGTAGCCAAGGTGCCTGTAGTATTCAATCGCGAAGTAGTTTCTGTGTTTCATCGTCAAATTGAAGGTCCAAGTAGTGCACTAAAACTGCCGCTGTGCGTCGGATGTTGTTATTGGAATCCCAGGAAAGGTGTAAAGCAGTGACTGTTTAATATGTTACTCTCCTTGGAAAATGTAGCCAAGGTGCCTGTAGTATTCAATCGCGAAGTAGTTTCTGTGTTTCATCCTCAATGTGAAGGTCCAAGGGATGCAATAAAACTGCCGCTGTGTGTCGGATATTGTTACTGGGATCCCAGGAAAGGTGCAAAGCAGTGACTGTTTAATATGTTACACTCCTTGAAAAATGTCGCCAAGGTGCCTGTAGTATTCAATCACGAAGCAGTATCTGTGTTTCATCGTGAATATGAAGGTCCAAGGGATGCAATAAAACTGCCGCTGTGCGTCGGATATTGTTACTGGGCTCCCAGGAAATGTGCAAGACAGTGACTGTTTAATAAGTTACTCTCCTTTAAATATGTCGCCAAGGTGCCAGTAGTAGTCAATCGCGAAGTAGTTTCTGTGTTTCATCGTCAATGTAAAGGTCCAAGGGATGCAGTAAAACTGCTGCTGTGCGTCGAATATTGTTGCTGGGCGCTCAGTAAAGGCGCAAAGCAGTGACTGTTTAAATGTTACTCACCTTCAAATATGTCGCCAAGGTAAATGTAGTATTCAATCGCGAAGAAGTTTCTGTGTTACATCGTCAATGTGAAGGTCCAAAGGATGCAATAAAACTGCCACTGTGTGTTGTATATTGTTAGTGGGCTCCCAGGAAAGTTGCAATGCAGTGACCGTTTAATATGTTTCTCTCCTTGAAATATGTCGCCAAGGTGCCTGTAGTATTCAATCGCGAAGTAGTTTCTGAAGTTCATTGTCAATGTGAAGGTCCAAGGGATGTAATAATACTTCTGCTGTGTGTCGGATATTGTTACTGGGCTCCCTGGAAAGGTGCAAAGCAGTGACTGTTAAATAATTTACTCTCCTTGAAATATGTCGCCAAGGTGCCTGTAGGATTCAATCGCGAAGTAGTTTCGGTGTTTCATCGTCAATGTGACGATCCAAGGGATGCAATAAAACTGCCACAGGTCCTCGGATATTGTTACTGGGCTCCCAGGAAAAGTGCAAAGCAGTGACTGTTTACTATGTTACTCTCCTTGAAATATGTAGCCAAGGTGGCTGTAGTATTAAATCGCAAAGTAGTTGCTGTGTTTCATCTTCAATGAGAACGTCCAAGGGATGCAATAAAACTGTCGCTTTGCGTCGGATATTGTTACTGTTCTCCCAAGAAAGGTGCAAAGCAGTGACTGTTTAATATGTTACTCTCCTTGAAATATGTCGCCATGGTGCCTGTAGTATTCAATCGCGAAGCAGTTTCTGTGTTTCATCGTGAATATGAAGGTCTAAGGGGTGCAATAAAACCGCCGCTGTGCGTCGGATTTTGTTACTGGGCTACCAGGAAAGGTGCAAAGCAGTGACTGTTTAATATGTTACTCTCCTTGAAATACGTCGCCAAGGTGATTGTAGTATTCAATCGCGAAGAACTTTCTGTGTTTCATCTTCAATGTGAAGGTCCAAGGGATGCAATAAAACTGCCACTGTGTGTTGGACATTGTTACTGGGCTCCCAGGAAAGGTGCAAAGCAGTGACTGCTTAATAAGTTACTCTTCTTGAAAAATGCCGCCATGGTGCCTGTAGTATCTAATCGCGAAGTGGTTTCTGTGTTTCACCTTCAATGCGAAGTTCCAAGGGATGCATTAAAACTGTCGCTGTGCGTCGGATACTGTTACTGATCTCCCAGGAAAGGTGCAAAGCAGTGACTGTTTAATATGTCACTCTCCTTGAAATATGTCGCCAAGGCGGCTGTAGTATTCAACCGCGAAGTAGTTTCTGTGTTTCATCGCCTATGTGAAGGTCCGAGGGATGCAATAAAACTGCCGCTGTGTGTCGGATATTGTTACTGGGCTCCCAGGAAGGGTGCAAAGCAACGACTGTTTAACATGTTACTCTCTTTTAAAATATGTCGCCAAGGTGCCTGTGGTAATCAATCGCGAAGTAGTTTCTGTGTTTCATCGTCAATGTTAAGGTCCAAGGGATGCAATAAAACTGCCAATGTGCGTCGGATATTGTTACTGGGCTCCCAGGAAAGGTGCAAAACAGTGACTGTTTAATATGTTACTCTCCTTGAAATATGTCGCCAAGGTGCCTGTAGTATTCAGTCGCGAAGCAGTTTCTGTGTTTCATCGTCAATGTGAAGCTCCAAGGGATGCAATAAAACTGGCGCTGTGTGTCGGATATTGTTACTGGGCTCCCAGGAAAGGTGCAAAGCAACGACTGTTTAATATGTTACTCTCCTTGAAATATGTCGCCAAGGTGCCTGTAGTAATCAATCGCGAAGTAGTTTCAGTGTTTCATCGCCAATGTGAAGGTCCAGCAGATGCAATAATACTGCTGCTGTGCGTCGGATATTGTTACTGGGCTCCCAGGAAAGGTGCAAAGCAGTGTCTGCTTAATATGTTACTCCTCTTGAAAAATGGCGTCATGGTGCCTGTAGTATTTAATCGCGAAGTGGTTTCTGTGTTTCACCTTCATTGCGAACTTCCAAGGGATGCATTAAAACTGTCGCTGTGCGTCGGAAATTGTTATTGGGCTCCCAGGAAAGGTGCATAGCAGTGACTGTTTCATGTGTTACTCTCCTTGATATATGTCGCCAAGGTGCCTGTAGTATTGAATTGCGAAGTACTTTCTGTGTTTCATCATCAATGTGAAGGTCCAAGGGATGCAATAAAACTGCCGCTGTGCGTCGGATACTGTTATTGGGCACCCAGGACAGGTGCAAAACAGTGACTGGGTAATATGTTACTCTCCTTTAAATATGTCCCCAAGGTGCCTGTAGTATTCAATCGCGAAGTAGTTTCTGTGTTTCAACGTCAATATGAAAGTGCAAGGGATGCAATAAAATAGCCGCTGTGAGTTGGATACTGTTACTGGGTTCCCAGGAAAGGTGCAAAGCAGTGACTGTTTAATATGTTACTCTGCTTGAAATATGTCGCCAAGGTGCCTGTAGTATTCAATCGCGAAGTAGTTTCTATGTTTCATCGTCAATGTGAAGGTCCAAGGGATGCAATAAAACTGCCGCTTTGCGTTGTATATTGCTAATGGGCTCCCAGGAATGGTGCAAAGCAGTGACTGTTTAATATGTTGCTCTCCTTGAAATATGTCGCTAAGGTGCCTGTGGTATTCAATCACGAAGTAGTTTCTGTGTTTCATCGTGTATGTGAAGGTCCAAGAGATGCAATAAAGCTGCCACTGTGCGTCGGATTTTGTTACTGGGCTCCCAGGAAAGGTGCAAAGCAGTGACTGTTTAATATGATACTCTCCTTGAAATATGTCGCCAAGGTGCCTGTAGTATTCAATTGCAAAGTAGTTTCTGTGTTTCATCCACAATGTGATGGTCCAAGGGATGTAATAAAACTGCCGCTGTGCGTTGGATATATTGTTACTGGGATCCCAGGAAAGGTGCAAGGCAGTGACTGTTTAGTATGTAACTCTGCTTGAAATATGTCGCCAAGGTGGCTGTAGTATTCAATCGCGAAGTAGTTTCTGTGTTTCATCGTCAATGTGAAGGTCCAAGAGATGCAATAAACTGCCGCTGTGTGTCGGATATTGTTACTGGGCTCCCAGGAAAGGTGCAAGGCAGTGACTGCTTAATATGTTACTCTCCTTGAAATATGTCGCCAAGGTGCCTGTGGTATTCAATCGCGAGAAAGCTTCTGTGTTTCATCGTGAATGTGAAGGTCCAAGCGATGCAATAAAACTGCCGCTGTACGTCGGATATTGTTACTGGTCTCCCAGGAAAGGTGCAAAGCAGTGACAGTTTAATATGTTACTCTCCTTGAAATATGTCGCCAAGGTGCCTGTAGTATTCAATCCAGAAGTAGTTTCTGTGTTTCATCGGTAATGTGAAGGTACAAGGGATGCAATAAAACTGCCGCTGTGCGTCGCATATTGTTACTGTACTCTTAGGATAGGTGCAAAGCAATTTCTGTTTAATATGTCACTCTCCTTGAAATATGTCGCCAAGGTGCCTGTAGTATTCAATCGCGAACTAGTTTCTGTGTTTCATCGTCAATGTCAAGGTCCAAGGGATGCAATAAAACTGCCGCTGTCCGTCGGATATTGTTACTGTGTTCCCAGGAAAGGTGCAAAGCAATGACTGTTTAATATGTTACTCTCCTTGAAATATGTCGCCAAAGAGTTTGTAGTATTGAATCGCGACGTAGTTTCTGTGTTTCATCGTCAATGTGAAGGTCCAAGGGATGCAATAAAACTGCCGCTGTGCGTCGGATGTTGTTATTGGTATCCCAGGAAAGGTGCAAAGCAGTGACTGTTTAATATGTTACTCTCCTTGAAATATGTAGCCAAGGTGCCTGTAGTATTCAATCGCGAAGTAGTTTCTGTGTTTCATCCTCAATGTGAAGGTCCAAGGGATGCAATAAAACTGCCGCTGTGCGTCGGATGTTGTTATTGGAATCCCAGGAAAGGTGCAAAGCAGTGACTGTTTACTATGTTACTTTCCTTGAAATATGTAGCCAAGGTGCCTGTAGTATTCAATCGCGAATTAGTTTCTGTGTTTCATCGTCAAATTGAAGGTCCAAGTAGTGCACTAAAACTGCCGCTGTGCGTCGGATGTTGTTATTGGAATCCCAGGAAAGGTGTAAAGCAGTGACTGTTTATTATGTTACTCTCCTTGGAAAATGTAGCCAAGGTGCCTGTAGTATTCAATCGCGAAGTAGTTTCTGTGTTTCATCCTCAATGTGAAGGTCCAAGGGATGCAATAAAACTGCCGCTGTGTGTCGGATATTGTTACTGGGCTCCCAGGAAAGGTGCAAAGCAGTGACTGTTTAATATGTTACACTCCTTGAAAAATGTCGCCAAGGTGCCTGTAGTATTCAATCACGAAGCAGTATCTGTGTTTCATCGTGAATATGAAGGTCCAAGGGATGCAATAAAACTGCCGCTGTGCGTCGGATATTGTTACTGGGCTCCCAGGAAATGTGCAAGACAGTGACTGTTTAATAAGTTACTCTCCTTTAAATATGTCGCCAAGGTGCCAGTAGTAGTCAATCGCGAAGTAGTTTCTGTGTTTCATCGTCAATGTAAAGGTCCAAGGGATGCAGTAAAACTGCTGCTGTGCGTCGAATATTGTTGCTGGGCGCTCAGGAAAGGCGCAAAGCAGTGACTGTTTAAATGTTACTCACCTTCAAATATGTCGCCAAGGTAAATGTAGTATTCAATCGCGAAGAAGTTTCTGTGTTACATCGTCAATGTGAAGGTCCAACGGATGCAATAAAACTGCCACTGTGTGTTGTATATTGTTAGTGGGCTCCCAGGAAAGGCTCAATGCAGTGACCGTTTAATATGTTTCTCTCCTTGAAATATGTCGCCAAGGTGCCTGTAGTATTCAATCGCGAAGTAGTTTCTGAAGTTCATTGTCAATGTGAAGGTCCAAGGGATGTAATAATACTTCTGCTGTGTGTCGGATATTGTTACTGGGCTCCCTGGAAAGGTGCAAAGCAGTGACTGTTAAATAATTTACTCTCCTTGAAATATGTCGCCAAGGTGCCTGTAGGATTCAATCGCGAAGTAGTTTCGGTGTTTCATCGTCAATGTGACGGTCCAAGGGATGCAATAAAACAGCCACAGGTCCTCGGATATTGTTACTGGGTTCCCAGGAAAAGTGCAAAGCAGTGACTGTTTACTATGTTACTCTCCTTGAAATATGTAGCCAAGGTGGCTGTAGTATTAAATCGCAAAGTAGTTGCTGTGTTTCATCTTCAATGAGAACGTCCAAGGGATGCAATAAAACTGTCGCTTTGCGTCGGATATTGTTACTGTTCTCCCACGAAAGGTGCAAAGCAGTGACTGTTTAATATGTTACTCTCCTTGAAATATGTCGCCATGGTGCCTGTAGTATTCAATCGCGAAGCAGTTTCTGTGTTTCATCGTGAATATGAAGGTCCAAGGGGTGCAATAAAACCGCCGCTGTGCGTCGGATTTTGTTACTGGGCTACCAGGAAAGGTGCAAAGCAGTGACTGTTTAATATGTTACTCTCCTTGAAATACGTCGCCAAGGTGATTGTAGTATTCAATCGCGAAGAAGTTTCTGTGTTTCATCTTCAATGTGAAGGTCCAAGGGATGCAATAAAACTGCCACTGTGTGTTGGACATTGTTACTGGGCTCCCAGGAAAGGTGCAAAGCAGTGACTGCTTAATAAGTTACTCTTCTTGAAAAATGCCGCCATGGTGCCTGTAGTATTTAATCGCGAAGTGGTTTCTGTGTTTCACCTTCAATGCGAAGTTCCAAGGGATGCATTAAAACTGTCGCTGTGCGTCGGATACTGTTACTGATCTCCCAGGAAAGGTGCAAAGCAGTGACTGTTTAATATGTCACTCTCCTTGAAATATGTCGCCAAGGTGGCTGTAGTATTCAACCGCGAAGTAGTTTCTCTGTTTCATCGCCTATGTGAAGCTCCGAGGGATGCAATAAAACTGCCGCTGTGTGTCGGATATTGTTACTGGGCTCCCAGGAAGGGTGCAAAGCAGTGACTGCTTAATATGTTACTCTCCTTGAAATATGTCGCCAAGGTGCCTGTGGTATTCAATCGCGAGAAAGCTTCTGTGTTTCATCGTGAATGTGAAGGTCCAAGCGATGCAATAAAACTGCCGCTGTACGTCGGATATTGTTACTGGTCTCCCAGGAAAGGTGCAAAGCAGTGACAGTTTAATATGTTACTCTCCTTGAAATATGTCGCCAAGGTGCCTGTAGTATTCAATCCAGAAGTAGTTTCTGTGTTTCATCGGTAATGTGAAGGTACAAGGGATGCAATAAAACTGCCGCTGTGCGTCGCATATTGTTACTGTACTCTTAGGATAGGTGCAAAGCAATTTCTGTTTAATATGTCACTCTCCTTGAAATATGTCGCCAAGGTGCCTGAAGTATTCAATCGCGAACTAGTTTCTGTGTTTCATCGTCAATGTGAAGGTCCAAGGGATGCAATAAAACTGCCAATGTGCGTCGGATATTGTTACTGGGCTCCCAGGAAAGGTGCAAAGCAGTGACTGTTTAATATGTTACTCTCCTTGAAATATGTCGCCAAGGTGCCTGTAGTATTCAATCGCGAAGCAGTTTCTGTGTTTCATCGTCAATGTGAAGGTCCAAGGGATGCAATAAAACTGCCGCTGTGTGTCTGATATTGTTACTGGGCTCCCAGGAAAGGTGCAAAGCAACGACTGTTTAATATGTTACTCTCCTTGAAATATGTCGCCAAGGTGCCTGTAGTAATCAATCGCGAAGTAGTTTCAGTGTTTCATCGCCAATGTGAAGGTCCAGCAGATGCAATAATACTGCTGCTGTGCGTCGGATATTGTTACTGGGCTCCCAGGAAAGGTGCAAAGCAGTGTCTGCTTAATATGTTACTCCTCTTGAAAAATGGCGTCATGGTGCCTGTAGTATTTAATCGCGAAGTGGTTTCTGTGTTTCACCTTCAATGCGAACTTCCAAGGGATGCATTAAAACTGTCGCTGTGCGTCGGAAATTGTTATTGGGCTCCCAGGAAAGGTGCATAGCAGTGACTGTTTCATGTGTTACTCTCCTTGATATATGTCGCCAAGGTGCCTGTAGTATTGAATTGCGAAGTACTTTCTGTGTTTCATCATCAATGTGAAGGTCCAAGGGATGCAATAAAACTGCCGCTGTGCGTCGGATACTGTTATTGGGCACCCAGGACAGGTGCAAAACAGTGACTGGGTAATATGTTACTCTCCTTTAAATATGTCCCCAAGGTGCCTGTAGTATTCAATCGCGAAGTAGTTTCTGTGTTTCAACGTCAATATGAAAGTGCAAGGGATGCAATAAAATAGCCGCTGTGAGTTGGATACTGTTACTGGGTTCCCTGGAAAGGTGCAAAGCAGTGACTGTTTAATATGTTACTCTGCTTGAAATATGTCGCCAAGGTGCCTGTAGTATCCAATCGCGAAGTAGTTTCTATGTTTCATCGTCAATGTGAAGGTCCAAGGGATGCAATAAAACTGCCGCTTTGCGTTGTATATTGTTAATGGGCTCCCAGGAATGGTGCAAAGCAGTGACTGTTTAATATGTTGCTCTCCTTGAAATATGTCGCTAAGGTGCCTGTGGTATTCAATCACGAAGTAGTTTCTGTGTTTCATCGTGTATGTGAAGGTCCAAGAGATGCAATAAAGCTGCCACTGTGCGTCGGATTTTGTTACTGGGCTCCCAGGAAAGGTGCAAAGCCGTGACTGTTTAATATGTTTCTCTCCTTGAAATATGTTGCTAAGGTGCCTGTAGTATTCAATCGCGAAGTAGTTTCTGTGTTTCACCGTCAATGTGAAGGTCCAAGGGATGCAATAAAACTGCCGCTGTGCATCGGATAATGTTACTGTGTTCCCAGGAAAGGTGCAAAGCAATGACTGTTTAATATGTTACTTTCCTTGAAATATGTCTCCAAGGTGCCTGTAGTATTCAATCGCGAAGTAGTTTCTGTGTTTCTTCGTCAATGAGAAGGGACAAGAGATGCAATAAAACTGTCGCTGTGCGTCGCATATTGTTGCTGGGCCCCCAGGAAAGGTGCAAATCAGTGACTGTTTAATATGTTTTTCTTCTTGAAATATGTCGACGAAGTGCCCGTAGTATTCATTGGCGAAGTAGTTTCTGTGTTTCATCGTCAATGTGAAGGTCCAAGGGATGCAATAAAACTGCCGCTGTGCGTCGGATAATATTACTGTGTTCCCAGGAAAGGTGCAAAGCAATGACTGTTTAATATGTTACTTTCCTTGAAATATGTCTCCAAGGTGCTTGTAGTATTCAATCGCGAAGTAGTTTCTGTGTTTTATCGTCAATGTGAAGGTCCAAGGGACGCAATAAAACTGTCGCTGTGCGTCGGATATTGTTACTGGGCTCCAAGGAACGGTGCAAAGCAGTGACTGTTTAATATGTTACTCTCCTTGAAACATGTCACCAAGGTGCCTGTAGTATTCAATCGAGAAGTAGTTTCTGTGATTCATCGCCAATGTGAAGTTCCAACGGATGCAATAAAACTGTCGCTGTGCGTCAGATATTTTTACTGGGCTCCCAGGAAAGGTGCAAAACAGTGACTGTTTAATATGTTACTCTCCTTGAAATATGTTGCCAAGGTGCCTGTAGTATTCAATTGCGAAGTAGTTTCTTTGTTTCATCGTCAACGTGAAGGTCCAAGGGATGCAATAAAACTGCCGCTGTGCGTCGGATATTGTTACTGGGATCCCAGGAAAGGTGCAAAGCCGTGACAGTTTAATATGTTTCTCTCCTTGAAATATGTCGCCAAGGTGCCTGTAGTATTCAATCGCGAAATAGTATCTCTGTTTCTTCGTCATTGTGAAGCTCCAAGGGATGCAATAAAACTGCGGCTGTGCGTCGGAAATTGTTACTTGGCTCCCAGGAAAGGTACAAAGCAGTGACTGTTTAGTATGTTACTCTCCTTGAAATATGTCACCAAGGTGCCTGTGGTATTCACTCACGAAGTAGTTTCTGTGTTTCATCGTGTATGTGAAGGTCCAAGGGATGCAATAAAACTGCCGCTGTGTCTCGGATATTGTTACTGGGATCCCAGGAAAGGTGCAAAGCCGTGACAGTTTAATATGTTACTCTCCTTGAAGTATGTCGCCAAGGTGCCTGTAGTATTCAATCGCGAAGTAGTTTCTGTGTTTCATCGTCAATATGATGGTCCAAGGGATGCAATAAAACTGCCGCTGTGCGTCGGATAATGTTACTGTGTTCCCAGGAAAGGTGCAAAGCAATGACTGTTTAATATGTTACTCTCCTTGAAATATGTCTCCAAGGTGCCTGTAGTATTCAATCGCGAAGTAGTTTCTGTGTTTCATCGCCAATGTGAAGTTCCAACGGATGCAATAAAACTGTCGCTGTGCGTCAGATATTTTTACTGGGCTCCCAGGAAAGGTGCAAAACAGTGACTGTTTAATATGTTACTCTCCTTGAAATATGTTGCCAAGGTGCCTGTAGTATTCAATTGCGAAGTAGTTTCTTTGTTTCATCGTCAACGTGAAGGTCCAAGGGATGCAATAAAACTGCCGCTGTGCGTCGGATATTGTTACTGGGCTCCCAGGAAAGGTGCAAAGTAGTGACCGTTTAATATGTTACTCTCCTTGAAATATGTCGTCGTGGTGCCTGTAGTATTCAATCGCGAAGTAGTTCTTTGTTTCATCGTCAATGTGAACGTCCAAGGGATGCAATAAAACTGCCGCTTTGCGTCGGATATTGTTACTGGGCTCCCAGGAAATGTGCAAAGCAGTGACTGTTTAATATGTTACTCTCCTTGAAATATGTCACCAAGGTGCCTGTGGTATTCAATCACGAAGTAGTTTCTGTGTTTCATCGTGTATGTGAAGGTCCAAGGGATGCAATAAAGCTGCCGCTGTGCGTCGGATTTTGTTACTGGGCTCCCAGGAAAGGTGCAAAACAGTGACTGTTTAACATGTTACTCTCCTTGAAATATGTTGCCAAGGTGCCTGTAGTATTCAATTGCGAAGTAGTTTCTTTGTTTCATCGTCAACGTGAAGGTACAAGGGATGCAATAAAACTGCCGCTGTGCGTCGGATATTGTTACTGGGATCCCAGGAAAGGTGCAAAACAGTGACTGTTTAATATGTTACTCTCCTTGAAATATGTTGCCAAGGTGCCTGTAGTATTCAATTGCGAAGTAGTTTCTTTGTTTCATCGTCAACGTGAAGGTCCAAGGGATGCAATAAAACTGCCGCTGTGCGTCGGATATTGTTACTGGGAACCCAGGAAAGGTGCAAAGCCGTGACAGTTTAATATGTTTCTCTCCTTGAAATATGTCGCCAAGGTGCCTGTAGTATTCAATCGCGAAATAGTATCTCTGTTTCTTCGTCATTGTGAAGCTCCAAGGGATGCAATAAAACTGCGGCTGTGCGTCGGAAATTGTTACTTGGCTCCCAGGAAAGGTGCAAAGCAGTGACTGTTTAGTATGTTACTCTCCTTGAAATATGTCACCAAGGTGCCTGTGGTATTCACTCACGAAGTAGTTTCTGTGTTTCATCGTGTATGTGAAGGTCAAAGGGATGCAATAAAACTGCCGCTGTGTCTCGGATATTGTTACTGGGATCCCAGGAAAGGTGCAAAGCCGTGACAGTTTAATATGTTACTCTCCTTGAAGTATGTCGCCAAGGTGCCTGTAGTATTCAATCGCGAAGTAGTTTCTGTGTTTCATCGTCAATATGATGGTCCAAGGGATGCAATAAAACTGCCGCTGTGCGTCGGATAATGTTACTGTGTTCCCAGGAAAGGTGCAAAGCAATGACTGTTTAATATGTTACTCTCCTTGAAATATGTCTCCAAGGTGCCTGTAGTATTCAATCGCGAAGTTGTTTCTGTGTTTCATCGCCAATGTGAAGTTCCAACGGATGCAATAAAACTGTCGCTGTGCATCAGATATTTTTACTGGGCTCCCAGGAAAGGTGCAAACCAGTGACTGTCTATTATGTCACTCTCCTTGATATGTGTCGCCAACGTGCCCGTAGTATTCAATCGCGAAGTAGTTTCTGTGTTTCATCGTCAATGTGTAGAACCAAGGGATGCAATAAAACTGCCGCTGCGCGTCGGATATTGTTACTGGGCACCCAGGAAAGGTGCAAAGCAGTGACTGTTTAATATGTTACTCTCCTTGAAATATGTCGCCAAGGTGCCTGTAGTATTCAATCGGGAAGTAGTTTCAGTGCTTTATCGTCAATGTGAAGGTCCAAGGGACGCAATAAAACTGTCGCTGTGCGTCGGATATTGTTACTGGGCTCCCAGGAACGGTGCAAAGCAGTGACTGTCTATTATGTCACTCTCCTTGAAATGTCTCGCCAAGGTGCCCGTAGTATTCAATCGCGAAGTAGTTTCTGTGTTTCATCGTCAATGTGAAGGTCCAAGGGATGCAATAAAACTGCCGCTGTGCGTCGGATAATGTTACTGTGTTCCCAGGAAAGGTGCAAAGCAATGACTGTTTAATATGTTACTTTCCTTGGAATATGTCTCCAAGGTGCCTGTAGTATTCAATCGCGAAGTAGTTTCTGTGTTTCATCGTCAATGTGAAGGTCCAAGGGATGCAATAAAACTGCCGCTGTGTGTCGGGTATTGTTACTGGGCTCCCAGGAAAGGTGCAAAGTAGTGACCGTTTAATATGTTACTCTCCTTGAAATATGTCGTCGTGGTGCCTGTAGTATTCAATCGCGAAGTAGTTCTTTGTTTCATCATCAATGTGAACGTCCAAGGAATGCAATAAAACTGCCGCTTTGCGTCGGATATTGTTACTGGGCTCCCAGGAAATGTGCAAAGCAGTGACTGTTTAATATGTTACTCTCCTTGAAATATGTCACCAAGGTGCCTGTGGTATTCAATCACGAAGTAGTTTCTGTGTTTCATCGTGTATGTGAAGGTCCAAGGGATGCAATAAAGCTGCCGCTGTGCGTCGGATTTTGTTACTGGGCTCCCAGGAAAGGTGCAAAACAGTGACTGTTTAATATGTTACTCTCCTTGAAATATGTTGCCAAGGTGCCTGTAGTATTCAATTGCGAAGTAGTTTCTTTGTTTCATCGTCAACGTGAAGGTACAAGGGATGCAATAAAACTGCCGCTGTGCGTCGGATATTGTTACTGGGATCCCAGGAAAGGTGCAAAGCCGTGACAGTTTAATATGTTACTCTCCTTGAAATATGTCGCCAAGGTGCCTGTAGTATTCAATCGCGAAATAGTTTCTCTGTTTCTTCGTCAATGTGAAGGTCGAAGGGATGCAATAAAACTGCGGCTGTGCGTCGGATATTGTTACTGGGCTCCCAGGAAAGGAACAAAGCAGTGACTGTTTAGTATGTTACTCTCCTTGAAATATGTCACCAAGGTGCCTGTGGTATTCAATCACGAAGTAGTTTCTGTGTTTCATCGTGTATGTGAATGTCCAAGGGATGCAATAAGACTGCGGCTGTGCGTCGGATATTGTTACTGGGCTCCCAGGAAAGGTGCAAAGCAGTGACTGTTTAGTATGTCACTCTGCTTGAAATATGTCGCCAAGGTGCCTGTAGTATTCAATCGCGAAGTAGTTTCTGTGTTTCTTCGTCGATGAGAAGGGACAAGGGATGCAATAAATCTGTCGCTGTGCGTCGCATATTGTTGCTGGGCCCCCAGGAAAGGTGCAAATCAGTGACTGTTTAATATGTTTTTCTTCTTGAAATATATCGACGAAGTGCCCGTAGTATTCATTGGCGAAGTAATTTCTGTGTTTCATCGTCAATGTGAAAGTCCAAGGGATGCAATAAAACTGCCGCTGTGTGTCGGGTATTGTTACTGGGCTCCCAGGAAAGGTGCAAAGCAGTGACTGTTTAATATGTTACTCTCCTTGAAATATGTTGCCAAGGTTCCTGTAGTATTCAATCGCGAAGTAGTTTGTGTGTTTCATCGTCAATGTGAAAGTCCAAGGGATGCAGTAAAACTGCCGCTGTGCGTCGACTATTGTTACTGAGCTCTAAGGAACGGTGCAAAGCAGTGACTGTATACTATGTTACTCTCCTTGAAATATGTCGCCAAGGTGCCTGTAATATTCAATCGCGAAGCAGGATCTGTGTTTCATCGTCATTATGGAGGTCCAGGGGATGCAATAAAACTGCCGCTGTGCGACGGTTATTGTTACTGGGCTCCCAGGAAATGTGCATGGCAGTGACTATTTAATATGTTTTTCTCCTTGAGATATGTCGCCAAGGTTCCTGTAGTATTCAATCGCGAAGTAGTTTGTGTGTTTCATCGTCAAAGTGAAAGTCCAAGGGATGCAATAAAACTGCCGCTGTGCGTCGACTATTGTTACTGGGCTCTAAGGAAAGGTGCAAAGGGGTGACTATATAATATGTTACTCTCCTTGAAATATGTCGCCAAGGTGCCTGTAGTATTCAATCGCGAAGTAGTTTCTGTGTTTCATCGTCAATGTGAAGGTCCAAGGGATGCAATAAAACGGCCACTGTGCGTCGGATATTGTTACTGTGTTCCCAGGAAAGGTGCAAAGCAATGACTGTTTAATATGTTACTCTCCTTGAAATATGTCGCCAAGGTGCCTGTAGTATTCAATCGCGAAGTAGTTTCTGTGTTTCATCGTCAAAGTGAAGGTCCAAGGGATGCAATAAAACTGCCGCTGTGCGTCGGATATTGTTACTGTGTTCCCAGGAAAGGTGCAAGGCAATGACTGTTTAACATGTTACTCTCCTTGAAATATGTCTCCAAGGTGCCTGTAGTATTCAATCGCGAAGTAGTTTCTGTGTTTCATCGTCAATGTGAAGGTCCACGGGATGCAATAAAACTGCCGCTTTGTGTCGGATATTATTACTGGGCTTCCAGGAAATGTGCAAAGCAGTGACTGTTTAATATGTTCCTCTCCTTGAAATATGTCACAAAGATGCCTGTAGTAGTCAATCGCAAAGTAGTTTCTGTGTTTCATCGTCAATGTGAAGTTCCAACAGATGCAATAAAACTGTCGCTGTGCATCGGATATTGTTACTGGGCTCCCAGGAAAGGTGCAAAGCAGTGGCTGTTTAATATGATACTCTCCTTGAAATATGTCGCAATGGTGCCTGTAGTATTCAATTGCAAAGTAGTTTCTGTGTTTCATCCTCAATGTGATGGTCCAAAGGATGCAATAAAACTGCCGCTGTGCGTCGGATATTGTTACTGGGCTCCCAGGAAAGGTGCAAAGCAGTGACTGTTTAATATGATACTCTCCTTGAAATATGTCGCCAAGGTGCCTGTAGTATTCAATTGCAAAGTAGTCTCTGTGTTTCATCCTCAATGTGATGGTCCAAGGGATGCAATAAAACTGCCGCTGTGCGTCGGATATTGTTACTGGGCTCCCAGGAAAGGTGCAAAGCAGTGACTGTTTAATATGATACTCTCCTTGAAATATGTCGGCAAGGTGCCTGTAGTATTCAATCGCGAAGTAGTTTCTGTGTTTCATCGTCAATGTGAAGGTCCAAGAGATGCAATTAACTGCCGCTGTGTGTCGGATATTGTTACTGGGCTCCCAGGAAAGGTGCAAGGCAGTGACTGCTTAATATGTTACTCTCCTTGAAATATGTCGCCAAGGTGCCTGTGGTATTCAATCGCGAGAAAGCTTCTGTGTTTCATCGTGAATGTGAAGGTCCAAGCGATGCAATAAAACTGCCGCTGTACGTCGGATATTGTTACTGGTCTCCCAGGAAAGGTGCAAAGCAGTGACAGTTTAATATGTTACTCTCCTTGAAATATGTCGCCAAGGTGCCTGTAGTATTCAATCCAGAAGTAGTTTCTGTGTTTCATCGGTAATGTGAAGGTACAAGGGATGCAATAAAACTGCCACTGTGCGTCGCATATTGTTACTGTACTCTTAGGAAAGGTGCAAAGCAATTTCTGTTTAATATGTCACTCTCCTTGAAATATGTCGCCAAGGTGCCTGTAGTATTCAATCGCGAACTAGTTTCTGTGTTTCATCGTCAATGTCAAGGTCCAAGGGATGCAATAAAACTGCCGCTGTCCGTCGGATATTGTTACTGTGTTCCCAGGAAAGGTGCAAAGCAATGACTGTTTAATATGTTACTCTCTTTGAAATATGTCTCCAAGGTGCCTGTAATATTCAATCGCGAAGTAGTTTCTGTGTTTCATCGTCAATGTGACGGTCCAAGGGACGCAATAAAACTGTCGCTGTGCGTCGGATATTGTTACTGGGCTCCCAGGAACGGTGCAAAGCAGTCACTGTTTAATATGTTACTCTCCTTGAAACATGTCGCCAAGGTGTCTGTAGTATTCAATCGCGAAGTAGTTTCTGTGTTTCATCAACAATGTGAAGGGACAAGGGATGCAATAAAACTGCCGCTGTGGGTCGGATATTGTTACTGTGTTCCCAGGAAAGGTGCAAAGCAGTGACTGTTTAATATGTTACTCTCCTTGAAATATGACGCCAAGGTGCCTGTAGTATTCAATCGCGAAGTAGTTCTTTGTTTCATCGTCAATGTGATGGTCCAAGGGATGCAATAAAGCTGGCGCTGTGCGTCGCATATTGTTACTGTACTCCCAGGAAAGGTGCAAGGCAGTGACTGTTTAATATGTTACTCTCCTAGAAATGTGTTGCCGAGGCGCCTGTAGTGTTCAATCGCGAGGTAGTTTCTGCGTTTCATCGTCAGTGTGAAGGTCCAAGAGATGCAATAAAACTGCCGCTGTGCGTCAGATATTGTTACAGGGCGCCCAGGAATGGTACAAAGCAGTGACTGTTTATTATCTTGCTCTCCTTGAAATATGTCGCCAAGGTACCTGTAGTATTCAATCGCGAAGTAGTTTCTGTGTTTCATCGTCAATGTGAAGGTCCAAACGCTGCAATAAAACTGCCGCTGTGCGTCGGATATTGTTACTGGGCTCCCAGTAGAGGTGCAGACCAGTGACTGTTTAATGTGTTACTCTCCTTGATGTATGTCGGTAAGGTGCCTGTAGTATTCAATCGCGAAGTAGTTTCTGTGTTTCATCGTCAATGTGAAGGTCCAAGGGATGCAATAAAACTGCTGCTGTGCATCGGATATTGTTACTGGGCTCCCAGGAAAGGTGCAAAGCAGTGACTGTTTAATATGTATTTCTTCTTGAAATATGTCGCCAAGGAGCCTTTAGTATTCAATCGCGAAGTAGTTTCTGTGTTTCATCGTCTATGTGAGGGTCCAAGGGATGCAATATACCTACCGCTGTGCGTCGGATTATGTTACTGGGTTCCCAGGAAAGGTGCAAAGCAGTGACTGTTTAGTATGTTACTCTCCGTTAAATATGTCGCCAAGGTGCCTGTGGTATTCAATCGCGAAGTAAATTCTGTGTTTCATCGTGTATGTGAAGGTCCAAGGGATGCAATAAAACTGCCGCTGTGCGTCGGATTTTGTTACTGGGAGCCCAGGAAAGGTGCATAGCCGTGACCGTTTAATATGTTACTCTCCTTGAAATATGTCGCCAAGGTGCCTGTAGTATTCAATTGCGAAGTAGTTTCTGTGTTTCATCGTCAATGTGAAGGTCCAAGGGATGCAATAAAACTGTTGCTGCGCGTCGGATATTGTTACTGGGCTCCCAGGAAAGGTGCAAAGCAGTGACTGTTTAATATGTTACTCTCCTTGAAGTATGTCGCCAAGGTGCTTGTAGTATTCAACCACGAAGTAGTTTGTGTGTTTCATCGTCAGTGTGAAGGTACAACAGATGCATTAAAACTGCCGCTGTGCCTCGGATATTGTTACTGGGCTCCCAGGAAAGGTGCAAGGCAGTGACTGTTTAATACTGTATGTTACTCTCCATGAAAGATGTCGCCAAGGTGCCTGTAGTATTCAATTGCAAAGTAGTTTCTGTGTTTCATCGTCAATGTGAAGGTCCAAGGGATGCATTAAAACTGCCGCTGTGCGTCGGATATTGTTATTGGGCTCCCAGGAAGGGTGCAAAGCAGAGACTGTTTGATATGTTACTCTCCTATAAATATGTCGCCAAGGTGCCTGTAGTATTCAATCACGAAGTAGTTTCTGTGTTTCATCGTGTATGTGAAGGTCCAAGGGATGCAATAAGACTGCGGCTGTGCGTCGGATATTGTTACTGGGCTCCCAGGAATGGTGCAAAGCAGTGACTGTTTAGTATGTTACTCTGCTTGAAATATGTCGCCAAGGTGCCTGTAGTATTCAATCGCGAAGTAGTTTCTGTGTTTCTTCGTCAATGAGAAGGGACAAGGGATGCAATAAATCTGTCGCTGTGCGTCGCATGTTGTTGCTGGGCCCCCAGGAAAGGTGCAAATCAGTGACGGTTTAATATGTTTTTCTTCTTGAAATATATCGACGAAGTGCCCGTAGTATTCATTGGCGAAGTAATTTCTGTGTTTCATCGTCAATGTGAAAGTCCAAGGGATGCAATAAAACTGCCGCTGTGTGTCGGGTATTGTTACTGGGCTCCCAGGAAAGGTGCAAAGCAGTGACTGTTTAATATGTTACTCTCCTTGAAATATGTTGCCAAGGTTCCTGTAGTATTCAATCGCGAAGTAGTTTGTGTGTTTCATCGTCAATGTGAAAGTCCAAGGGATGCAGTAAAACTGCCGCTGTGCGTCGACTATTGTTACTGAGCTCTAAGGAACGGTGCAAAGCAGTGACAGTATAATATGTTACTCTCCTTGAAATATGTCGCCAAGGTGCCTGTAATATTCAATCGCGAAGCAGGATCTGTGTTTCATCGTCATTATGGAGGTCCAGGGGATGCAATAAAACTGCCGCTGTGCGACGGTTATTGTTACTGGGCTCCCAGGAAATGTGCATGGCAGTGACTATTTAATATGTTTTTCTCCTTGAAATATGTCGCCAAGGTTCCTGTAGTATTCAATCGCGAAGTAGTTTGTGTGTTTCATCGTCAAAGTGAAAGTCCAAGGGATGCAATAAAACTGCCGCTGTGCGTCGACTATTGTTACTGGGCTTTAAGGAAAGGTGCAAAGGGGTGACTATATAATATGTTACTCTCCTTGAAATATGTCGCCAAGGTGCCTGTAGTATTCAATCGCGAAGTAGTTTCTGTGTTTCATCGTCAATGTGAAGGTCCAAGGGATGCAATAAAACGGCCACTGTGCGTCGGATATTGTTACTGTGTTCCCAGGAAAGGTGCAAAGCAATGACTGTTTAATATGTTACTCTCCTTGAAATATGTCGCCAAGGTGCCTGTAGTATTCAATCGCGAAGTAGTTTCTGTGTTTCATCGTCAAAGTGAAGGTCCAAGGGATGCAATAAAACTGCCGCTGTGCGTCGGATATTGTTACTGTGTTCCCAGGAAAGGTGCAAAGCAATGACTGTTTAATATGTTACTCTCCTTGAAATATGTCTCCAAGGTGCCTGTAGTATTCAATCGCGAAGTAGTTTCTGTGTTTCATCGTCAATGTGAAGGTCCAAGGGATGCAGTAAAACTGCTGCTGTGCGTCGGATATTTTTACTGGGCTCCCAGGAAAGGTGCAAAACAGTGACTGTTCAGTATGTTACTCTCCTTGAAATATGTTGCCAATTTACCTGTAGTATTCAATCGCGAAGTAGTTTGTGTGTTTCATCGACAATGTTAACATCCAAGGCATGCAATTAAACTGCCGCTGTGCGTCGACTATTGTTACTGGCGTCTAAGGAACGGTGCATAGCAGTGACTGTATAATATGTTACTCTCCTTGAAAAATGTCGCCAAGGTGCCTGTAGTATTCAATCGCGAAGTAGTTTCTGTGTTTCATCGTCAATGTGAAGGTCCACGGGATGCAATAAAACTGCCGCTTTGCGTCGGATATTATTACTGGGCTTCCAGGAAATGTGCAAAGCAGTGACTGTTTAATATCTTACTCTCCTTGAAATATGTCACAAAGGTGCCTGTAGTAGTCAATCGCAAAGTAGTTTCTGTGTTTCATCGTCAATGTGAAGTTAAAAGTGATGCAATAAAACTGTCGCTGTGCGTCGGATATTGTTACTGGGCTCCCAGAAAAGGTGCAAAGCAGTGACTGTTTAATATGATACTCTCCTTGAAATATGTCGCCAAGGTGCCTGTAGTATTCAATTGCAAAGTAGTTTCTGTGTTTCATCCTCAATGTGATGTTCCAAGGGAAGCAAAAAAACTGCCACTGTGCGTCAGATATTGTTACTGGGCTCCCAGGAAAGGTGCAAAGCAGTGAATGTTTAGTATGTTACTCTCCTTGAAATATGTCGCCAAGGTGCCTGTGGTATTCAATCGCGAAAAAGTTTCTGAGTTTCATCGTGTATGTGAAGGTGCAAGGGATGCAATAAAGCTGCCACTGTGCGTCGGATTTTGTTACTGGGCTCCCAGGAAAGGTGCAAAGCCGTGACCAATTAATATGTTTCTCTCCTTGAAATATGTTGCCAAGGTGCCTGTAGTATTCAATTTCGAAGTATTTTCTGTGTTTCATCGTCAACGTGAAGGTCCAAGGGATGCAATAAAACTGCCGCTGTGCGTTGGATATTGTTACTGGGCTCCCAGGAAAGGTGCAAAGCAGTGACTGTTTAGTATGTTACTCTCCTTGAAATATGTCGCCAAGATGCCTGTGGTATTCAATCGCGAAAAAGTTTCTGTGTTTCATCGTCAATGTGAAGGTCCACGGGATGCAATAAAGCTGCCGCTTTGTGTCGGATATTATTACTGGACTTCCAGGATATGTGCAAAGCAGTGACTGTTTAATAGGTAACTCTCCTTGAAATATGTCGCAAAGGTGCCTGTAGTAGTCAATCGCAAAGTAGTTTCTGTGTTTCATCGTCAATGTGAAGTTCCAACGGATGCAATAAAACTGTCGCTGTGCGTCGGATATTGTTACTGGGCTCCCAGGAAAGGTGCAAGGCAGTGACTGTTTAGTATGTAACTCTGCTTGAAATATGTCGCCAAGGTGGCTGTAGTATTCAATCGCGAAGTAGTTTCTGTGTTTCATCGTCAATGTGAAGTTCCAAGGGATGCAATAAAACTGTCGCTGTGCGTTGGATATTGTTACTGGGCTCCCAGGAAAGGTGCAGAACAGTGACTGTTTAATATGATACTCTCCTTGAAATATGTCGCCAAGGTGCCTGTAGTATTCAATTGCAAAGTAGTTTCTGTGTTTCATCCACAATGTGATGGTCCAAGGGATGTAATAAAACTGCCGCTGTGCGTTGGATATATTGTTACTGGGATCCCAGGAAAGGTGCAAGGCAGTGACTGTTTAGTATGTAACTCTGCTTGAAATATGTCGCCAAGGTGGCTGTAGTATTCAATCGCGAAGTAGTTTCTGTGTTTCATCGTCAATGTGAAGGTCCACGGGATGCAATAAAACTGCCGCTTTGTGTCGGATATTATTACTGGGCTTCCAGGAAATGTGCAAAGCAGTGACTGTTTAATATGTTCCTCTCCTTGAAATATGTCACAAAGATGCCTGTAGTAGTCAATCGCAAAGTAGTTTCTGTGTTTCATCGTCAATGTGAAGTTCCAACAGATGCAATAAAACTGTCGCTGTGCGTCGGATATTGTTACTGGGCTCCCAGGAAAGGTGCAAAGCAGTGGCTGTTTAATATGATACTCTCCTTGAAATATGTCGCAAAGGTGCCTGTAGTATTCAATTGCAAAGTAGTTTCTGTGTTTCATCCTCAATGTGATGGTCCAAAGGATGCAATAAAACTGCCGCTGTGCGTCGGATATTGTTACTGGGCTCCCAGGAAAGGTGCAAAGCAGTGACTGTTTAATATGATACTCTCCTTGAAATATGTCGCCAAGGTGCCTGTAGTATTCAATTGCAAAGTAGTCTCTGTGTTTCATCCTCAATGTGATGGTCCAAGGGATGCAATAAAACTGCCGCTGTGCGTCGGATATTGTTACTGGGCTCCCAGGAAAGGTGCAAAGCAGTGACTGTTTAATATGATACTCTCCTTGAAATATGTCGGCAAGGTGCCTGTAGTATTCGATCGCGAAGTAGTTTCTGTGTTTCATCGTCAATGTGAAGGTCCAAGAGATGCAATAAACTGCCGCTGTGTGTCGGATATTGTTACTGGGCTCCCAGGAAAGGTGCAAGGCAGTGACTGCTTAATATGTTACTCTCCTTGAAATATGTCGCCAAGGTGCCTGTGGTATTCAATCGCGAGAAAGCTTCTGTGTTTCATCGTGAATGTGAAGGTCCAAGCGATGCAATAAAACTGCCGCTGTACGTCGGATATTGTTACTGGTCTCCCAGGAAAGGTGCAAAGCAGTGACAGTTTAATATGTTACTCTCCTTGAAATATGTCGCCAAGGTGCCTGTAGTATTCAATCCAGAAGTAGTTTCTGTGTTTCATCGGTAATGTGAAGGTACAAGGGATGCAATAAAACTGCCGCTGTGCGTCGCATATTGTTACTGTACTCTTAGGAAAGGTGCAAAGCAATTTCTGTTTAATATGTCACTCTCCTTGAAATATGTCGCCAAGGTGCCTGTAGTATTCAATCGCGAACTAGTTTCTGTGTTTCATCGTCAATGTCAAGGTCCAAGGGATGCAATAAAACTGCCGCTGTCCGTCGGATATTGTTACTGTGTTCCCAGGAAAGGTGCAAAGCAATGACTGTTTAATATGTTACTCTCCTTGAAATATGTCTCCAAGGTGCCTGTAATATTCAATCGCGAAGTAGTTTCTGTGTTTCATCGTCAATGTGACGGTCCAAGGGACGCAATAAAACTGTCGCTGTGCGTCGGATATTGTCACTGGGCTCCCAGGAACGGTGCAAAGCAGTGACTGTTTAATATGTTACTCTCCTTGAAACATGTCGCCAAGGTGCCTGTAGTATTCAATCGCGAAGTAGTTTCTGTGTTTCATCAACAATGTGAAGGGACAAGGGATGCAATAAAACTGCCGCTGTGGGTCGGATATTGTTACTGTGTTCCCAGGAAAGGTGCAAAGCAGTGACTGTTTAATATGTTACTCTCCTTGAAATATGACGCCAAGGTGCCTGTAGTATTCAATCGCGAAGTAGTTCTTTGTTTCATCGTCAGTGTGATGGTCCAAGGGATGCAATAAAGCTGGCGCTGTGCGTCGCATATTGTTACTGTACTCCCAGGAAAGGTGCAAGGCAGTGACTGTTTAATATGTTACTCTCCTAGAAATGTGTTGCCAAGGCGCCTGTATTGTTCAATCGCGAAGTAGTTTCTGCGTTTCATCGTCAATGTGAAGGTCCAAGAGATGCAATAAAACTGCCGCTGTGCGTCAGATATTGTTACAGGGCGCCCAGGAATGGTGCAAAGCAGTGACTGTTTAATATCTTGCTCTCCTTGAAATATGTCGCCAAGGTACCTGTAGTATACAATCGCGAAGTAGTTTCTTTGTTTCATCATCAATGAGAAGGTCCAAGGGATGCAATAAAACTGCCGCTGTGCGTCGCATATTGTTACTGTACTCCCAGGAATGGTGCAAAACAGTTTCTGTTTAATATGTCCCGCTCCTAGAAATATGTTGCCAAGGCGCCCGTAGTGTTCAATCGCGAAGTAGTTTCTGTGTTTCATCGTCAATGTGAAGGTCCAAGAGATGCAATAAAACTGCCGCTGTGCGTCAGATATTGTTACAGGGCGCCCAGGAATGGTACAAAGCAGCGACTGTTTAATATCTTGCTCTCCTTGAAATATGTCGCCAAGGTACCTGTAGTATTCAATCGCGAAGTAGTTTCTGTGTTTCATCGTCAATGTGAAGGTCCAAACGCTGCAATAAAACTGCCGCTGTGCGTCGGATATTGTTACTGGGCTCCCAGTAGAGGTGCAGACCAGTGACTGTTTAATGTGTTACTCTCCTTGAAGTATGTCGGTAAGGTGCCTGTAGTATTCAATCGCGAAGTAGTTTCTGTGTTTCATCGTCAATGTGAAGGTCCAAGGGATGCAATAAAACTGCTGCTGTGCATCGGATATTGTTACTGGGCTCCCAGGAAAGGTGCAAAGCAGTGACTGTTTAATATGTATTTCTTCTTGAAATATGTCGCCAAGGAGCCTTTAGTATTCAATCGCGAAATAGTTTCTGTGTTTCATCGTCTATGTGAGGGTCCAAGGGATGCAATATACCTACCGCTGTGCGTCGGATTATGTTACTGGGTTCCCAGGAAAGGTGCAAAGCAGTGACTGTTTAGTATGTTACTCTCCGTTAAAGATGTCGCCTAGGTGCCTGTGGTATTCAATCGCGAAGTAAATTCTGTGTTTCATCGTGTATGTGAAGGTCCAAGGGATGCAATAAAACTGCCGCTGTGCGTCGGATTTTGTTACTGGGAGCCCAGGAAAGGTGCATAGCCGTGACCGTTTAATATGTTACTCTCCTTGAAATATGTCGCCAAGGTGCCTGTAGTATTCAATTGCGAAGTAGTTTCTGTGTTTCATCGTCAATGTGAAGGTCCAAGGGATGCAATAAAGCTGTTGCTGCGCGTCGGATATTGTTACTGAGCTCCCAGGAAAGGTGCAAAGCAGTGACTGTTTAATATGTTACTCTCCTTGAAGTATGTCGCCAAGGTGCTTGTAGTATTCAACCACGAAGTAGTTTCTGTGTTTCATCGTCAGTGTGAAGGTATAACAGATGCAATAAAACTGCCGCTGTGCGTCGGATATTGTTACTGGGCTCCCAGGAAAGGTGCAAAGCAGTGACTGTTTAATACTGTATGTTACTCTCCATGAAAGATGTCGCCAAGGTGCCTTTAGTATTCAATTGCAAAGTAGTTTCTGTGTTTCATCGTCAATGTGAAGGTCCAAGGGATGCATTAAAACTGCCGCTGTGCGTCGGATATTGTTATTGGGCTCCCAGGAAGGGTGCAAAGCAGAGACTGTTTGATATGTTACTCTCCTATAAATATATCGCCAAGGTGCCTGTAGTATTGAGTGGCGCGGTAGTTTCTGTGTTTCATCGTCAATGTGAAGGTCCAAGGGATGCAATAAAGCTGCCACTGTGCATCGGATTATGTTACTGGGCTCCCAGGAAAGGTTTAATGCCGTGACTGTTTTATAAGTTACTCTCCTTGAAATATGTCGCCAAGGTGCCTGTAGTATTCAATCGCGAAGCAGTTTCTGTGTTTCATCATCAATGTGAAGGTCCAAGGGATGCAATAAAACTGCCGCTGTGCGTCGGATGTTGTTACGGGGCTCCCAGGAAAGGTGCAAAGCAATGACCGTTTTATATGTTACTCTCCTTGAAATATGTCGCCAAGGTGCCTGTAGTATTCAATCGCGAAGAAGTTTCTGTGTTTCATTGTCAATCTGAAGGTCCTAGGGATGCAATAAAACTGCCGCTTTGCGTCGGATAGTGTTACTGCGCTCCCAGGAAAGGTGCAAAACAGTGATTCCTCATTATGTAACTCTCCTTGAAATATGTCATAAGGTGCCTGTAGTATTGAATCGCGCAGTAGTTTCTGTGTTTCATTGTCAATGTGAAGGTCCAAGGGATGCAATAAAACTGCCGCTGTGCGTCGGATATTGTTACTAGGCTCCCTGGAAAGGCGCAAAGCAGTGACTGTTTAATATGTTACTCTCCTTGAAATATGTCGCCAAGGTGCCTGTAGTATTCAATCGTGAAGTAGTTTCTGTGTTTCATCGTCAATGTGAAGGTCCATGGGATGCAATAAAACTGCCGCTGTGCGTCGGATTTCATTACTGGTCTCCCAGGAAAGGTGAAAAGCAGTGACTGTTTAATACTGTATATTACTCTCCATGAAAGATGTCGCCAGGGTGCCTGTAGTATTCAATTGCAAAGTAGTTTCTGTGTTTCATCGTCAATGTGAAGGTCCAAGGGATGCATTAAAACTGCCGCTGTGCGTCGGATATTGTTATTGGGCTCCCAGGAAGGGTGCAAAGCAGAGACTAATTGATATGTTACTCTCCTATAAATATGTCGCCAAGGTGCCTGTAGTATTGAGTGGCGCGGTAGTTTCTGTGTTTCATCGTCAATGTGAAGGTCCAAGGGATGCAATAAAGCTGCCACTGTGCATCGGATATTGTTACTGGGCTCCCAGGAAAGGTTTAGTGCCGTGACTGTTTTATAAGTTGCTTTCCTTGAAATATGTCGCCAAGGTGGCTGTAGTATTCAATCGCGAAGTAGTTTCTGTGTTTCATCGTCAATGTGAAGGTCCAAGGGATGCAATTAAACTGCCGCTGTGCGTCGGATATTGTTACTGGGCTCCCAGGAAAGGTGCAACGCAGTGACTGCTTAATATGTTACCCTCCTTGAAATATGTCGCCAAGGTGCCTGTATTATTCAATCGCGAAGTAGTTTCTGTGTTTCATCGTCAATGTGAAGGTCCAAGGGATGCAATAAAACTGCCGCTGTGTCGCGGATATTGTTACTGGGCTCCCAGGAAAGGTGCAAAACAGTGACTGTTTAATTTGTTACTCTCCTTGAAATATGTCGCCATGGTGCCTGTAGTATTCAATCGCGAAGTAGTTTCTGTGTTTCATCGTCAATGTGAAGGTCCAAGGGATGCAATAAAACTGCCGCTGTGCGTCGGTTATTGTTACTGGGCTCCCAGGAATGTTGCCAAGCAGTGACTGTTTAATTTGTTACTCTCCTTGAAATATGTCGCCAAGGTGCCTGTAGTATTGAATCGCGAAGTACTTTCTGTCTTTCATTGTCAATGTGAAGGTCCAAGGGATGCAATAAAACTGCCGCTGTGCGTCGACTATTGTTACTGGTCTACCAGGGAAGGTGCAAAGCAGTGACTGTTTAATACTGTATGTTACTCTCCTTGAAATATGTCGCCAAGGTGCCTGTAGTATTCAATCGAGTAGTAGTTTCTGTGTTTCATCATCAATGTGAAGGTCCAAGTTATGCAATAAAACTGCCGCTGTGCGTCGGATATTTTTACTGGGCTCCCAGGAAAGGTGCAAAACAGTGACTGTTTAATATGTTACTCTCCTTGAAATATGTCGCCAAGGTGCCTGTAGTATTCAATCGCAAAGTAGTTTCTGTGTTTCATCGTCAATGTGAAGGTCCAAGGGATGCAATAAAACTGCCGCTGTGCGTCGGAATTTGTTACTGGGCTCCCAGGAACGGTGCAAAGCAGTGACTGTTTAATATGGTACTCTCCTTGAAATATGTCGCCAAGGTGCCTGTAGTATTCAATCGCGAAGTAGTTTCTGTGTTTCATCGTCAATGTGAAGGTCCAAGGGATGCAATAAAACTGCCGCTGTGCGTCGGATACTGTTACTGGGCTCCCAGTAAAGGTGCAAAGCAGTGACTGTTGATTACTGTATGCTACTCTCCCTGAAATATGTCGCCAAGGTGCCTGTAGTATTCAATTGCGAAGTAGTTTCTGTGTTTCATCGTCAATGTGAAGGTCCAAGGGTTGCGTTAAAACTGCCGCTGTGCATCGGATATTGTTACTGGGCTCCCAGGAAAGGTGCAAAGCAGAGACTGTTTAATATGTTACTCTCCTTGAAATATGTCGCCAAGGTGCCTGTAGTATTCAGTGGCGAAGTAGTTTCTGTGTTTCATCGTCAATGTGAAGGTCCAAGGGATGCAATAAAACTGCCACTGTGTGTCGGATGTTGTTACTGGGCTCCCAGGAAAGGTTCAAAGCCGTGACTGTTTTTAAGTCGCTCTCCTTGGAATATGTCGCCAAGGTGCCTGTAGTATTCAATCGCAAAGTAGTTTCTGTGTTTCATCATCAATGTGAAGATCCAAGGGATGCAATAAAACTGCCGCTGTGCGTCGGATATTGTTACGGGGCTCCCAGGAAAGGTGCAAAGCAGTGACTGTTTAATATGTTACTCTCCTTGAAATATGTCGCCAAGGTGCCTGTAGTATTCAGTGGCGAAGTAGTTTCTGTGTTTCATCGTCAATGTGTAGGTCCAAGAGATGCAATAAAACAGCCGCTGTGCGACGGATATTGTTACTGGGCTCCCAGGAAAGGTTTAATGCCGTGACTGTTTAATAAGTTGCTCTCCTTGAAATATGTCGCCAAGGTGGCTGTAGTATTCAATCGCGAAGTAGTTTCTGTGTTTCATCGTCAATGTGAAGGTCCAAGGGATGTAATAAAACTGCCGCTGTGCGTCGGATATTGTTACTGGGCTCTCAGGAAAGGTGCAAAGCAGTGACTGCTTAATATGTTACACTCCTTGAAATATGTCGCCAAGGTGCCTGTAGTATTCAATCGCGAAGTAGTTTCTGTGTTTCATCGTCAATGTGAAGGTCCAAGGAATGCAATAAAACTGCCGCTGTGCGTCGGATATTGTTACTGGGCTCCCAGGAAAGATGCAAAGCAGTGACTGTTTAATTTGTTACTCTCCTTGAAATATGTCGCCAAGGTGCCTGTAGTATTCTATCGCGAAGTAGTTTCTGTGTTTCATCGTCAATGTGAAGGTCCAAGTGATGCAATAAAACTGCCGCTGTGCGTCGGATATTGTTACTGGGCTCCCAGGAATGTTGCCAAGCAGTGACTGTTTAATTTGTTACTCTCCTTGGAATATGTCGCCAAGGTGCCTGTAGTATTGAATCGCGAAGTAGTTTCTGTGTTTCATTGTCAATGTGAAGGTCCAAGGGATGCAATAAAACTGCCGCTGTGCGTCGACTATTGTTACTGGTCTACCAGGAAAGGTGCAAAGCAGTGACTGTTTAATACTGTATGTTACTTTCCTTGAAATATGTCGCCAAGGTGCTTATAGTATTCAATCGCGAAGTGGTTTCTATGTTTCATCGTCAATGCGAGGGTCCAAGGGATGCAATAAAACTGCCGCTGTGCGTCGGATTTTGTTACTGGGCTCCCAGGAACGGTGCAAAGCAGTGACTGTTTAATATGTTACTCTCCTTGAAATATGTCGCCAAGGTGCCTGTAGTATTCAATCGCGAAGTAGTTTCTGTGTTTCATCGTCAATGTGAAGGTCCAAGGGATGCAATACAACTGCCGCTGTGCGTCGGATTTTGTTACTGGGCTCCCAGTAAAGGTGCAAAGCAGTGACTGTTTAATACTGTATGTTACTCTCCTTGAAATATGTCGCCTAGGTGCCTGTAGTATTCAATTGCGAAGTAGTTTCTGTGTTTCATCGTCAATGTGATAGTCCAAGGGATGCGTTAAAACTGCCGCTGTGCCTCGGATATTGTTACTGGGCTCC
Organism: Schistocerca americana; assembly: GCF_021461395.2. Classification (NCBI taxonomy): domain Eukaryota; kingdom Metazoa; phylum Arthropoda; class Insecta; order Orthoptera; family Acrididae; genus Schistocerca; species Schistocerca americana. The sequence continues at coordinate 126,062,726 of NC_060121.1, forward strand.
CAGGAAAGGTGCAAAGCAGAGACTGTTTAATATGTTACTCTCCTTGAAATATGTCGCCAAGGTGCCTGTAGTATTCAGTGGCGAAGTAGTTTCTGTGTTTCATCGTCAATGTGAAGGTCCAAGGGTTGCAATAAAACTGCCACTGTGCGTCGGATGTTGTTACTGGTCTCCCAAGAAAGGTTCAAAGCCGTGACTGTTTTTAAGTCGCTCTCCTTGAAATATGTCGCCAAGGTGCCTGTAGTATTCAATCGCGAAGTAGTTTCTGTGTTTCATCACCAATGTGAAGGTCCAAGGGATGCAGTAAAACTGCCGCTTTGCGTCGGATATTGTTACGGGGCTCCCAGGAAAGGTGCAAAGCAGTGACTGTTTAATATGTTACTCTCCTTGAAATATGCCGCCAAGGTGCCTGTAGTACTCAATCGCGAAGTAGTTTCTGTGTTTCATCGTCAATGTGAAGGTCCAAGGGATGCAATAACATTGCGGCTGTGCGTCGGATATTGTTACTGGGCTCCCAGGAAAGGTGCAAAGCAGTGACTGTTTAATAAGTTACTCTCCTTGAAATATGTCGACAAGGTGCCTGTGATATTCAATCGCGAAGTAGTTTCTGTGTTTCATCGTCAATGTCAAGGTCCAAGGAGTGCAATAAAACTGCCGCTGTGCGTCGGATATTTTTACTGGGCTCCCAGGAAAGGTGCAAACCAGTGACTGTTTAATATGTTACTCTCCTTGAAATATGTAGCCAAGGTGCCTGTAGTATACAATCACGAAGTAGTTTCTGTGTTTCATTGTCAATGTGAAGGTCCAAGGGATGTAATTAAACTGCCGCTGTGCGTCGGATATTGTTACTGGGATCCCAGGAAAGGTGCAAAACCGTGACCGTTTAATAAGTTACTCTCCTTGAAATCTGTCGCCAAGGTGCCTGTAGCATTGAATCGCGAAGTGGTTTCTACGTTTCATCGTCAATGTGAAGGTCTAAGGGATGCAATAAACTGCCGCTGTGCGTCGGATTTTGTTACTGGGCTCCCAGGAGGGGTGCAAAGCAGTGACTGCTTCATATGTTACTCTCCTTCAAATATGTCGCCAAGGTGCCTGTAGTATTCAATCGCGAAGTAGTTTCTGTGTTTCATCGTCAATGTGAAGGTCCAAGGGATGCAATAAAACTGCCGCTGTGCGTCGGATATTGTTACTGGGCTCCCAGGAATGTTGCCAAGCAGTGACTGTTTAATTTGTTACTGTCCTTGAAATATGTCGCCAAGGTGCCTGTAGTATTGAATCGCGAAGTAGTTTCTGTGTTTCATTGTCAATGTGAAGGTCCAAGGGATGCAATAAAACTGCGCTGTGCGTCGACTATTGTTACTGGTCTACCAGGAAAGGTGCAAAACAGTGACTGTTTAATACAGTATGTTAGTCTCCTTGAAATATGTCGCCAAGGTGCCTGTAGTATTGAATCGAGTAGTAGTTTCTGTGTTTCATCATCAATCTGAAGGTCCAAGGGATGCAATAAAACTGCCGCTGTGCGTCGGATATTGTTACTGGGCTCTAAGGATAGGTGCAAAGCAGTGACTGTTTAATATGTTACTCTCCTTGAAATATGTAGAAAAGGTGCCTGTAGTATTCAATTGCGAAGTAGTTTCTGTGTTTCATCATCAATGTGAAGGTCTAAGGGATGCAATAAAACTGCCGCTTTGCGTCGAATAGTGTTACTGCGCTCCCAGGAAAGGTGCAAAACAGTGACTCCTCAATATGTTACTCTCCTTGAAGTATGTCGCCAAGGTGCCTGTGGTATTCAATCCTGAAGTAGTTTCTGTGTTTCATCGTCAATGTGAAGGTCCAAGGGATGCAATAAAACTGCCGCTGTGCGTCGAATTTTATTACTGGTCTCCCAGAAAATGTGCAAAGCAGTGACTGTTTAATACTGTATGTTACTCTCCTTGAAATATGTCGCCAAGGTGCCTGTAGTATTCAATCGCGAAGTAGTTTCTGCATTTCATCGTCAATGTGAAGGTCCAAGGGATGCAATAAAGCTGCCACTGTGCATCGGATATTGTTACTGGGCTCCCAGGAAAGGTTTAATGCCCTGACTGTTTTATAAGTTGCTCTCCTTGAAATATGTCGCCAAGGTGGCTGTAGTATTCAATCACGAAGTGGTTTCTGTGTTTCATCGTCAATGTGAAGGTCCAAGGGGTGCAACTAAACTGCCACTGTGCGTCAGATATTGTTACTGGGCTCCCAGAAAAGGTGCAAAGAAGTGACTGCTTAATTTGTTACTCTCCTTGAAATATGTCGCCAAGGTGCCTGTAGTATTCAATCGCGAAGTAGTTTCTGTGTTTCATCGTCAATGTGAAGGTCCAAGGGATGCAATACAACTGCCGCTGTGCGTCGGATTTTGTTACTGGGCTCCCAGTAAAGGTGCAAAGCAGTGACTGTTTAATACTGTATGTTACTCTCCTTGAAATATGTCGCCAAGGTGCCTGTAGTATTCAATTGCGAAGTAGTTTCTGTGTTTCATCGTCAATGTGATAGTCCAAGGGATGCGTTAAAACTGCCGCTGTGCCTCAGATATTGTTACTGGGCTCCCAGGAAAGGTGCAAAGCAGAGACTGTTTAATATGTTACTCTCCTTGAAATATGTCGCCAAGGTGCCTGTAGTATTCAATCGCGAAGTAGTTTCTGCGTTTCATCGTCATTGTGAAGGTCCAAGGGATGCAATAAAGCTGCCACTGTGCATCGGATATTGTTACTGGGCTCCCAGGAAAGGTTTAATGCCGTGACTGTTTTATAAGTTGCTCTCCTTGAAATATGTCGCCAAGGTGGCTGTAGTATTCAATCGCGAAGTGGTTTCTGTGTTTCATCGTCAATGTGAAGGCCCAAGGGGTGCAATTAAACTGCCGCTGTGCGTCGGATATTGTTACTGGGCTCCCAGAAAAGGTGCAAAGCAGTGACTGCTTAATTTGTTACTCTCCTTGAAATATGTCGCCAAGGTGCCTGTAGTATTCTATCGCGAAGTAGTTTCTGTGTTTCATCGTCAATGTGAAGGTCCAAGGGATGCAATAAAACTGCCGCTGTGCGTCGGATATTGTTACTGGGCTCAAAGGAAAGGTGCAAAGCAGTGACTGTTTAATTTGTTACTCTCCCTGAAATATGTCGCCAAGGTGCCTGTAGTATTCAATCGCGAAGTAGTTTCTGTGTTTCATCGTCAATGTGAAGGTCCAAGGGATGCAATAAAACTGCCGCTGTGCGTCGGATATTGTTACTGGGCTCCCAGGAAAGGTGCAAAGCAGTGACTGTTTAATTTGTTACTCTCCTTGATATATGTCGCCAAGGTGCCTGTAGTCCTCAATCGCGAAGTAGTTTCTGTGTTTCATCATCAATGTGAAGGTCCAAGGGATGCAATAAAACTGCCGCTTTGCGTCGGATAGTGTTACTGCGCTCCCAGGAAAGGTGCAAAGCAGTGACTGTTTAATAAGTTACTCTCCTTGAAATATGTCGCCAAGGTGCCTGTGGTATTCAATCGTGAAGTAGTTTCTGTGTTTCATCGTCAATGTGAAGGTCCAAGGGATCCAATAAAACTGCCGCTGTGCGTCGAATTTTATTACTGGTCTCCCAGGAAAGGTGCAAAGCAGTGACTGTTTAATACTGTATGTTACTCTCCTTGAAAGATGTCGCCAAGGTGCCTGTAGTATTCAATCGCGAAGTAGTTTCTGTGTTTCATCGTCAATGTGAAGGTCCAAGGGATGCATTAAAACTGCCGCTGTGCGTCGGATATTGTTATTGGGCTCCCAGGAAGGGTGCAAAGCAGAGACTGTTTAATATGTTACTCTCCTTGAAATATGTCGCCAAGGTGCCTGTAGTATTCAATCGCGAAGTAGTTTCTGCATTTCATCGTCAATGTGAAGGTCCAAGGGATGCAATAAAGCTGCCACTGTGCATCGGATATTGTTACTGGGCTCCCAGGAAAGGTTTAATGCCGTGACTGTTTTATAAGTTGCTCTCCTTGAAATATGTCGCCAAGGTGCCTGTAGTATTCAATTGCGAAGTAGTTTCTGTGTTTTATCGTCAATGTGAAGGTCCAAGGGATGCAATTAAACTGCCGCTGTGCGTCGGATATTGTTACTGGGCTCCTAGGAATGTTGCCAAGCAGTGACTGTTTAATTTGTTACTCTCCTTGAAATACGACGCCAAGGTGCCTGTAGTATTGAATCGCGAAGTAGTTTCCGTGTTTCATTGTCAATGTGAAGGTCCAAGGGATGCAATAAAACTGCCGCTGTGCCTCGACTATTGTTACTGGTCTACCAGGAAAGGTGCAAAGCAGTGACTGTTTAATACTGTATGTTACTCTCCTTGAAATATGTCGGCAAGGTGCCTGTAGTATTCAATCGAGTAGTAGTTTCTGTATTTCATCATCAATGTGAAGTTCCAAGGGATGCGATAAAACTGCCGCTGTGCGTCGGATACTTTTACTGGGCTCCCAGGAAAGGTGCAAAGCCTTGACCATTTAATATATTACTCTCCTTGAAATATGTCGCCAAGGTGCCTGTAGTATTGAATCGCGAAGTAGTTTCTGTGTTTCATTGTCAATGTGAAGGTCCAAGGGATGCAGTAAAACCGCCGCTGTGCGAAGTAGTTTCTGTGTTTCATCGTCAATGTGAAGGTCCAAGGGATGCAATAAAACTGCCGCTTTGCGTCGGATAGTGTTACTGCGCTCCCAGGAAAGGTGCAAAACAGTGACTCCTCAATATGTTACTCTCCTTGACGTATGTCGCCAAGGTGCCTGTGGTATTCAATCGTGAAGTAGCTTCTGTGTTTCATCGTCAATGTGAAAGTCCAAGGGATGCATTAAAACTGCCGCTGTGCGTCGGATGTTGTTATTGGGCTCCCAGGAAGGGTGCAAAGCAGAGACGGTTTAATATGTTACTCTCCTTGAAATATGTCGCCAAGGTGCCTGTAGTATTCAATCGCGAAGTAGTTTCTGCGTTTCATCGTCAATGTGAAGGTCCAAGGGATGCAATAAAGCTGCCACTTTGCATCGGATATTGTTACTGGGCTCCCAGGAAAGGTTTAATGCCGTGACTGTTTTATAAGTTGCTCTCCTTGAAATATGTCGCCAAGGTGACTGTAGTATTCAATCGCGAAGTGGTTTCTGTGTTTCATCGTCAATGTGAAGGTCCAAGGGGTGCAATTAAACTGCCGCTGTGCGTCGGATTTTGTTACTGGGCTCCCAGGAATGGTGCAAAGCAGTGACTGCTTAATTTGTTACTCTCCTTGAAATATGTCGCCAAGGTGCCTGTAGTATTCTATCGCGAAGTAGTTTCTGTGTTTCATCGTCAATGTGAACGTCCAAGGGATGCATTAAAACTGCCGCTGTGCGTCGGATGTTGTTATTGGGCTCCCAGGAAGGGTGCAAAGCAGAGACGGTTTAATATGTTACTCTCCTTGAAATATGTCGCCAAGGTGCCTTTAGTATTGAGTGGCGAAGTAGTTTCTGTGTTTCATCGTCAATGTGAAGGTCCAAGGGATGCAATAAAACTGCCGCTGTGCGTCGACTATTGTTACTGGTCTACCAGGAAAGGTGCAAAGCAGTGACTGTTTAATACTGTATGTTACTCTCCTTGAAATATGTCGGCAAGGTGCCTGTAGTATTCAATCGAGTAGTAGTTTCTGTGTTTCATCATCAATGTGAAGGTCCAAGGGATGCGATAAACTTGCCGCTGTGCGTCGGATATTTTTACTGGGCTCCCAGGAAAGGAGCAAAGCCTTGACCATTTAATATTTTACTCTCCTTGAAATATGTCGCCAAGGTGCCTGTAGTATTGAATCGCGAAGTAGTTTCTGTGTTTCATTGTCAATGTGAAGGTCCAAAGGATGCAATAAAACCGCCGCTGTGCGTCGACTAATGTTACTGGTCTACCAGGAAAGGTGCAAAGCAGTGACTGTTTAATACTGTATGTTACTCTCCTTGAAATACGTCGCCAAGGTGCCTGTAGTATTCAATCGCGAAATGGTTTCTATGCTTCATCGTCAATGTGAGCGTCCAAAGGATGCAATAAAACTGCCGCTGAGCGTCGGATTTTGTTACTGGGCTCCCAGGAATGGTGCAAAGCAGTGACTGTTTAATATGTTACTCTCCTTGAAATATGTCGCCAAGGTGCCTGTAGTATTCAATCGCGAAGTAGTTTCTGTATTTCATCGTCAATGTGAAGGTCCAAGGGATGCAATAAAACTGCCGCTGTGCGTCGGATATTGTTACTGGGCTCCCAGTAAAGGTGCAAAGCAGTGACCGTTTAATACTGTAAGTTACACTCCTTGAAATATGTCGCCAAGGTGCCTGTAGTATTCAATTGCGAAGTAGTTTCTGTGTTTCATTGTCAATGTGAAGGTCCAAGGGATGCGTTAAAACTGCCGCTGTGGGTCGGATATTGTTACTGGGCTCCCAGGAAAGGTGCAAGGCAGTTACTGTTTAATATGTTACTCTCCTTGAAATATGTCGCCAAGGTGGCTGTAGTATTCAATCGTGAAGTAGTTTCTGTGTTTCATCGTCAATTTGAAGGTCCAAGGGATGCAATAAAACTGCCGCTGTGCGTCGGATATTGTTACTGGGATCCCAGGAAAGGTGCAAAGCCGTGACAGTTTAATATGTTACTCTCCTTGAAATATGTCGCCAAGGTGCCTGTAGTATTCAATCACGAAGTAGTTTCTGTGTTTCATCGTCAATGTGAAGGTCCAAGGGATTTAATAAAACTGCCGCTGTGCGTCGGATATTGTTACTGGGCTCCCAGAAAATGTCCAAAGCAGTGACTGTTTAATATGTTACTCTCCTTGAAATATGTCGCCAAGGTGCCTCTAGTATTCAATCGCGAAGTAGTTTCTGTGTTTCATCGTCAATGTGAAGGTCCAAGGGATTTAATAAAACTGCCGCTGTGCGTCGGATATTGTTGCTGGGCTCCCAGAAAATGTGCAAAGCAGTGACTGTTTTATATGTTACTCTCCTTGAAATATGTCGCCAAGGTGCCTGTAGTATTCAATCGCGAAGTAGTTTCTGTGTTTCATCGTCAATGTGAGGGTCCAAGGGATGCAATAAAACTGCCGCTGTGCGTTGGATATTGTTACTAGGCTCCCTGGAAAGGTGCAAAGCAGTGACTGTTTAATATGTTACTCTCCTTGACATATGTCGCCAAGGTGCCTGTAGTATTCAATCGTGAAGTAGTTTCTGTGTTTCATCGTCAATTTGAAGGTCCAAGGGATGCAATAAAACTGCCGCTGTGCGTCGGATATTGTTACTGGTCTCCCAGGAAAGGTGCAAAGCAGTGACTGTTTAATACTGTGTGTTACTCTCCTTGAAATATGTCGCCAAGGTGCCTGTAGTATTCAATCGCGAAGTAGTTTCTGTGTTTCATCGTCAATGTGAAGGTCCAAGGGATGCATTAAAATTGCTGCTGTGTGTCGGATATTGTTACTTGGCTCCCAGGAAAGGTGCAAAGCAGTGACTGTTTAATATGCTACTCCTTGAAATATGTCGCCATGGTGCCTGTAGTATTCAATCGCGAAGCAGTTTCTGTGTTTCAACGTCAATGTGAAGGTCCAAGGCATGTAATATCCTGCCGCAGTGCGTCGGATATTGTTACTGGGCTCCCAGGAAAGGTGCAACGCAGTGACTGTTTAATATGTTACTCTCCTCGAAATATGTCGCCAAGGTGCCTGTAGTATTCAATCGCAAAGTAGTTTCTGTGTTTCACCGTCAATGTGAAGTTCCAAGGCATGCAATAAACCCGCCGCTGTGCGTCAGATATTGTTACTGGGCTCCCAGGAAAGGTTCAAAGCCGTGACTGTTTTATAAGTTGCTCTCCTTGAAATATGTCGCCATAGTGCCTGTAGTTTTCAATCGCGATCCAGTTTCTGTGTTTCAACGTCAATGTGGCTGTCCGAGGGATGCAATAAACCTTCCACTGTGCGTCGGATATTGTAACTGGACTCCCAGGAAAGGTTCAAAGCGCACACAGTTTTTGCGTTACTCGCCCTGATGGATGTCGGGATTGTGCCAGTTGTATTCAATCGTGATGCACTTTCTGTGTTTCGTCGTCAAAATGAAGGTCCAAGGGAGCCGGCCGCGGTGGTCTTGCGGTTGTAGGCGCTGCAGTCCGGAACCGCGGGGACTGCTACAGTCGCAGGTTCGAATCCTGCCTCGGGCATGGATGTGTGTGATGTCCTTAGGTTAGTTAGGTTTAAGTAGTTCTAAGTTCTAGGGGACTGATGACCTGAGATGTTAAGTCCCATAGTGCTCAGAGCCATTTGAACCATTTGAAGGTCCAAGGGATGCAATAAAACTGCCGCTGTTCATCGGATATTGTTACCGGACTCCCAGGAGAAATTCAAAGCACAGACTTTTTAAAGCGTTACTCGCCATGACAGATGTCTGCATGGTGCCTGTTGTAGCAATCGCGAAGCAGATTCTGTGTTTCATCGTCGAAGTGAAGTTCCAAGGGATGCAGTAAACCTGCAGCTGTCCATCGAATATTGTTACTGGACGTCCAGGGAGGTTCAAAGAACTGATGATTATAGCGTTACTCGCCCTGACAGATGTCGGTATGGTGCCTGTTGTATTAAATCGCGATGCGGTTTCTGTGTTTCATCGTCAATGTGAAGGTCCACGGGTTACAGTAAACCTGCGCTGGTGCATCGGTAACTACTACCAGACTCCCTGTAAAGGTCACATCCCCAGTCTTACTTGATTCCCCGTAAAGGTCACATCCGCTGACATCTTAGACGTCATTCGCCTGGACTGGACTCCGAGGAGTGGTTCAATGGTTCAGGAACCGTGCCTGTTGCCTTCAAACGCGATTCAGATTCTGTGTTCCATCGTCAACGGGAATGGCGAAGGGTTACAGTAATTCCGACGCTGTCCATCAGATATTGTTACTAGAGTCCCAGGAACGATTCAAAGCACTGACCATTTAAAGCGTTACTCGTCCGGACAGAAGTCCACATGATGCCTGTTGTATTCAATCGCGATCAGTTTCTGTGTTTCATCGTCAATGTGAATGTCAGAGGGTTACAGTAACCCTCCAGGGATGCAACGGAAATTACTACTAGATTCCCCCGCAGACCGTATTAGGCGTTACTTGCCTTGACAAACTTCGGCATGGTGCTTGTTGTATTCAATCGCGATGCAGTTTCTGTGTTTCATGGTCAATGGAAATGTCCAAGGGTTACAGCCGCTCCCAATCCGATATATTTACTAGACTGCCAGGAATGTATCAAAGGACAGACCGTTTAAAGCGTTACTCGCTCGGACAGATGTCGGCATGCTGCCTGTTGTATTCAATCGCAAACAGTTTCTGTGTTTCATCATCAATGAGGAGGTAAGGGTTACAGTAAGCTTGCAGTGGTGCATCGGAAACTACTAGTAGACACCCATCAAATGTCCAAGCCGCAGACTGTATTATTCGTTACTCGCTTCGACAGAAGTCCGCATTGTGCCTGCTGTATTCAATCGCCATGCAAGTTCTGTGTTTCATCGTCAATGTGGAGGTCCAAGGGTTACAGTAAACCTGTCGTTGTCCATCGGATATTGTTACTAGAGTCCAAGGAGTGGTTCAAAGCACAGACCATTTAAAGCGTTACTCACGTGGACACAAATCGGCATGGTGTGTAGGGTATTCAATCGCGATGCAGTTTCTGTGTTTCACCGTTAATGTGAAGGTCCTATGGTTACAGTAAACATGCAGGGGTGCATCGGAAACTTGTAGACTCCCAGTAAATATCGAAACCATAGACCGTATCAGGCGCTACTCGCGTGGAAAGAAGTCGGCATGATGCCTATTGTATTCATTTGCGATGCAGTTTCTGTGTTTCATCGCAAATGTGGAGGTCCAACGGTTACAGCAAACCTGCTGGTGTGTATCAGATATTGTTACTGGACTCCCAGTAATGGTTCAAAGCACACCCCGTTTAAAGCGCTATTCGCTTGGACAGAAGTCCGCATTCTGCCTCTTCTACTCAATCACAATGCACTTTCTGTGTTTCATCGTCAATGTGAAGTACCAAGGGATACAGTAAACATGCCACTTTCCATCAGATATTGTTACTGGATTCCCAGGAACGGTTTAAATCACAGACCTCTTAAAGCGTTACTCGCCTGCACAGAAGTCGCCATTGTGCCTGTTGTATTCAATCGCGATCCAGTTTCTGTGTTTCATCGTCAATGTGAAGGTCCAAGTCTTACAATATACCCGCCGCTGTCCATCGGAAAATTTTACTGGATTCAAAGGAATGGTTCAAAGTACAGGCCTTTAAAAGAATTACTCACCTGGACTGATGTGGGATGCGCCTGTTGTATACAATTTCGATGCAGTTTCTATGTTTCGTCGTCAGTGTGAAGGTCCAAGGGATAGAGTAAACCTGCCGCTATCCATTGGATATGGTTACTGGAGTCAAAGCACAGGCCGTTTAAAGCGTTACTTGCCTGGACCGTGTCAGCATGGTGCCTCTTGTATTCAGTTGTGATGCAGTTTCTGTGTTTATCGTCAATGTGAAGGTCCAATGGTTACAGGACACCTGCCACTGTCCCTCGGATATTCTTACTGCACTCCCACGAATGGTTCAAAGAACAGACCGTTTAAAGCGTGAATCGCGTGGACAGAAGTGGGCATGGTCCCTGTTGTATTCAGTCGCGATGCGGTTTCTGTGTTTCATCGCCGATAGGAAGGTCCAAGGGTTACAGTAAACCAGCCGCTGTTCATCTTATGTTGTTACTGGACCCCGAGGAATGGTTCAGAGCACAGACTGTTTAAAGCGTTACTCGCCTGGACACAATTTGGCATCGTGTGTGTTGTATTCAATCGCGATGCAGTTTTTGTGTTTCGTCATCAATGCGAAGGTCCAAGGATTACAGTAAACCTGCCGCTGTCCGTCGGATTTTGTTACAGTACTCCCAGGAATGATTCAAAGCAATGACCATCTAAAGCGTTAAGCACCTCGACAGGAGTCGGCATTGTGCCTGTTGTATTCAATCACGATGCAGTTTCTGCGTTTCATCGTCAATGCGAAGGTCCAAGGGTTACAGTAAGCCTTCCGCTGTCCATCGTATATTGTTACTGGACTCCCAGGAATGGTTCAAAGCAGAGACCGTTTGATGCATTATTCGCCTGGAAAGAAGACGTCATGGTACGTGTTGTATTCAAGCGCTTACCATAATCGCTTCAGTAGCTACTGCTGAATGCACTTGCGAAGCAGTTGATGAATTCCATCATCAATGTGATAGCGCCAATACTAGAATAAACATAAAAAAGTACTTTAGTTACAAGTTATTTATACTCACAATAGGTTTCATGAGCTTACCATAATCGCTTCAGTACCAATAGAAACGTTGTATTAGATCATGTTGTATGCAATGGGGAAGCAAATACTGTGTCCCATCCTCAATTTGAGAGTGCCAAGTCTAGACTAAACCTACAAAATTACATTGGATACCAGTTTTTATACTCAGTAGGGGTTTCATTATCTTAGTGTTAGCACCTCAGTACCATAGAAACGTCGGATTGTGCCCTGTTTTATCCAATGTCGAAGCATTTCCTGTGCCCTATCGTTTATGTGAGGGTGCCACGTCGAGAATAAACATGCAAGAGTGCATAGGTTACAAGTTACTCACGACGGTGTCTCCTCTAACCGTAACAGCGTAAGTACCAATTGAATCGACAGGTTAGAACGTGTTGTATACTATGGCGAGTCAATTTCTGTGTACCGTGATCTATGTGACAGTGCTGAGGCTAGAACAAAACATGCAAAAGTACATCAGTTAGAAATTATTTACACCCAGGAGAAGTTTCAAGCGCTTACCGTAATCGCTTCAGTAGCATAAAAACGTCGCCATGGCTACTGCTGAAGGGTATACGGAACGCCCTATGCTTACAATGTTAAACTGAGCTAAAAGTTAGGAACATTTTCTCTTTTGTTATTTGGACGATACTCTTGATTTTTTCACAGAACGTAGAGATTTGTTCTGATTTTATGCTGAATTATTGATTTTGAAAAAATAATGTATAGTTTTTCAGATATTTTATTTTTTGTAAATGTTAAAAAAAGTTGTACATTTTAACAAGTATTTTAAAATTTACATTCATTAATACAAAATAATTCCACATATCTTTTAATTCAGATGTATTAGAAGGTCTAAGGAACAACTACAGAAAATTTCATTTTTCTTCTATAAATAGACCCTGAGAAAATGTACCTTATACACAAAAAAACTAAAGTTACGGGAAATTAGCTTCAAAGTTTTTACTTCAGTACAAGCCTGCTCCATAGCTTGTATCATCAGAATCGTCCAACAGCTTCCTCTTGATGGCTCTGCTATGCTGTCTAGCCATCTTTGAATATACTTTTATGGCATTATCTGAAGACCTGAGCTGTTCCTTGTCCAAACAAACCATAGCCATGGCAGTTCGTAGTCCTACACAGAGCCCCAACTTCTGCAGAACTTTGCACTTTGTTATATTGCCCTGATTGAATGATGAAACGGCATCATAAACGCCAAAGTGAAGTGTGTTTATACCCACAAACACAGTTTTAGGTAGTCTATTCCATATCACATGGTTCACACACTCATTTGGATTTTGAGTCCGGCCATGAAGACATTTCTTTAGTAGACTAATATCTGCGAGGTCTCGGAATATTGGTTTTATTTCATACATTATGGCAGGTGGCAGGTGATGAGGGTGATTGTATTGTTTCTTAGTTACCTTGCCTCTGTTGTACTTGCACCAACTATCGTCTCCTTTTGGACATAGCCCATGTTAGGGATTCTCATTGTTTGAAGCTGTATGAAAAAAACAGAGCCCAGACTCCTCTTCTCATTAATTCTGCATCTGCTGTATTCTGTCTTATTGCCAGACCATAGCACTGCTGAATATGATCTATTGTAGCATCTGTCAGTCTATTTTTCCCATCTAAAGTTTTTCCATCGCTCAATTTCTTGCCTTTCATGCTAGCCTTGCGCCGTCAAAGTCTTGATCCCATCCTTTTCTGAACATGGCCAACACACTCCAGTTTGGAAATTTTCACATTGTTACCATAGGGTCTCAGTTCCTCAATTTCTTTGAAAGCCTTTGAGTCACCATCTCCAAGATAATTTATGTATCTAACGTTGTACCATTTTACTGAGCGTTGATAAATACTTCTTACACCAGCAACTTCCATACCACCACTTGACCCATAGTAATTTGCCATGCACTCCTTTTCATGTTTAGTTTTCATTTTCTCCTAGCATCTGCAATGCTTGGAAAGTATTGCCACATCAACTACCTTACCAGTGTCCACACTTGTAGCTGTTACTACACCATTCAGAAATGTGTGGCCTCTCTTCTGCCAGCTTCCATCAAAAGCTATGGACAAGTCTCTGCTATTATTATTTTCAACAACTGCTTCCTCAACAGCACCTTTCATGTTTTCCTGTGCCACATCTTCTACAGCAGAGCCTATTGCAATTATGTGTTTGTTAAATGTTGAAGGTGGAGGAGGGAGGTTCATCACACCACACAACATGGCACCTGCAGTCCTGCCCTTTCCTATACACCGTAATCCATAAACCAGTCTAATGTTTCTATCGTATAGTTTACCTGTATCTGCAGTAACATGTGAGGAATTGAAGAAAGTAACACTGTGTTTGCAATAACTGCACATCAACTCTAACTCACAAGCAAGTCCTACATGTAAGTTTTTTTTCAATGAAACAACACATTTTCCACATTGTTTGCAGCACACATTGTTCTCCAAAACGTCTGATAATAAAGAGACGTTAATTACCTCATATTTTGTAGTCCCAGCATTTAGTTTCTTGTATTCTTCTTCAATTCCAGCCAGTTTTCTTCTTGAAGCACTTTCCGGTGTAGTGGCAGCAGCATCACTCAATGTATCACTACCAGTGTTGAGGTTAGTCGCTACTGGGACATCAGATACTGATCAAGATGACTCAGACGAATTTTTAGTACACTTTACTTTCTTGCGCCAATGTACACGCTTTCTAAATACCTTCAGACTACGTCTTGGCATGTTGAAGGAAAGAAAACTCAATGACTTCTCCACATACGACTTTCACAACAATGACATGGATGTACTCACAAAGGAAACAATACAAATGGTGCAGAATCTATTGTCAACGGTCTAGCAGTGTAGCCAACAGAAAAGCTAACTCTCTTGCGCTCAATTATATCTCTGGCAAGGCTGTCTATATCAGGTATGTTTCGCGTCTCATATACAAGGTGCGGAACATCGTGTGTCGAAATTATTTTAAAAAAATTATTTAAAATAGTTCTATTCACGTCATCCAAATATTTTATACATGGTATTAAACGGGAGAGTCTAAATTTTTCGAAAATGCATTTACCCAAAAATCGATTTTTTCATCGAAAAACTCATTCCGTATACCTTGAACGCAATTGCGAAGCAGTTGCTGAATTCCATCGTCAATTTGATAGCGCCAAAACTCGAATAAACATGCAAAAGTGCTTATGTTACAAGTTATTAATACTCAGGAGAGGTTTCATGAGCTTACCGTGCAATGGCGAAGCAGTTGCTGAATTCCATCGTCAATGTGATAGCGCCAAAACTCGAATAAACATGCAAAAGTGCTTATGTTACAAGTTATTAATACTCAGGAGAGGTTTCATGAGCTTACCGTGCAATGGCGAAGCAGTTGCTGAATTCCATCGTCAATGCGATAGCGCCAAAACTCGAATAAACATGCAAAAGTGCTTTTGTTACAAGTTATTAACACTCAGGAGAGGTTTCATGAGCTTACCGTAATCACTTCAGTACCAATAGAAACGTCAGGTCAGACCCTGTTGTATGTATGGCGATGTAGATGAAGATGAAATGGGAGATACGATACTGCGTGAAGAGTTTGACAGAACACTGAAAGACCTGAGTCGAAACAAGGCCCCAGGAGTAGACAACATTCCATTAGAACTACTGACAGCCTTGGGAGAGCCAGTCCTGAGAAAACTCTATCACCTGGTGAGTAAGATGTATGAGACAGGCGAAATACCCTCAGACTTCAAGAAGAATATAATAATTCCAATCCCGAGTAAAGATGGTGTTGACAGTCACGGATGCAAAATACTAACGCGAATTCTGTACACACGAATGGAAAAACTGGTAGAAGACGACCTCGGGGAAAATCAGTTTGGATTCCATAGAAATATTGGAACACGTGAGGCAATACTGACTCTACTACTTATCTTGTAGACTTAGAGAAAGCTTTTGACAATGTTGACTAGAATACTCTCTCTCAAATTCTGAAGGTGGCAGGGGTAAAAAACAGGGAGCGAAAGGATATTTACAATTTGTACAGAAACCAGATGGCAGTTATAAGAGGCACGAAAGGGAAGCCGTGGTTGGGAAGGGAGTGAGATAGGGTTGTAGCCTCTCCCCAATGTTATTCAATCTGTATATGGAGCAAGCAGTGAAGGAAACAAAAGAAAAATTCGGAGTAGGTATTAAAATCCATGGAGAAGAAATAAAAACTTTGAGGTTCGCCGATGACATTGTAATTCTGTCCAAGACAGCATAGGACTTGGAAGAGCAGTTGAACGGAGTGGACAGTGTCTTGAAAGAAGGATATAAGATGAACATCAACAATAGCAAAACAAGGATAATGGAAAGAGTCGAATTAAGTCGGGCGATGCTGACGAAATTAGATTAGGAAATGAGACACATAAAGTAGTAAAGGAGCTTTGCTAT
The DNA here is from genome assembly GCF_021461395.2 of Schistocerca americana. NCBI lineage: Eukaryota > Metazoa > Arthropoda > Insecta > Orthoptera > Acrididae > Schistocerca > Schistocerca americana. The sequence goes on from NC_060121.1 coordinate 126,078,457, forward strand.
TTGGGGAGCAAAATAACTGAAGTAGAGAGGATATAAAATGTAGACTGGCAATGGCAAGGAAAGCGTTTCTGAAGAAGAGGAATTTGTTAACATCGAGTATAGATTTAAATGTCAGGAAGTCGTTTCTGAAAGTATTTGTATGGAGCGTAGCCATGTATGGAAGTGAAACATGGATGATAAATAGTTTGGACAAGAAGAGAATAGAAGCTTTCGCAAAGTGGTGCTGCAGAAGAATACTGAAAATTAGATGGGTAGATCACGTAACTAATGAGGAGGTATTGAATAGAATTGGGGAGAAGAGGAGTTTGTGCCACATCTTGACAAGACGAAGGGACCGGTTGGTAGGACATGTTCTGACGCATCAAGGGATCACAAATTTAGCATTGGAGGGCAGCGTGGAGGGTAAAACTCGTAGAGGGAGACCAAGAGATGAATACACTAAGCAGATTCAGAAGGATGTAGGTTGCAGTAGGTACTGGGAGAAGAGGAGGCTTGCACAGGATAGAGTAGCATGGAGAGCTGCATCAAACCAGTCTCAGGACTGAAGACCACCACAACAACAACAACAACATCCTGTTGGAGGTTGAACTTGCCACCATTTTCTAGGGGATGGGGGGTTATGTTAGTGGACGTAGCCCAACTGGTCTATTGTCTCGCCATTTTCGTGGTGTGACGCATTATCCTGCTGGAATTTGAATTTCCCGCCAATTTTTTTCTGGAGGGTTAGGTTAGTGGAAGTAGCACAATTGACCTATCTTCCCGCCAAAATCCGTTATGTTGGATGACGGCATGCGCTGTTGCCAAGTCTACAGGCCGCCATCTTGGATGATATCTTCGCCTCCATCTTGAATAAATATGGCAACAATGGTATGAGGGGATATACACAGCTTGTCCCACTACTCTTAGGACCCATACAATATTGGCTACCAGTTTTTTGTTTTTCAAGGATCTAGATTGCTCCCACATGAGCACAATGTGCTCCCTACAAAAACATTATTTATTACTAACTGGACATGAAAACGCAGATACTTCCACTTCTAACGACATCCTAACCAACACAAAGCAACCCATCCAATACTAACCCATGTTCCAGCGGAACGCATTGGTGACTGCAGCATAAGTCTCCAGGCGTGAATTGGAAGAGAAGCTCCTTCTTCCCGTGGAGAGGAAGGGCACTGCGCGCCTAGGAGATGTCACAAGCCTTTTGCAGCGTGAGACTTTCTGGAAGAGAGTGAACAGGGTTCTGGAAGATACCGACGAGGAGGTGGAGCCATGCCGACTCCATTGCCATGGCCAGCAACGCTAGGTTTCTGAGTTGAGGATCCATGGCACTTACAGCCCGATCGAAGCAGTCCTACATATTCTCCATTGGATTTAAAAATGGGGAGTTTGGCGGCCAGTTGAGTACTGCAAACTCTCTCTAGTGCTCTTTGAACCACAACACGTACACAGCGAGATGTGTAACACATTGTAGTGTCCTGCTGGTAGATGCCTTCGTACTGAAGAAAAGCAAACTGCATGTACGGATGTCCATGGTCACCAAGGATAGATGGATTCTTGTGTTGATCCATTGTGTCTTCTAGAGCAACGAGATCACCCAGAGATTACCACGGAAATATTCCCCACACCACAAAACTCCCTTGTCTGGCCTGGATCCTTCCGACAGTTGTAACAGGGCCGTACACGCCAACAGCCAACATTCAGTTGCGGTACTGACGTGCAAATTTTAGCCTTCGTCGCCAATGAACAGTATTCAACATGGATGCACGAACTGGGCGCCTGCTGCAGGGGCCCGTACGCAGCAGTGTTCACTGAACGAACGTTGAGGAGACATCGTTGGTAGCCCCGTGGTTCACCTGGGCAGTCGTTCACTCAGCAATTGCAGGTCCATTCGCCCTTTTACACCTCAGCAGCCGTCGTTCACCGTGTAATCTGCGGCCCTTGGGCACCATCATGGACTCGGCACCATTTTTGGATACCACCATTTTGTCAAGCATGTTGTACATTACCACGGCGGCATCCGGACAGTTTAGAAACTTAGGCGTGTCGGAAATGGTTCCACGCTTGGCCCGCAAGCCAATGATTGTGCCCTTTTGGAGGTCAGATAGATAAACCGCCCCGTTTCCGCATTAGGACAACGACTGCACTGTTTTCTGCCCCCCCCCCCCCCCGCCACCCCCCACCCCCCCTCCGAAGTGCTTTGTATACTCTCCACTGCTAGTACTGCCACCTGCCGTCTGTCATTGTTACTGCACGTTGACGTCGAACATAGGCGGTAGTCACATTACTGATACTAAAATGTAGACTTTCACGGCCGGAAATATCACGTCCATTATAATTATCCGGGCTATTATGCCGTGGTCGGTTGATGAATGCTGTGTCAATTCCCAACGTTTCGTCTCCGACTGCGGGAGACATCTTCAAGGGGGTCCGTAGCTCGATGGAAGGTCCAACACACCCACTGGCTCGCTACTGACTGCCTCTAAATTCCGTGTCCGCGCGCTCCCGCGCCGCAGCGTAACGTCACGTGTTTTGAATGGAGGAAGAGGTAGACGGAAAATTGCATTTCCTCGATGTGCTTGTTTTTTAGAAACGAAAATGGTAGTTTGGGCCACTCAGTATACCGCAAACCCACGCACACGGATCGTTATTTGCACCGGGATTCGAACCACCACCCACAACAGAAGCGGGGTGTTATCAAGACGTTAATGGACAGAGCTAGAAACATCCGTGAACCTGAGTTGCTCGACGCTGAGATGGAACATCTCCACAATGCACTAATGAAGAACGGATATTCGTCCGTCGAAATAAAACGTGAGTTGAGGCAGCCACGCAGAAATCATAGTGACGTACAGGCTACTGCAAAATTTAAGGTTTTCCTGCCGTTTGTTAAAAATGTAACGGAAAGAATAGGGAGGATCTTGACGAAGCGGAATATTACCGTAATTTACAAGCCCACCAGGAAGATACAGGAAAACCTTAAGCCTGCCAAGGACTCTCGCAAACCATTGGAAAAAGCTGGAGTGTGTAGGATCCCATGCAGCTGTGGAGATGTTTACGTGGGTACCACTAAAAGAACTGTTTCTAAACGTTTGGAAGAGCACAAGTGCAATTGTAGAAGAGGAGAAACGGAACGATCAGCTGTTGCGGAGCATGCTTTCCAGTCAGGGAACCACAATATTCGTTTCGAGGAGACGCAAGTACTAGCGGCCACAAGCGGATATTACCAAAGGCTCTACAGGGAGGCAATCGAAGACGCTAAACACCCTAATAATTTCAATCGAAAGGAGGAGGGTGTGAATTTAAACGGTATATGGATGCCGGTGTTAAAGAAGATGTGTACCACCCGTCCGATACTGGGTGATGGTAAAGGTGATCGACGGCGACGGGCAGCAGCCAATTGCACTGACGTTTTCAAAACACGTGACGTCACGTCGCGGCGCGGGAGCGCGCGGACACGGACTTTAGCTGCAGTCAGTAGCGAGCCAGTGGGTGTGTTGGACCTTCCATCGAGCTACGGACCCCCTTGAAGATGTCTCCCGCAGTCGGAGACGAAACGTTGGGAATTCACACAGAATTGATCAACCGACCACGGCATAACAGCCCGGATAATTATAATGGATAGTCACATTACTGTGACTCGACTGACAACGTTGATCATTTTTCCATATTTCGTATTGTGGATGGCTCTCTTGGAACTGTCCTCGCCACTTATAGTAACATAAACGCGAACTTTTTAACTCATCACGTCAGCACTTACATCTTGTTTACCAGGTTGCTGAATAACCTTAAACTGAAACTCACTTATTCTCAAAGCCCACCTTGTTAGTCCGGAACTTGGGTCCTCTAGGTAAATGCCCATTTTAATGCGGCATGGTCTCTAATCACTGTAAGAGGAGGAGGATGAGATTAGTGTTTAACGTCCCGTCGACAACGAGGTCATTAGTGACGTAGCACAAATTCGGGTCAGGGAAGGACGGGAAAGGAAATCGGCCGTGTACTTTGAAAGGAACCATTCCGGTATTTGCCTAAAGCGATAAAGGAAAGTCGCAGAAAACCCAAAAGGCGATGGTTGGAAGCGCATCTTAACTGTAATCCTCCCAAATGTGAATCCAGTCTGATAGCCACTGCGCTACCTTGCTTAGTGTGCTCATTGTAAATTTTCTTCCTGTCAAGAAATATCTGTCATGTGTTGCACCAAGAACTAAAGCACGAAGCTCCTTCCCCGCTGCTTTATTTAATCGGCTGGAAGCATATGATGTTGAGTGTTAATGGCTGTCGGTTTCTTGAGACGAAATAACACAACAGCAAAGTTTTAAGGCTCTGTTGTGAGAATGAAGGCCTTCCCAAAACCTGGAGCTGTGATTAGAGCGATTTTAAGTCCTTCCATTCCCTTTTTGCATTCTGTCGACCAACTAAATGTAGTTCCCTTTTTGAGTAGCTGTGCTATATGCTATATTTGCATAACTGGCTATGAAACGTCTACAGAAATTCTCTAATCCCAAGACTGGTTGTAGTTCCTTTAAATTATGTGGTTCAGAAAAGTTCTTGATAGCTTCAATTAATTTTGGATCAGGTAATCGCCTTCACTGCTCTTAACATATCGAATATAGTTCACTTGACATATATTTATTGATAAACACAGATTTGCGCAACTTATATGTTCGAAAATTGCTTGAAATACCTCAGTACGGTGCTTCGTGTTTACACTGAAAGCTATTACATCGTCCAGGTATGCAAGAGCCTGTGCTGATGTGAGCCCTCATGGAACTGAATTCATCAGGTGCTAAAAGGTGACTGGCGCATTGCGATGTCCAAATGGCATATGGAAGTATTTAAGTGCCCCTGTTGCTGTAACAGATGAAGTTTTCGCTTGGGCACCTGGACTCACTGTCAGTTTATGTTATCCACTTGTTAGATTGTAAACCGAAAAAATACATCTGCCCAAGTGATTCAGGGTATCTACCAAGTTCGTTAATGAGCAAATGTCTGGTGTGGTTGCTGAATTTAGAGCTCGGTAATCAACGCAAAAACGGAACTGTGATTCCCCAGAAACGGACTTCTAACAATAACAGCTGGTGAATACCAGGCTTGATCTGCACGACCTTGCTTCTAGTAGTTCTTTAGCCATTTCTTCTCTTTGGCTGAATGGTACTCTGTAGGGTTTCTGAGTGATCGGCGCTGCATTTCCAGCATGTATACGACGCTCAACCAAATGAGTGACAGGTAAATTTGAAACTTTTCGGAAAAGATCGTCATACTCCAATAAAATAGGTGCTAAAAATTGCTGCTCTTCAGCTATCAAATGTTCTATCTTTCACCAAATCTTGTTCTTAATTTCGACTTCTTGTTGCAATTTTTCAGTACCACTATAAAAATGTCTTCGTAATTGCGACATTTGAAACCTCGTTTGGAATCTGTACCAAATCACTTTACTTATGCTCGACAATTTAGCAACCATCATAACAGGCGCATTTTGTCTGGTGATTCACAATTATCGGCCGTTTTTTATATTGGGGCGACTTGACTTCGACATAGATTGTTTTTACTGCTCCCTGGAGAATTTGCTGATGCTGATGAATTTGTACATCATCTCGGAGGGTTTGAACTGATGCGTCGGTTGCGTGGTCCAATACCACAAGTTGAGTACTGCTGCTCGTTTGCTACCAATCTGAAAAACGATTTTCTAGGAAGCAGTTACTACGCCCTGGTCTGATATTTCCTTCTGTGACAAAAGTCTCTGTCCCGTTAGCATACAAGAAATTAAATCCAAGTACACCATCATAGCGCATTTCATTATTTGGAACTACTTGTAGCCTCGCTGTTTCTTTTTCTTGACCTAAACATAATTCAGGATCCGCCATTTAACCTGTGTGCCTTCGAACATGGCAGTCTTAACTTATCCTTTTCGTCAATGTAACAGCACGTTAGTGAGGTCTGTGCTCCTGTGTCAGTAAGTAGCTTGATTTGTCATTCACGAGATACAGCACCAACCACAAAGTCATTGTCGATCTCATTTGTGCTGGATCAAACAAGAAACATTAGTAATAGGGCAAACTATGTTTCAGGACAATTTGTTAGTGTGAGTTGCCTAGATTCAGGGACAACCCTATTTTTCTCTTTTGAATGACAGGTCCTTGTTCTGCTAAGAGTAGCATGACCCCCTGGGGATAATCCATCCTTTTGATTGGCAGATCCTTAACCTATTGTTCAGTGAAGTGGGTTTCATTGTCGCCTCACCTCTCCCCCTCAACTCTGGAAAATCCACTCGCCGGTACAAGCACACTTTTGTTATCAATTTGATTGACTAATTAATTAAATCTATCAATTAATTAACCCCTCCCTCTCAGGGAATCCCCCCGGCCCTCCCCCACCTCGAAACTTGTGGTAAAAAGACTCAGTTGATCGACCATTTGGAGGGAAATCGATTGCAGTATATGGAATATTGTTTATTTAAACACTTTATGGGTTACGAGACTGTGTATGGAACATAGTTTATTCATTTATGTAAGGAATTTGGCTGATGGCAGGTTAACGATTGCAGGGTATGGAATATTGTTTAAACAATTTAGACAATGTGTCAAATATTGTTCACATAAGAAATTTACTGGATAGAAGGTGATATATAGAATATTTAAACCACTGTGACGCTTTTTTATTCTGATCGTGCAAGGAATACAATCATGAAACACCAATACACGTAATTACACTGTTAAAAAACTTTCGATAACGAAGCATTCACCGTCTACTGAATAGCTCAGAATACCATCCACTCTGGCTGCCTGAAGTCAGCAGGGTGCACCGGGGACCCCACAAAGCGACATGTCCGTCAACGGCTGCGCCACGCGCCGGTGTCCTAGAGGTGTCCGTTCGGGCCTTGCGACTGACAGACAGGATGTTACGCAAATCCCCGAACAAAAGCTTCAGGGGACAGCAGTCCTTTGACACCTGATACCCGAGAAATTCCTGTCAAAACGTGTGCTCTCTGTCTTTCTCCTCCTGTAACGTCTCACTACCGGGCCAGCATGCACCTTCAGTTGAGGTCAGACTGAACCACAAATAAAGCAGTGTTTACCTGCTAAAACCCTGTGGATTACCGACACACGTGAGAATTCCTGCCAAGGCAATTGCCTGACTGACAATGGAGTCCACTGGGGGCTCTAAGCTGCCTCTGTGCTGCAGAGGAAGGCTCTCATGACAGCAAATTTAATTATATAGCATAAGATATACTGTTTATTTATAAAATTCAATTCCCAGGGGCTGTATATCACTTTTATTTGGTGGGAAAAGCTCACACCCAGCAACTACATGTCCTAATTATGTAATTACACTGCTGCAGATGGGAGGTGTCGTCCTTTGGAGACTTTTCATGTGTGTGCTCACCTTGACATGCAGTGATTAATTGAGCTAGTTGACAGTGTCACCACCAGAGACTGTCTCACCCCCTTTCCCTTCACCTCCTCGTTCCCCATGCATCATAGAAAAAATTGGTAGGAAAAAGACTCATTCTGTGCTGCAGAGGAAGGTTCTCACGACACGAAATTCAAGTCAGTCAATAATATATTGATATATATTCTTTCTTTAATTAGTTTGCAGGAGGTAGGCTTCCCCCACTTGGGTAGACATCATGGCAGCACCCTCCACCCTCGCTCCCCATGAAATAATAACCGTAATCACTAGGGAATGGAATGAAGTGCAGTGTAGTAGCCACCGTCTGGGGTCTCCCGATTGTGTGTCTATCCTCAGGGCGCCGCCACGAAGATCAAAACAGCCCAATGTCCTAATTGCAGATCACGTTACTAAATACCATCAACTATGGGCCGGATACCGGCCTCTTTTGAGCTCATGATCCCCAAATGAAGCATCAAGTGGCGGCATTCTGTTGATCGACCAACTCCAAACTCGCTTCATGTCTCTGTTTCTCTCAAGAGGCCATGCCCTTCTTGTCTGTGTGAAACATCTCCAAACACGAAGATGGAGGTTTTCATCTCTCCTCAAAATACAGTATTCATATTGGCTAATGCTGGAGACAAAGGGAAGCTGACGCAATTTCGATATCAAAAATAGAGTGAAATAATCCATTTTGCACTACCCTGTCAAATTAATTGTTTAACAATTTACAAGAGTCAAAACACTCATTTCCACCTTACAATGATCCTTCTTCACAATGAAACATATTTTCAGCGTTTGAATATAACATGCAAACCTTATGCAAATCAGATAATAAAATTTCCGTAAGAAATAGATCATAGCGCTAAATATATCCGAGGTCTTGTACACATAGATGTTTGAGAGCATAAACATCCTCCTCCACCACAACATTTCCAGTCAACATATGTGGTAAAAAAAGTCCTGACGATCATGCAATGGGCCGTCCACTGAGTGCAGGATAGCTCCGTCTGCGCCAGCTGGGAGAGGGAGACCCACACCTGCGCCGGTCATGCCTGCCCGCACCAACTGCATGCATGCACCCAGTACAACTATCAGAAACCATAAATTGATCAATCAGGCATTTCACATCGTGATTGGGTTTTTAAAAATGTTATAGAGTTTCTAAATTAGTTCTCTCCACTACACTTGCAAGGAGGGAGGTAGGTTCAACTGCGTGATAGAATAATGACAACAGCAAATACCACTGCAAGACAGACCCCACTGCAATGTATTGAGAAGCACTAGCGATATGCTGCCGTAGCTAGATGTCACAGATTGCTATCAATTGGGAATCTGATGTCGCGATTGGGTTTTCCCTAAATTGCTTCCTTCCGCTACATTCGGAAGAAGGATGAGGAGAAAGTTTCCACTGCATGATAGGGCAGAGACAACAAACAGCAAGTGCCACTGCAAGAAAGAGTCCACACGATGTATTGAGAAGCGCTAAACACGACGCACTTAAACCATGACCCAGTCTGTAGCAGCAGTTACCATGGGTAGATGTCGGAGTACGCTGAAACACTGGAATATCTCGCGCACTCACCTCCCAGACGTCCGAACACAGTGCGCCCGTCGACTCGGACACCAGAGCTGGCGTTCGGGGACCAGAAGAAACTATATAGAGCCACAGCCGCGGATGGGCGTGTATGCCAGCGTGCACCATCCCTGGCGAAAATCAAAAGTATAGCAACAGTCGTTTCGTACCAATATGAAACTGAATACTCGATTTACATCCATGATGTGGCAGAGAAATGGGCTACTTCGCAAACATCTTTGTTCGACTAGAGGAGGGTACCGAAACAGGTTTTCCATCGATGGTCATGTTTCATCACACATGAATTGGAAGTCCTCTGATGACTGTGGTTTGGAATGGTTTGCTTTTAACGATCGCAGGTAGACAGTGCTCTAAGTCTCACACAATTGTATATGGGTTGATTGCAGGTTGTACCACACAAGTGATGCGGCTCGAGAGAACAACGGTAAAAATTGTTAAACGCGTGATAACATCTCCCTCTCAACCGATCACTCCATCTACTTCCTATCGTCCTTTAACGCAGATCCATGTAAGTTTAGAAGCAGATGGCTCTTTTTCGCAGGAAAACATCAAAGGCAGCAGTTGACTTGCAAGTATCAGTATAACCTCAATAGACATACTGTAGAATGTTACCATACAGCTGACGCCGCAAGGTTGTGATTAGCGGAGAATACAGAGAAGCACATTGTAAATACTATTTGTTAGAGTTTCAAACATCTAAATAGTCCTGCACAGGATCAAACACGCAATCCATCCTGTAGCTGTGTACTGCAGTCGCCCCAAGCGGTAATACAACGCTCTTTAGCTCAGGAAACTTTATAAAAATTTATAAAGCGATTACCGCTAACTTTGAGGTCATACTTGGGCTTGTGAGCCGACATACACTCCTGGAAATTGAAATAAGAACACCGTGAATTCATTGTCCCAGGAAGGGGAAACTTTATTGACACATTCCTGGGGTCATATACATCACATGATCACACTGACAGAACCACAGGCACATAGACACAGGCAACAGAGCATGCACAATGTCGGCACTAGTACAGTGTATATCCACCTTTCGCAGCAATGCAGGCTGCTATTCTCCCATGGAGACGATCGTAGAGATGCTGGATGTAGTCCTGTGGAACGGCTTGCCATGCCATTTCCACCTGGCGCCTCAGTTGGACCAGCGTTCGTGCTGGACGTGCAGACCGCGTGAGACGACGCTTCATCCAGTCCCAAACATGCTCAATGGGGGACAGATCCGGAGATCTTGCTGGCCAGGGTAGTTGACTTACACCTTCTAGAGCACGTTGGGTGGCACGGGATACATGCGGACGTGCATTGTCCTGTTGGAACAGCAAGTTCCCTTGCCGGTCTAGGAATGGTAGAACGATGGGTTCGATGACGGTTTGGATGTACCGTGCACTATTCAGTGTCCCCTCGACGATCACCAGTGGTGTACGGCCAGTGTAGGAGATCGCTCCCCACACCATGATGCCGGGTGTTGGCCCTGTGTGCCTCGGTCGTATGCAGTCCTGATTGTGGCGCTCACCTGCACGACGCCAAACACGCATACGACCATCATTGGCACCAAGGCAGAAGCGACTCTCATCGCTGAAGACGACACGTCTCCATTCGTCCCTCCATTCACGCCTGTCGCGACACCACTGGAGGCGGGCTGCACGATGTTGGGGCGTGAGCGGAAGACGGCCTAACGGTGTGCGGGACCGTAGCCCAGCTTCATGGAGACGGTTGCGAATGGTCCTCGCCGATACCCCAGGAGCAACAGTGTCCCTAATTTGCTGGGAAGTGGCGGTGCGGTCCCCTACGGCACTGCATAGGATCCTACGGTCTTGGCGTGCATCCGTGCGTTGCTGCGGTCCGGTCCCAGGTCGACGGGCACGTGCACCTTCCGCCGACCACTGGCGACAACATCGATGTACTGTGGAGACCTCACGCCCCACGTGTTGAACAATTCGGCGGTACGTCCACCCGGCCTCCCGCATGCCCACTATACGCCCTCGCTCAAAGTCCGTCAACTGTACATACGGTTCACGTCCACGCTGTCGCGGCATGCTACCAGTGTTAAAGACTGCGATGGAGCTCCGTATGCCACGGCAAACTGGCTGACACTGACGGCGGCGGTGCACAAATGCTGCGCAGCTAGCGCCATTCGACGGCCAACACCGCGGTTCCTGGTGTGTCCACTGTGCCGTGCGTGTGATCATTGCTTGTACAGCCCTCTCGCAGTGTCCGGAGCAAGTATGGTGGGTCTGACACACCGGTGTCAATGTGTTCTTTTTTCCATTTCCAGGAGTGTATATACATTTATTATTCTATATTTTATGGTCATCCACGATAAGCATCTTATTTCAATCGTCTTATCACTGTTGATGCAGAATCACTGTTTGCCTGGCTCCGGTGCTTCCATGTCAATGTTTTTTCACATTCCTCTTTCTGTCGCATATTCCTTCCCCTGTACAAGAATTACCCACACCAAGCAGAAGACATGCAAGTACTCCCGCATTTCGGCGTATTTTCCCTCCATTTACACATATTATCCGTCCATTTTTATCCATTTTATATCACATCTACACATGCAATCCGGACACCACTCCTTGTTCCGTATTCTAAAATTGCTTTTAAGTGTAGTACAGTTGCCAAACCTTGCGTAAATGCATTATCTTTCCCGTCAGACGGTATAGTATAGCACTGTGCTCAAGTTCATCCAGTTATCTCCAAGCATGCAAGTGGATCATCAGGGAGAGGGCAAGTCATGCATCTCTGGAAACCTTTGTAGTGTTTGGGTTACAGAGAATCGATGTTTCCTTTGATATGTAAGGTAGTGATTTTATCACTTTACAGTTTGCCGCCATAGTTTATCGTAGATAAACTTACATGGGGAATGTATATCATGCGCTGGGGATATATTTCTTACATTGGAGTATTAACAGCGTTCAATTCCGTATGATTAATAGGACAGAAGCTGCACTGCTTTAGCGTTATAGCACGTTTTAAGTGCAGAACTGTGTTACCTTAGGAATGCATGTATTTGTTATCTCTTACCAATACCTTCTTGGTACTGACCTCACACACTAGAACAATTCTTCTAAATCGATAGCGCAGTAGATTTACGTAAAATGCTTCAAACTATGTCCGCCTAGCGCTCCATCATGCATACACCATATGCTGCTTCTTCATAACAATCTGTTATATCATCACAACACTTTCATATCTACTACACACCGATAAGAGATGCTACCCTCATCGATATGTGCGGATCTAGAGACATCTTGTGCACTTAGTAGGGTGCTGAGATTGGTGCGGAACAGTAGTTACAGACTCGGCTTGCTCTGTTCCTTTACAAGATGTGGAATGTGGCTGTTTACTTCTAGTCAACTGCAAATTAGATCGGCTATTATCCTAAGAATGCGAGAATGCTCTGCGACTCCCATCCACATAGGGAAAGACGGGCGATCGTAATTGTAAATTACGCCCTATTATCGAGGTGCCAGAAATATGTAGATCGCTGTCTGGTATATTTTGGAGTGTGTGTGTGTGTGTGTGTGTGTGTGTGTGTGTGTGTGTGTGCGTGTGTGTGTATACAGGGTGTTACAAAAAGGTACGGCCATACTTTCAGGAAACATTCCTCACACACAAATAAAGAAAAGATGTTATGTGGACATGTGTCCGGAAACGCTTAATTTCCATGTTAGAGCTCATTTTAGTTTCGTCAGTATGTACTGTACTTCCTCGATTCACTGCCATGATTTCATACGGTATGCTCTACCTGTGCTGCTAGAACATGTGCCTTTACAAGTACGACACAATATGTGGTTCATGCACGATGGAGCTCCTGCACATTTCCGTCGAATTGTTCGTAGGCTTCTCAACAACAGATTCGGTGACCGATGGATTGGTAGAGGCGGACCAATTCCATGGCCTCCACGCTCTCCTGACTTCAACGCTCTTGACTTTCATTTATGGGGGCATTTGAAAGCTCTTGTCTACGCAACCACGGTACCAAATGTAGAGACTCTTCGTGCTCGTATTGTGGACGGCTGTGATACAATACGCAATTCTCCAGGGCTGCATCAGCGCATCAGGGATTCCATGCGACGGAGGGTGGATGCATGTATCCTCGCTAACGGAGGACATTTTGAACATTTCCTGTAATAAAGTGTTTGAAGTCACGCTGGTACATTCTGTTGCTGTGTGTTTCCATTCCATGATTAATGTGATTTGAAGAGAAGTAATAAAATGAGCTCTAACATGAAAAGTAAACGTTTCCGGACACATGTCCACACAACATATTTTCTTTCTTTGTGTGTGAGGAATGTTTCCTGAAAGTTTGGCGGTACCTTTTTGTAACACCCTGTATATGTCATCTGTCTATATTCGCAGTCTAAGGTATGGTACTCGAAAAGTAGTGGATGGGTGGTTTAGCGGTGATAGAGAAAGTAGGAAGCATGCTGCCATGTCACTGGTCGGCGTTGAAAAACTGGTGAAATTGCTAAAATTGATTGCGCTATCAACTGTGACACTTATTAAATTACATCGACGATGTCTTTTCCATCCCGTCCGCCCACTGGTACGCCGTTGATTAGCACATAATGATTGACTGACATCACTTGTTTGAGATGAGGAAAGTCCTGGTGGAGGGGCAACAACTTCCGGAGATGGCTAGCACCGAAACAGTGATCGCATACATGACTGCAATATGAGGAATCATTCGAAACAGAACACTGAGCCATCTGCTACCCCATCACTGTGAAAGATGAGTTTAAAAGTAGAGGTCATCAGTCATATTCCGACAGCTGTTTGGGAACGGTCCACAATGCCGGAAAACTCTTCCGGTTTCTTTACGTTGTGACTGTCTTTTATTTTAATCATCCAGTACGCATGTTGTAGGAGCAGCAGCAACATGATTTACACCATACTATGTCCGGTTCACTATGAGAGCCAAGGGACGAAACATGTTAAGGTCACTTTAGCACCTGAAACATACCTCTAAAGCGTGATGGAAAAAAAAATGTATGAGAGTGTAGAAAGCTGTAGTAATACAGTGCTTGGATCTGTTACAGCAGAAAAAAACAGCGTATCAGACAACAAAGCAGGGACCTTCTCTTGCGAATGATAGTCTGTGGGATGCTCCAATGGATCAATCCCTGTATATTTAATAGGATCGCCACATGCCAGCATATAACTGAAGACAGGGATGGGGAAAAATCTTCTCGAGTTCTCTGGCGGATGATATTAGCGGAGCTGTTATAGTTCTCAGTTATTCTCTGTTGGATGGTACAAAATAATGATGATAGAATGTTTGGGTGACAGAGTGAATGCTCCCTGAGAGACCCATATCGCCTTTGGAATGCAGTATGTATATGTAGTTCAAAGACACACAGCAATGCGGGAGGAAAACCCTCGTCCTTCTTCCAGTTCCCATACTGCCTTTTAGACTACCTGGTGTTATAGCAGAAAGCTTCAATTTGGCGCTGACCTTACACATTATACACCATATGCAGAGATACGACAAAAGTCCCCATTTTCACAGAGTGGTCAAAAAAGATGGACCTGTCACATTAACTCAGCTCAACTGGTTTTTCCACGGGATGCAGAAGGTGGTAGATACAGTGTTCTCCGACTTCTGCTCAGTTTCGACTTAAATTGGGACGATCACAGTGACTAAGCTGCAGGGATGGCGGGGCAGAGACTGAGGAACAGTTACGAGATGGAGAGGGACTGTTTAAAGCCATGTTGGGGTTTTGCTGTAGCAGATAGGTTCAAAATAGGTGATTTGTTTCGGGATATGAGAGTGGTACGAATGTGATTCACCAGTGGTTGTAACCATTAAAAAGACATCTGCACAGGATCCAACGCAAGTATGTGGTTCATAGGAGAGACTTCACTCCAAATCACAGACAGCATTTCTACCAGAAAGCGAAACGCTATCAGCAACTCTTGTGTCTGCATGTAGACCCAAGACCACTTTTTAAGCAGGTGACGGTAACACAGTCGTTGTGATCGTGTTTTTAATAGTGCAGTCTTTGCACGAAATGTATGTTGCCAGCGGGAGAATCCTTCTGTGGTCACTTCAGATATCGGTTCTCAATAGTGTTCCTCGAAAAGAATATCGTTTTGAGTGCAACCTGACTATTGAAAAGGAAAACTTCTCGACATGCGAAGTGACTCTCATGATCAATTTAATTAATTAGCCTATGAATCTGATATCAGAGACATGCCGCCTGGTAAGTAGAGGCAATGCCTATGAAACCACAGATATGATTCTTAACTTGACGTTTTCTTTCGTTGGGATGATATCTTTCCACAATATTTGAATCTCTCACCTGTACAGGGAAAGACGCATTGCACAATACATTTCAATTGTTGTCTATTGATACTCAACTTTTTAGGCCCTGGAGACGAATTTTTCTAGTTAAATGCTCAAGTAATCTTAAATCTGATCTTTGTCGCTCTTGCTGAACAGAAATATCTCACCACTTACATTCAGTTTCCTACATACAACCATATTCAGTGTTTCTGTAACTGTCTTATAACAACTCATTCCCTGTCCTAACATTAATTAAATTGAAAAGTTTGGGTCTGCTGGTGACTAGGAGATCTAATATGTTGTCTTCATGAGTCACTTTTCTGATTAGCTGCCCGATGTAATTTTTGGATAAGGCATTTGCAACAGTTTCACATGAGTACCTTTTCCCACTACCCGCCTTAATCATTTGTCTCCCAGCCTACAGCTGACAAATTGAAATCTTCTACTTAATACTAAAACATGGCCAGAAAATTTATTCAAAATATTCTCCAAGTTTTTCCTCAAATTTTTCACCACTACTGCTCCAGAGGCAAGGCTTTATAAAAGTATCTGATGACCATATTTGATCATTTAACACTTATCTGCACTCAAATATTTCACAGTAGTAATCTATACTAACCTCATTAGATATTATCACATTTTTACAGCTATAAATATGACTCCACGATTGGTGTTCAACCTATCTTTGCAATACATATTCCAACCAGAATTTAGAAATTCAGTGCTATTAACATATGGATTCAGCCAGTTTTCTGTCCCTTGTACCATTTGGGCATTTACAAGTGAAGCTAATTCTGGGGACCTTAGACTCTCCTGTACCTGGTGTCTCAAACCTTTTGGTCAAACTGAAACAGGTGATAGTGGGCCCACAACAGATTATATGAGATAGGGAACCAACAGTCAGAAATGCATGTTTGTTGTTTTTTGGTCATACATCATATAACAACAACATAGCTCACAGTAATTGTTCAAAGTGACGACCACCAACCTCAGGGCACGTATTGCAATGGAACATGCAGTTCTGTTGTACACTGTAACAGACAGCAGGTGTAAACAGCGTACACTACTGACTACCAGATATACCGTACACAACGTAGCTCATAGCAAGTGTGTCATGTGACAACCACACGCATCTCACCAATGCATTAACCTGTGCCATACACACACTGCTATCCCTGGTGTCAGTTGGCCATTGATGTGTCCATGGTGAGCTACGTAACTGTATATATACATGACACTTAGTCAAAGATGGAACATTACTTGGCCCAGGAGGTGTCAGAGAGGCATTTTTTGTATGGTGTGGCAGGATGTAGTGCCCATAAAGCAGCACGAATGTACAGAGAACACTTCCCAACAGGCATCATCCTAATAGGAAGAACCAACTTAAGAAAGCTGGCCAAGGCTCCTGCCAAAGACACATCTGCACACCTAACTTTGAGGACATTGTGTGGCCGACCGCCCAGCAATAAGCAGGCATCACTTTGCCAGTGAAATGCACATTTCAAAGGATACAGTGTGGAGAGAACTGGGGGAAGGGACTATCGATGCTGGCTGCCTCGGTACTCAAGTTGTACGTTATACACCATTTAAAGTGGATTCTCACTGTTTAGTAGTATGTAAATAGATGTACTATTGTGTACCATATTTGTGCCATGTAACAAGCATCTGTGAGCAATATGTATAAGGACATGGCCTTTTGGACAAGGTGCTGTGTGCTTTTAAATATTTTAGCAATGACAAACGTTTATAATGCACTGAGTTTTATCCACTTGACATATTGTGCATGAAGTTAAGTGAAAAATGAACATTTCACTACAAAAAAAATGTTTAAGACCTGAAGATGACAGCTAAGACTTGAAACCGGTTGTTTTGAATAAAGGATATTTTGTGTGATCTTGGGTTTCGAATGATTTGTAAGAAAGAAATGTAAAGTCTTCAGTAATGAAGTGGGATACCTAGGCCATATCACCAACGAAGGCTGAATCCAATCATCCAATGCTAGTGTGAAAGCAATAAAAAAGCTGCCTCATACAAAGAACATCAAAAAACTAGACTCTTTCATTGTAAAAGTAAATTACTACAACAAATTCATCAAGGGATTGGCTTGAATCACTGCACTACTAAACCAGCTTCAAAAGAAAACTGCACATTACAAATGAATCATGCAGCAAGAAACAGAACTTTTATAGTTTAAGAAGGAAATTATTAATGGAATGAAACTGTTGCACTTTAGCCCTACTCAAACTGTGGTATCAGCTACTGATGCATCATTGTATGGAATCTGAGCAATATTGTCTCACAAGTACCCATATGAATCAGAAAAATTCATCACCTTTGATTCAGGACAGGTACAGCCAGATTGAAAAGGAATCACTTTTCAAAATCTACAGTGTCAAAAAATTTCTCCGGTATTTGTACAGAAAAGTTTGAACTGATCACAGACCACATGCGTCTGGCTTCAATATTTCATCCAAGCAAGCAGATATCAGTAATTGTAGTTCAGAGACTACAAAGATTGGATATTACAATGAAATCCAATACAAGTCCACAGAAAACCATGGCAATATTCATGCCTTATCAATTTGCTCACTGGTCTGGATGAAAAATTCCATATACCTGAAGACTTCTGCTTGCAACTTCATGAAGAAATTAATAAACAGATAAATTCATTTCC
The DNA here is from genome assembly GCF_021461395.2 of Schistocerca americana. NCBI lineage: Eukaryota > Metazoa > Arthropoda > Insecta > Orthoptera > Acrididae > Schistocerca > Schistocerca americana. The sequence goes on from NC_060121.1 coordinate 126,096,412, forward strand.
CACTGATCATGAAAAATTGTAAAGGCATGAACAAATGATGCAGCACTAAAAATGGTTTTCTATTATGTGAAACATGGAAACCCAAACTATTTCCCAAGAAACACAACTTTTTGCAGCCATATTTTGACAAAAGGATTGCAATGACTTGTCACTTCTCCAGACAGATTTTACAAGGGTTATATCCAAAAGGTAATTTGGAAGATAGTTCATGATGGTCATTGGGGCACTGTCAGAATGAAGCAAATAGCAAGAAGATGTTGCTGGTGGCCAAAAAAGGACAAAGGAATTGAAGAAATGGTGTGATGAACTTTATCAATAGATAAAACAAAATCCAAAAATGGATTTTCAGAACAAGTCCCAAGAACAGAACCATAGGAAAGGATTCAAAATCATCATGCTGGATCATTCTAGATACCATCCTGGTTCGTAAGAGTGGACACACATTCATATTCCTCGTATACGAGGGTTGCCAGAAAGTAATGCACCGGATTTTTTTTTTCTTCAACAATTCTTTATTGAGCATAATAAGAATTACACACATGAAAGAATGGAATTTTATCTACAAATCCTATTTTTCCACATAATCACCATCCCATTCTATGACCTTCCTCCAGTGCGAAATAAGGGCGTGTATGCAATGTCGGTACCAACCCATGTCCTGGTGGTGGAGCCAGTGCTTCACTGTGTGAATCACCTTCTCATCATCCTCAAAATGTCTTCTACAAATGGAATCCTTTAATGGCACAAACAAGCGGAAGTCTGAGGGGGCTAGGTCAGGGCTGTAGGGTGCATTGGGTAACACCCTCCAATCCTGTTTGTGATGTGTTCAGCAGTCCTAAGACTTGTGTGGGGCCGAGCATTATCGTGTTGCAGCAAAATGTCTCCTGGGTTTGAGGTCACCGGAAGCATGTCTTAAGTTTTGTTAATGTGTTGACATATGCTTCTGAATTAATGGTACCACATCACATCAGTGAGAATCACATCTTCACAGTCCCAGAACACGGTGATCATGACCTTACTGGCGGAAGCAGTTGCTTTAAATTTTTTCTTCTGTAGGAAGTGGGAATGGTGCCATTCCATTGACTGTCATTTTCTTTTGGTCTCAAAATGGTGAACCCAGGTTTCATCACCCTTCACAATCTATCCAGGAAAAGAAGGCCTCCCCCTCAGATTCAAAATTTTGCAACAAATGCTTTTTCTGTACGATTTCGGATCCAGTGTTAGGCACTGTGAGACCCATCTTGCACACACTTTTGAATAGCCAAGAGCATGGATAATTGCATCCACGCTTCCTTTGCTGATTGACAAATGCAGCACCAACTAACTGCCAAGTCGTAATCCGTCTGTCCTCGCGAATGATAATGTCATCTCGCTGCAACATGTCAGGGGTTACAGCTGCGGATGGTCTCCCTGACTGCTGCAAATAGTGGAGCTCTGCTGAACAGCCTTCTGATGACATCACCCTCCGTGCCCAGTGACTAACTGTGCTTTCTTCAACAGCAGATGCTCCATAGACTTTGCAAAAGCATTTGTGAATATTCCCCAGTTTGTTTCTCTACAGTGAGAAATTCAATGACGGCACATTGCTTGTAACATAATTTACCTACAGGTGCCATTTTGTAACTGTCCTGCACCTACACTATCTGTTGGAAGTGACGGAAACTTGGTGCGCTCACTCAGGAAAAACTGTGGTGCATTACTGTCTGAGCAACCCTCGTATATGTATTTGACATAACGTCAACTACAGAAGGCACACTAAAGGCACTCCAAAAATTTTTTGTCACAAGACTCCCCATGACCATTGTTTCTGACAATGGGGCACAATTTGTATCAAAGAAATTAGAAGATTTCTAAGGCAGGAATGGCATGGAACACATGACCACAGTTCCATTTCTACAGTTCCATTTCACACTGCTTTGAATGGTGGAGCAGAAAAATCTGTCAGACCTTTCACAGAAGTCGTAAAAAAGGCTAACCAAGAAGGAGAGAACAAGAAAGATGCTCTCCAGAAAATGCACAACTCCAAATCCAATAACTGGAAAACCACCTACTGAATTGCATGGCTGTCAGCCAAGTACCACATTGTAGCTGATTCTCACATCAAAATAAGATACAAACCCAAAAAAGAGATCCTAGTTCCAGATCAGTTATCAGCTATATGACAAAAATTTCTCAAATGAGTTATCAGTTGATTCACCATGGATCATTGGCAGTGTAATCAAACAGCTGAGAAATATCCTATACATCATGAAACTGCCTTACCAACCTGTCTATAGGCATCAAAATCAGCTCAGAAAATGCAGCATTTTTAAGAATACTGGACAATACAGAACTGAAGATGAATGGCACTTAATTCGACTACCTCCTGAACCAACAGTACAACAGAATAAAAATGGACACAGGGACAACACTTCACGGACTGGACCAGAAAATATACAGATTGAGGTGAAACATAATGAACTTTAAGAAATCAACAAGGATTTGCTGAAGTGGGTACACGACAGCCAATCCTGAAATTAGCTGGATAGGAAATGTTGTGTGTCAAGTGTTCTACATTTTTAAAGAATTTCTATCCAGATATAGAAGTGCCATGACTATCAGTACTGTATTCAATTGTTAATTTGCCGTGCTTGTGTATTTTACAGAACATATGATAGCACAAACCTATTGCTTTGTGCTGTGTTAATAAATATGCATATTAATATATACGTTGTTTCAATACTTACATTAATTACAACTAATGTGGCCACTAAGTAATAAACATGTTATCTGCTAACAAAGTGAGTGGCACAAGGTCACATAGAAAAGCCAAATAATTGCATAACTTTAAGACAAAGTTCTTCTACAAAGCAATTGGCGCTCTCTCTCTCTCTCTCTCTCTCTCTCTCTCTCTCTCTCCCCCTGTCTCACTCTCCTGTTTTTTAAACAAATGTTTAACATCATGAAAGCATTTGCATTTAACTAATTTATCTTATTGAGGACAATACACAGTTTCTCACCATTTTGTACAGCATCATCATTAATTAAAATGGAATTAAAAATCATCATCAAATATAGTAACACTAATAAAATATGATACTAACAAGTAGTACCATTATCAACATCATTTCAGTCTTGCATTGATGACTCAGTATAAAACCAATCACAGTTATTGAAACCAATCACAGTTATTGCAATAATGACACTATCACTGAAAACAAAGTATAAAAATGCATTACTATCAACACGTATCTAGTGAAGGTCGTGAAAATTCTGTCCATAGTTTTTCAAATTCACTAACAAATGGTTGAACAATATTCGTCTGCGAAGTAACAATGACATTGTCCCAGTTGCCACTTATGGCCTGTAATGTCCAATTGAAAGAGCCGGTTGCGAGAAGTTCATCATCCACAATGAAAAATTTGTGGTGCATCAAGTATGGAGATTTCTTCATACGAACTGGTATACCTGCACAACAGTTTAAATCAGTTCAATAAAATTAAATGTATGAAACATATAGTAGAGACCAAGATATTAATATCAGTTAGTTCCATTTCATTAATTGGTAAACTCACTCAAACCGGGGCAGGAAATTTATAAAATCATTGCGTTTCTGTAATAATATATTTTTCTTACTTTAAGTTATCCTTAAAAGGTGAAGTAATAATGTAACTGTACCAGAAATTGAACCAGGGTCTTCTCACTATTTTACAGACTGTGATACTATTGTCAATTGCAAGACAGTGTGCAAGTGTGGAGCAACTTTGCTATTTTGGACTGCAGGATATTTTTGAAGCTTGAGTTCTGTTGTGGGACCAGGCTTCAGCATCAACACCCTTGCAATAAGGTAACTGGTGAGAAAGAATAACTGAACACTTGTATGACAATTCTTTCTCAGCATGCCTTTCTCTGAAAAAACAACATATCGCATACGAATGGTGACACTGATAAAGAAACTGATCTGTTTTGCTGGATCAGTCTTCAGCAATTTTTTTGGAAGTAATTTGGTTTTGTTGCAAACATCAGTAGTAAAAATCACAGCAGATATTTTAGTTTCGCTTCAAAACAGCATACTGCAATGAAAATTGCTAATTTCTTGGACAGAACATACAAAAGAACAAGCTGGATATCTGTCAAACGTTCTCAACCTAGTAGTCAGAGATAAATGAGGTGGAAAGCTGAATGGCTAGTGTTATCCAAATGCAAATGTACAGATTAACATAAAAATCAACCTAGTACTAGTGACTCAGTTCCAGCACAAGGAACTTTGATGTTCCATAAGAAGGTCCCTAACTTTCAACAAGAATGGGTTGGTAACTGTAAATCTGTCCACTTACATTATGTTTTAGTTCAAACATATGTATATGTATGGCTGTACTCAGATGGCAAATAATGATAATAAATTAAAAACAACATATTGACATAAACCTAACAGACCCACACGAGACCCAAAAAACTGTGCATATAAAAGATGACCCTCCTGAGGTGGGGGGTGAGGGTGGGGGCTGGTGGAAAGATCTAAATGTTGTGGCATGGAGACGGAGCTATGAAAAATGACCCAACAAAGGAGAGTAAAGAATGACAGGCAAGACAGAAAGGCACAGGTGGCCCTCATTAGAAGTGAAAAAGTTAATAAAACACTGTCACACCTACCGAATCACTGTAACAATCTGGCCCCCCTTGCACGCCGCACGCACGCAAGCACGCACGCACGCACGCACACACGCACGCACACACGCAAGCACACAAAGTTGATAAGATTGTGTACTTGGTCAACATTAAAGAGCTCTGCCAAAAGAAGGAGTAATATGGAATTTTCGAATTTTATCCATTTTTGGTCCTCATCTCTCAGTTAGAGGACCAATTGGATGAAAATCAGTGTGGGTTTAGGCCTCTTAGAGGTTGTCAGGACCAGATCTTTAGCTTACGGCAAATAATGGAGACGTGTTATGAGTGGAACAGGGAATGGTATCTACGCTTTATAGATCTAGAAAAGGCATATGACCGGGTTCCTAGGAGGAAGTTATTGTCTGTTCTACGAAATTATAGAATAGGAGGCAAACTTTTGCAAGCAATTAAAGGTCTTTACATGGATAGTCAGGCAGCAGTTAGAGTTGACGGTAAATTGAGTTCATGGTTCAGAGTAGTTTCAGGGGTAAGACAAGGCTGCAACCTGTCTCCACTGTTGTTCATATTATTTATGGATCATATGTTGAAAACAATAGACTGGCTGGATGAGATTAAGATATGTGAACACAAAATAAGCAGTCTTGCATATGCAAATGACTTCGTGGTGATGGCAGATTCGATTGAAAGTTTGCAAAGTAATATTTCAGAGCTAGATCAGAAATGTAAGGACTATGGTATGAAGATTAGCATCTCCAAAATGAAAGTAATGTCAGTGGGAAAGAAATATAAACGGATTGAGTGCCAAATAGGAGGAACAAAGTCAGAACAGGTGGACGGTTTCAAGTACTTAGGATGCATATTCTCACAGGATGGCAACATAGTGAAAGAAATGGAAGCGAGGTGTAGCAAAGCTAATGCAGTGAGCGCTCAGCTACGGTCTACTCTCTTCTGCAAGAAGGAAGTCAGTAGCAAGACTAAGTTATCTGTGCACCGTTCAATCTTTCGACCAACTTTGTTGTATGGGAGCAAAAGCTGGGTGGATTCAGGTAACCTCATCAATAAGGTTGAGGTTACGGATATGAAAGTAGCTAGGATGATTGCAGGTACTAGTAGATGGGAACAATGGCAGGAGTGTGTCCACAATGAGGAAATCAAAGAAAAACTGCGAATGAACTCTATAGATGTAGAAGTCAGGGCGAACACGCTTAGATGGTGGGGTCATGTCACACGCATGGGAGAAGCAAGGTTACCCAAGTCACTCATGGGTTCAGCAGTAGAGGGTAGGAGGAGTCGGGGCAGACCAAGGAGAAGGTACCTGGATTCGGTTAATAATGATTTTGAAGTCACAGGTTTAACATCAGAAGAGGCACCAATGTTAGCACTGGATAGGGGATCATGGAGGAATTTTATAAGGGGGCTACGCTCCAGACTGAACGCTGAAAGGCATAATCAGTCTTAAATGATGATGACGATGACGATGATGATGATGATGATGATGATGATGATGATTGGTCCTCATCTTCACCCTCACAGCTGAGTACTTGACCCTGACTACCTAATGAAAAGATGGATAATAACCAAGGAAAAGAAACTGAAAAGCATTTGACCTGGGTAGAACTAGAATCAGCAGGGAATCATATGAAAGGAGGAAAGGCGCAATATGTAGATAATGTTAATAATGGATCACATATTGTCATGATAGAAGCTGAAACTGTATGATATTTTTTAAAATATTTATTGTAGCAATGGCTAACTGCAACTAAGACCATTACAATATATATTATTAAAAATGTTGGCATGGTGTAAGCAGAAATGGTAAGAGCAATTGGAGTTATAGGGAGGCAGTAGCTATACGCTATGACAAAGATAATTGGGAAGGAGATGAAAATACCTCACAATATGAAGAAATGAGTAACTGTCCATGTCTTCGAGAAAGAAAATGAGAGAATTTAAGAAAAGTGCAGGGGTGATTGATATCCCACAGCAAACAAGGTGCTAAGTTGAGAAGGACATACATGAATAGCAGACAGGTTCTGGCCAGAGATCAACAACAGTCATTACATTTGTGGTAAGGGAGTTCAGAGGAGAAATTATTACGCATATGGGTCCACTTTGTTGATTGCCTTCCTGGGTCTTGAGAAAATGTTTGATAGTGTATGCCACATTAAACTGTGGAGGCTCTGGAGAACAAAGGTACGAAAAAATGGGAACTGACAAGATGAAAGAAATGTACCATGGAAGTAAAAGATGTATTAAAATAGGAAATGGTGCAACAGATCAAGTGAATCAGAAAAGACATTTTAAAAAAGAAATTGCAATTTCACCCTTACTTTTTGTGGTTGTCATGCATGACAATGTACAAGGTGGCAGGAGATGGATGGGATAATGATAAATGAATGGCCTTTGCTGATGAACAAATGATCTGGAGACATAAGGAAGATAAGGTTCAGTAGCAGTTACACTAGATTCTCACTAATCCGGTCATTCCTGACACACATGGGTGCTAGATTTTTGAGTGTCTGAAATTTATTTGATTCATTTATTTTGTTTTTTATTTATTTTGAAAACATATGGGATATTGTGTACTGTACTTTATTAAAACAAAGGATACAGTTTTAAAGCATAGAGGATATAGTTTATTAACCCGGCAGTGCACGCACCTGGAAACAGGTGGCAGTACACGCAGCTGGTCTCACAGATCCTTGCAGTTTCTATCTTTCTGAATTTGCATTTAGATGTATATTATGGAGGGAAGCGTTATTAAATGAAGTAATATCATTAAAAATCAGTTTAGTAAATATATTTAATGGATAAATTTAATATTTTGGTCAAAAATATTTACACAAGTGGAGATACATAAAATTTAGCTTTTATCAAATTAATGCATCTATTCAATCAGATATTTTGCTGATACAGTCTTGGCACACAGTAACAGAATGTTCAAGGCAAATGCATTTCGTGCAGTTCTTATTTATATCTTGTTTTCTGTTTCTGCTTCTGTAGTCCACGCACCGTCCTCGTGAAGTCGCAGTTGATTCCACTTCAGAAATTTTCACACTGCAAAGCTCTCCAATTCTCTCAGTTATCTTCCTTGGCAATATTTTTGACATTACTCTTTGCTGAAGATGATCATGCAGAAGTGCAAAAGAAAGCTGCCTCAAAAACTCTCTTCTTCTCAGTTGTTCTTTCTGATTTGAGTTGAAAATAATAGCAGCATTTATCGCAGCTGTGTTCATGATGCTATAAAATACAACCATTGGCCATCTTCTTGTGTTTCTGGCTACATTATATGTTGCACTCATTCCATCTACAACATCAACTCCACCCTTAGTATGGTTATAGAAAGTGATAATTTCTGGTTTTTTATAATTCCCTGTATTTTTGTCAATATTTCCATTGTGGTGCATCGTTGACAGTAGTAATACCACTCTATTTCGTTTCGGCACATAAGAGACTAAGGTGCAATTTTTCTGAAACCCAAACATAGATGACTTTTCTTGTCAGTTTTCAGTGTTAATAAATCCCCTTGGGACTTATCTCTTGTTCCTCCTCAGGGTACCAACGATAGTCGTCTTCTTCGTAATCAATGTGTTTGAAAACTCATAACTTGTAAAATAATTGTCGCAAGTTATGTTGCAGCCTGTATTCGGGATAGGTTGGCAAAGTCTCTGAACAAGTTCAACTGGTCTGCTGTCCTGTCTGTAAGGGCCTTCAGGCTGTTGCCCAACACATACCTCCGTGTTGAATGTGTAAAACATTCTGGCATCCACTGCTGCAAAAATCTTTACTCCCTACTTGTTTGGCTTATTTGGCATGCACTGTCGGAATCTGCATCTTCCACGGAATGCTTCTAATTTTTCATCAACTATCACGTATTCAGAAACTGTATAAGCCTTCTGAAAGTTTTCAACAATTAGGCTGAACACCTGTCTTATCACTGCCATATGATCCGTTTTCTCCCTTTCCATTCTCGTTTGCTTATCGTTGAATCTGAGGCATCAAAGGAGAAAACGAAATCTGTTTATGCCCATTGTGAGATGAAATATTTCAACTCCTGTGCCATCTGTTCGCCACAAATCTTGTAGACTTAGTCGATGGGCACGCATTACACCAGCATAGTACAATAATCCCAAGAAGTCCTTTATTTCAGCTTTATTAGTTTGTTGTGCATCTCTTTCCCTTGAAAAGTTTCCCTGGATACTTTGAATGTACCTATTAGTGCAGTCAACGAGTATGTGTACAATGTTTTCATCAAAAAACAGTTCCCAGCACTGTAGAGGATTTGTAGCACTTTTCACAGCACCTTTCACACCTGGTAAATGAGTTATGATGTTATAACAACGTGTACAGGAGTTCTTTGGTGGAGCACGTGAGTTCCATACTGTTCCGTCTTTACCGACAAACACATCACTGTCAGCACATCACATCACTGATTCATCACTCGACATTTTTTGTTCGGTGCCGGAATCACTTTTCCACTCTGGATCCTGGATTTCTTCAAAGTCGATTCCTCCATCTTCAGAATCACCACAGCCACTTTCAGCCATTACTTCTTCGATCAAGTTCCTAATTCGTTCCTCCTATGCCTTGTACGAATAAGCCATGATGCAGTTACAACACTTACAAAACACTAAAATAAGGTACAAAGCACAAAAAATCTGTTCTACCACTAAACTAAGCAGATACCACAAATATGCGCGCGCGTGAATAACCTTGGCGGAGCCAACAACAAACTGACACTAGAGCACGCGGCTGGCCTGTGAGACCCTAGACCTCTTTGTTGTGAGCTAACCAGAAGTGCTATTGTTGAAATACCAGATACACCATACCAAACGACTCCTATTACACTAACTTAAAGGTAATGAGAAGATAGCTTCTTGGAAACAACTTTCAGACATTGCATTAATGTGAAAATATTCTCCTTGGTCTGACAGACCACCTGCGTGTACTGGCGGGTTAAATCTAAAAATACATTAATTTTCAAAGAAAACTTAATCCTTGAGTGTACAATATACTGGACATAATTATACAGTCGTATCACTCACTATGAAACATGTCCCTAATTTTTAACTGTCACAATGATGATACGCGATGTTGGCATGCTTTATCATGCAACTGCTTTACAAGCATTGCATTGGTACTGCATGTAACTGGTTGTTGCGTAATGTACTCCAGGAACACCTCTGCAGCTTCAGTACTAGCAGTTTGAGTAATCTTCATGCTCTCTTTTCCTCTATCCTCTTCATCACTTTCCTCATTACTTTCTAGCACACTTTTGATTGTTTCTTCATCTGTTAAAAGTTTAGTCCATATCACAGTTTTCCTCATCCAGCCAGTTAGTAACATCTTCATCATCAATTTCTTCTCCTCCTAGAAGGTTGTGGAACATGTCAGTGTACAAAGTAATTGATAATTCCGAACTGACTGGCTCATCACTGTCATTCACTACTGAAGCCAACTCAGCATCAATGGATGGCCACAATTTTCTCCAGCTCTTCATTGTAGTAGCGCTCTTCACTTTATCCCATGCTTTGGCTGCTTGGAAAACAACATCACGTATGTTAACTGCTTTTCACGCCTTCAGCATAGTCTCGATAAGAGTCGTTTTCACTTTCGTTCAGCAAGGAGACGAGAAGTGGATGTCAATAATGACATTTAATTAATTCCAGAATTCCCTGGTCCACAGGCTGGATTAGGGCCGTCACACTGGGTGGGAGAAAGAGTGCTTGTATGCCATCGGACTTTAGAGAAACATCTGAAGGATGACTGGGAGCACTGTCAATTATAAGGATAGCTTCCAGTGGAAGCTTGTTCTTTTGCTCTTTTCTCACTGCTGGTAGAAATGTTTCATGGAACCACCAAGACAATATTTGTCATCCATCCACACTTTTTTCTGAATACAATACTGCACTGGTAGAGCATTTATGTCAGTGTGTTGAAAACAATGTGGATGTTGGGATTTTCCAATCACCATAAGCGGTAGTTTATGACTCCCATTTGCATTACAACAAGCCATTAATGTTACGCACCGTTTCTGTTTTTTGTAACCACGAGCTTCCTTCTCATTGTTGGCTACTAATGTTTCTGAAGGAAGCATCTTGTAAAAGAGTCCTGTTTCATCAGCATTACACAGGGCATCAGCATCCTTATTGTTAGCTGAGTGACAATTCGCTCGCAGCAAACAAGTTACTACTGCCAAGTTGTTTGTTAAATGCAGCTGCTTTTTCCTTTATAATCAGGCCACTGACTGGAATTCCTTTACTGCGTTGTTGTATGAACCATCTATAAACAGCTACGTCCAGTTCTTCATTCTCACTCTTTCGCATAACCTTCCGTTTTTCCAACTTACTATCCATTTGTGTTGAGTACTGTCGAATATCATCATCTTTCTTTTTGATGTCATAAATAGTTGCTCGTCCAACACTGAAGTCAGCCAGCAATTTCTTTCTACAAAGAACCTCGATTTAACTTATCTAAAATTTCGAGTTCCTGCTTGAGGTATAGCGTAACATGTTTCCTTTTCGAAGACATGATTCCAAACTGTAAAGAAAGCTGCAATTTCAAATACAGTACATAAAACAATGTTTAAGCAAGCATTTTTGCGCATGATAATTCATTGGGCACGTGTTTTTGGATATGCGCCAGATTACTGAGAGGCTAGAATATTGAGGGCCGGATTAGCAAGAGCATAGTGTACATGCAGAGGTAGAGTTGGTTGGATAATACTGTATGAAATGCGAGGACAAGTGAGTTCTTGAGTGAGACCAGGAAAAGAGAGAGATTGGATTAATGAAGTTAAAGGGACCAAATGACAAGGTCATTAGATGCTCAATCCTGTGTGTGTCAAGATGGGAATAGTCCCCAGAGGGGAAGGACACAAAAGGGAAATCCCAATTAACTCGATTGTGTCCAAGAACGAAGAAAACCGAAAGATAGAAGCAAGCAAATGTGAGAAAGGGGTAAAAGGGCGAAGGCGGAGAGTTGTCCCTCTCAGAAACCAGCTGGAGGCCCAACAGGACACGTTATGTGACCGGAGACACACCTTCTGCACCTGACTGATGCTTCCAGACCCTGCATTACCATAAGAAAACTACCTATAGGGACATGATAAAATGTCTGGAATGGGAGCAACGATGATGAGTATGTCAATCAACAACAGATGTAAAAGAATAATATGAATTAAAAGGGCTGCAATGGCCGACAAGGCTTCATGTACAAACACAAAACCATCTCAGCTACTTCGGTATTATCCGCCAGCAGTGGAGGTAGCATGTTGGTACAATTAAGATTTCACCATAAAGTGGCAAAATTAGGGCAGTCCAGTAGATTGTGGACACTGCGAGACATACTGACAGTGTGGTGGATCCTCATGTCAGAGGATGTGGCTGCGGGTCAGCCAAGTGTGGCCAATGTGAAGCCAAAGGACAGCAGATGCCCTGTGAGAAGCACGAAGGGAAGACTCCCACATTCTCATGGTCCCTCTTTATGGTTCACAGTCTACTTGGAGGAACCAGGGGACACCAATCTGCATTCCTAGCCTCCAACAATTGCTGGCGTAGAGTAGACCAAAGATCTGGTTCCTGCACCCCCTTCTCCAAAGTCTGCGTCCTGGTAGCCAACTGGGGTCATACGTGCCCAAATCAAAACCATAGAACATGAACACAGAGAGGAGTTAAACGACTATACGTCAGTCGCAATTGATAGAATAGAAGACAACTAAAAATAGGCATGTGGAAAATGGGCTAAAAAAGACACCATACAGAAACAGAGCTCCAAAACCAAAAATTAAATGGCCTTCGCCAATTGCTTTGACAGATAAAAAGTAAAACACAGTCAATAGCCCGCACGTCATTTGCTAAAATGGCTGATAAATCTGTTGGCAAACCCAAGCTGGAACGTAAATGGTTAAAAAAAGGGCATTGCAATAGGAAGTGGTGGATAGTTAAAATTTGGGCGAAATATGTACAAAGTGGTGGGGTAGCGCCACTTAGCAGATGATGATGGCTAGAAAGGCAGTGCCCAATACGCAGCCAAGTTAAAATAATCTCCTGGCAGGAGGGCTGAGAGGAGGTTGTCAATGGTGCTGGGTGAGGCATAATAAGCCAAAGCTTATTCCCATGAAGGGAGGACGATTCGCGATGCTAAAGTGACACCACCTCTTGACAGACGGCAATGCAGAGATCATTGGAGGGAATATAGGTACCCACAGGCTGAGGTAAGAGGACTGCAGCCTTCGCAGCAGCATCAGCAGCCTCGTTTCCTGGCCAACCGACATGACCAGGAACCCACAGAAACATGACACTGGCTCCACCAAGACTGAGCAAGTGACAGTTTTCCTCGACCCGCTGCACTAAGGGATGAGCAGTGTACAGCGCACAGAGACTTTGAAGGGCACTGAGTGAGTCTCAGCAGAGGACACAATTGAAAAGGCTGTGCTGCCAGATGTACTCTGTGGCCTGATACAAGGCAAAGAACTCGCCTGTAAATATTGAGCAATGTGCTGGAAGCCGATACGAAAGACACGGTTGCCAATGACGAAAACACACCGGACCCCATGGTCAGTCCGAGAGCCGTCAGTGTATGCAAAGGTACTAATGCGAAATTCCATGCCAAGGTCGTGAAACTGAAGGTGATAGACTGAGGCTGGAGTAGTGTCCTTAGGCACCGAATGGATGCCAAGGTTAACATAGACCGCTTCATGAAGCCAAGGGGGTGAAGCGTTCACATCCACCAGGAAAGCTGCAGGTAGTGTGAAGTTAAGCCACCATAGCAAGTGCCGAAAGCGGACTCCGGGAGGTAACAGAGAAGAGGGAGGAGCCCCATACTGATGATCAAAGGAATCATCAAAGAAGGAGGCATTGGAGGGGTGGCCACGTATGGCAGACAAATGGGATGCATACCTGTTGAGGAGAAAGTCACAGCGGTAGGACAGTGGTAGTTCAGCAGCATCAGCTTATAGACTCTCAACCGGGCTAGTGTAAAAGGCATCAGTGGCCAAACGGATGCCACGATGGTGGATAGTATAGAGATGACATAAAAAGGACAGATGTGCAGATGCACAAACAAAGCACCCACAATCGAGTTTTGAATGGATATGGGACTGGTACAAACGGAGGAGGGTGGTTCGGTCGGCACCCCAGGAGTACCGTTGAGGACACGTAGGACAGTGAGGGAAAGCATATGGAGGGGTGCCAGGTAAGATACATGGGAGGACCAAGATAATTTCCTATTGAGCATGGGCCCCAGGAATTTCGTAGTTTCAACAAATGGAAGGGTAACAGGCACAAGATGTAAAGATGGTGGGAGAAACAAAGTGCACCACCAGAAATTCATACAGACAGTTTTGTCAGTGGAAAAGCGAAAGCCATTGTCGATGCACCTGGAGTAAAGACCATAAGGCAGTGCTGAAGACACTGCTCAGTGAGACAGGTCCATGGAGCCAGAGATGCCTGAGGCGGGGAGGGGGTTAATGGTGATTGGTGATAGCGAAGAGGACGACGCTCAGGACGGAATCCTGAGGCACACCATTTTCCTGGATAAAGGTATCTGACAAGGCAGAACCCACATGCACCTTGAAAACTCGGTCATGTAAAAATGCCTGACAAAAACAGGGCAGGCGCCAATGGAAGCCCCTTGTGTAAAGGGTACGGAGGATACTAGTTCTCTAGCAGGTGTAGTAGGCCTTCTCCAAATCGAAAAACATGACCACAGTCTGGGATTTGCGCAGAAAACTATTCATGACATGGGTGGACAAAGTAAAGAGGTGGTAAACTGCTGAACGCCATGCTCGAAATCCACACTGTGCATTCATTAGTAAATGGCGAGACTTGAGCCACCACACCAGCCGGGCATGAATCATATGTGCCATCATCTTGCAAACACATCTGGTAAAAGAGGTGGGGTGGTAGTTGGAACGAAGGTTTTTGTCCTTATCGGGCTTAGGTATGGGTATGACGGTGGCTTCATGCCAGTATCCAGGAAATGTGTCCTCTGCTCAGATGTGATTGTACGTGTTAATCAGAAAATGCTTGCGCGCAAGAGAAAGGTGCTGCAACTTCTGAATGTGGATAGTGTCTGGACATGGGGCGGAGAATCGTGATGAACTGAAAGCATGTCGTAGCTCCCTCATTGAAAAGGCAGCATTGCAGCACTCAAAATTTGGAGAAGAGAATGGTATCACATGAGCATCCTCCGCTCGTTTCTAATGGAGGAAGGCAGAGTGACAGTGGGAAGAGCTGAAAACTTCCACAAAATGGCGGCCCAAGGTGCTGCAGATAGCAGTAGGGTCCATGATGACGTCGTCAGCTACTGTCAGGCTGGAAATTGGGGAATGGATCTTGGTTCCAGATCACCATTGGAGGTTGGCCCACACAATGGAGGTAGTTGTGGAACTGTTAAAAGAACTAGTGAATGAAATCCAGCTAGCTCTTTTGCTATCCTGAAGAACGCAACAACACTTTGCACACATCTGTTTATAATAAATGCAGTTTGCCAGTGTAGGGTGGTGGTTAAATACGCGGAAAGCATGTCTCTGAACGTGAATTGTGTCGCGGCATGCCTCAGTCCACCACGGGACTGGGACAATACGTGGTAAAAAGGAAGTGCGGGGGATGGAATGTTCTGCAGCAATAAGGTTCAAATGGCTCTGAGTGCTATGGGACTCAACATCTGAGGTCATCAGTCCCCTAGAACTTAGAACTACCTAAACCTAACTAACCTAAGGACATCACACACATCCATGCCCGAGGCAGGCTCGAACCTGCGACCGTAGCGGTCGCGCAGTTCCAGACTGAAGCACCTAGAACCGCTCGGCCACACCGGCCAGCTCTGCAGCAGTAACGATAACGTTTGTGAGATATTCTACCTGGTCATCACAACTGGAGAAATTTGTTCTTTGAAGGTAGTCAGGGAGGAGTCAGAAAGGAAAGTTGGTGCTCCAGTGTTAAGGCAGAAGAGGTTAAATTGGTTAAGAAAGTCAGCCAAGAGGGCACCTCTCTGACAGGTCCTGGGAGAATCTCAAAGGAGATGACACGCATTAAAGTCGCCAAGTAGCAAAACTGGGGGAGGTAGCTGCCCAATAAGTTGAAGGAAGGCTGCCCTGGTGACAGTGAATGACAGAGGGACATATATGGTACAGGGGAAAAAGTCAGGTGAGGAAGGAAAAGGCGGACAGCAACAGCTTGAAGATTGGTATATAGGGAGATGGGTTGACTATGAATGTCATCCCGTATGAGCAGCATGGCACCCCCATGAGATGGAAAGCCGACTTCAGGGGGAAGGTCAAAATGAATCAGTAAGAAATGTGAAGGCTCACAGTGGTCGTCAGCATACAATTTTGTTTCCTGAATTCGGAGTACAAGGGGACGCTTCGACACTAAAAGCAGCCATAAATCCTCTTTGTAAGACTGAAGGCCGCGAATGCTCCATTGGAGGAGAGTCATGAGGAAGAGATGTAGGGGTGTCACCTCAGCGGCTGCCGACTGACAGCTGGGGAAGAGGTGCTACTACAGGACACAGGAACAGGAGGATCCTGCTCCATGGGGTCAACAGAAGCATCAGCTTGCTGGTATGGTTGGTCTGTGGAGTCCAATGGTTGTTGGTGCGCACAAACGACACAGAGGCTGGCCGGGCTAAGGTATCACATGGCAATACCATCGAAGAGGATCTTCGGGTGGTGAAGGAGAAGACCTTTTGCTTTTGGTGGACTTCTTCGAGCCTTTCCGGTCAGATGAAGACTCAGATGTTGTTGGGCTGGAGGGACAGAGGAAGTCTTCACGAGAGTATTCCTTCTGTCCTTTCCGGCCCATTGGTTGTGTAGTTCGTAGCTTCACTCCTTGCGGTGAGAGTTTGAGGGCTAGACAGGGGTATGGGAATGCTACCTTGACACTGGGTGATTTCACAACCTCAGAGCAGAATTGGAGGTAGCTTGTCTGCATGGCCAAGTCCTTCACGGAGCGAGGAGTAACAAGAAGAGAACTATAGGTACCAGACAGGAGAATGCAGTGTTTGTGACTAGCCAGTTACTTGCGAGTGACGGGATAAGACACCTTTTGCTTTACCCAGATCTCTCGAACAACATCAATATACACTGCACAATCCTGAGAGGAGGCAACATGGCCGCCATTGCAGTTGATACACTAGGGAGAAGGAGGTGGACAATCACCCTCATGTGCATCCCTACCACAGGTGACACATTTGGCTGGGCCTCGATAAGACATTCTAGTGTGGTTGACACTGGTAGCAGCGAATCAGGTTCAGTATGTACAGCTGGATGGTGATAATTCCATAGCCTGCTTTGAGCTTGGATGGAAGCACCACCCTATCAAAGGTGAGAAAGAGAGAGCGGGTGGGCACTAAGGAGGAAGCTGCCTCTTTTATTACAGATGGATGGCAATGACACCCTGATCAGAGAGGTAGGATTGGATTTCAGACTCGGTTAGACCGTCAAGCAGCCTGGTGTAAATTACACCATGGGAAGAGTTTAAAGTTCTATTATGGGCCTCGACACAAACAGGGTGATCGGGGAGACGCGAGGCAGCAAGCAGTTGTGCTTGAGAATCAGAAGTGGTCTCCAAAAGCAAAGTGCCATTCCATAAACAAGAGTAGGATTTCGCAGGGCACCTTTCTGAATAATAAACGGATTTACCATGGCTAAGGACTGACCGTCTTCAGTATGTGAGACCACGAGGAACCATGGTGCAGGGGGAAGGGTCTTTGAATCATCAGCACCATTATGTTAATGTTTTGTAGACGCTGAGTGGGAAGATGATTGACTCATCACGAGGAAATCCCCCATGATTGCCAGCGTCTCCAATGGCACACTCCTTCCAACTGCGGGGGCCCCTTTCACAAGGGGGTGCACCCACCTTAGGTGATTGTTCACACCTCAGGTCACACCTCCGGAACATGTGACAGAGAGACCTATAGGCAATATGGGAAGTTTACGGCTCAGGCAATCACCTCTCCCTGGGCCTGGCCTGTACCAGGGGGTACGAGCGAACCCTACCTGTCGACCCCGGGCTGGGAATTATGCGTTACCCAGTCACCTGTTACGCATCAGACTCGTGGGCCAGCCTGCAGGAGCGCACAGGGAGGAAGAAGAAAAAAAGAGGATCCTCAAACACCAAAATGGAGGAATGAGAGGAGAAGGGAAACAGAGAAAGGAAAAGGGAGTGAAAAACAAAGGTGAGACTGTGCTTATGTCAGCGACAGCAAGTGGAACATTCCCAATAATACCCCACACGTTCTCCAACGGAGGGGAAAAAGAATAGCAGAGGATAGACATGCAGCACAGACGGGAAAAAATGCTGCAAAGGCTGGGGCCTCATGGTAGCCACGCAAGAACCCGCCAAAGAGTGGTGAGCCCCTCAGGGGCGGGGGGGTCAGCATGTTCGTTCCCTGGTATCTCAATGTGCCCAGGGGTCCATACAAAGATGACCAATCGTCCAGCTTGATAGAGATAATACAGCAGATCCTCGATAGTCATAACCAGTGGGAGTTGAGGGTGGCACTGTTCGACAGCTGTACGACTACTCAGGGAATTCACTATCGATCAAGAACGACTCACCGGTGCAACAAAAAAGGTGGCTGAGGGCTTGAGCAATGGCAACAAATTCTGCAATGAATGCACTACGTCTCTTCAGCAGGGAGCTTAGTTCACTGCATCTTCATACATATAGGCAAAACAGATTCATCTGCTGACCACAGAGCCAACAGTGTATACCAAGTATGAGCCTGGAAATGCATCTAGGATGTCCAGAAAAAGTCGGCAGAAAAACATAGGGTCTATTATGTCTATCAGTCCAAAGGGAAGGTCGAGTCAGATCTGAAGATGTGATACTCACCATGCACGCGCATGTGATTTCTGCTGGGCAAAGAGGCAACAGTGTGGAAAAATGGGGTTCACAGCAGAGACTATATATAAAGACTGCAATCAAGATTTCAGAGCTTGACCTCTGTTGTGGGAAGCAGATCTCCCTTCCAGGAAAAAGGAAGTAGTAGTTCAGATGCTCAGGGGAGCAGAGAATATGTATGCCATAGTTCAGCAGCAGTTGTTGGCACCTGATCTGTATGGTACGGACGCCAGCCACCATGAGCACCCTGCTCACAGGGCTGATCTGAGAGGCCCCTGGCGCAAGTCAGAATCCACAATGGTGTATCAAGTCCAGCAACCACAATGCTGAAGGTGATGCTGAGCCATACACCTGGTTGCCATAATCATAATGTGGCAGGATCAGAGCTTTGTAGAGCCGCAAAAGTGTGAAGCAGTCTGCACCCAGATGGTGTTACTGAGACAGCAAAGAGCAGTCCACTTGCTCAAGTTGACAAACATGGGGAAGCCACATCAACCGGGCACCTAAGACCAAATCCAAAAATGATAAGATTACACCACACTTTTGATCATTGAGGTACAGTTCCGGCTGGGGATGGACCGTAGATGATAAGGTGCATAACACAAGTCTTGGCAGTGGGAAACCAGAAGGCATGGGTGAGAGTCCAGTACTGTGCCTTTTGTATGCCGCCCTGCAGTTGAAGTTCAGCAATACCCATAGTTGAGGAGCAATAGCAGATGCAAAAGTCATCGTCATACAGGGAGGGTGACACTGTTAGACTCCACAGCAACAGCTAGACAATTAACAGAGACTACAAAAAATGGCACTCGCAATACAGAGCATTGTGGAACCTCACACTCTTGTGCATGCAGGTAGTGTGGGAAGCATCAACATGAAACCGGAAAGTACACTGAGACAAGAAGTTCTGAATAAAAGTTGGGAGTTAGTCCCGGAGCCACCTATTCCTGAAGGGTAACGAGGACATGGTGACGCCATGTGGTGTCACAGGCACTACGCATGTCGAAGACAGCGATGAGATGTTGATGCCAGACAAAAGCTGATCATATAGCAGACTCCAGGCACATCATATTGTCAGCAGTATAATGACCACAGCGTAAACCATCCAGGGACAGAGCCAAAAGACACCAAGACTCAATTACACTAGTAATCCGGCGCACATCTAAAAACACGTGCACAATGAATTATCATGCGCAACAATGACTACTTAAACAATGTTTTAGAGACTGTATTTGAAACTTAGTTTTCTTTATAATTCATAATCATGTCTTCTTAAAGGAAACATGTTATGCTAGACCTCAAGCAAAAACTCGAAATTTTAGATAAGTTAAATCGAGGTTCTTCGCAGAAAGCCATTGCTTCCTAGAGTACATTATGCAACAACCAGATACATGCAGTACCGATGTAATGCTTGTAAAGCGGTTGCATGATAAAGTATGCCGGCCAGTGTGGCCGAGCAGTTCTAGGCACTTCAGTCTGGAACTGAGCGACCGCTACAGTTGCAGGTTCGAATCCTGCCTCGGGCATGGATGTGTGTGATGTCCTTAGGTTACTTAGGTTTAAGTAGTTCTAAGTTCTAGGGGACTGATGACCTCAGATGTTCCATAGTGCTCAGAGTCATTTGAACCATTTGATAAAGCATGCCACCATTGTGACAGTTAAAAATTATGGATATGTTTCATAGTGAGTGATATGACTGTATAATTATATACAGTAAACAAACAAAAACTAAGTTTTCTTTGAGAATTTTTGGATTTAATGAAGTATAACCGCTATGTTTCAAAATTGTATCCTTTCCTTTAATAAAGCACACTACACTATATGCCCTATGTTTTCAAAATAAATAAATGAATAAAAAAGTGTTCAGACAGTGAATAATTCAGTACTTTCACTAATCTGGCGCCCATGTGAGACAGGAATCGCCAGATTAGTGAGTGTCTAGTGTACCAACACAGCCGTCAGCTCACTATTTGTTTGAGCAACTTGCAGAAAACATTAGTGAGGCTAATTGGACAATAGCTGCCTATCTCACTGGGGTGTTTACTCAGTTTCAGCACTGGGAAGATCACAGTTTTTCACCAATGAGATGGGAACTCACCTTTGCTCCAGATACAGTTGAAAATGGTAAGGATGTGACGTTGGCCGATATGTGTTTGAGCATTTGGTTCTGTATGCGGTCTGGACCTGGAGCTGAAATCAGGGCAAGGGGCTAGCAAACTGAGAAATTCCCACTCAATGAACGGGGCATTACAGGTTTGCAGGTGATGTGAAGTAAATGGTAAAGGAATGTCGCTCTACCTGCAGTTTGAGGAAACGAAATGCTGGGTCATAATTCTGGCACAGAGGCTCAGGCATAATGAAAACAAACTATTCAGCAACAGCATCTGGATCAGTGTAGACATCACAATTCACAGAGATACCAAGTACACCCACAGTGTACTGGTGTCCACAGATGCATTGAATCTTTGCTCAAACATGCGAAGGAGGGGTACGTAGTCCAATGGTAGCAACATATCGCTTCCAGCATTACCGTTTCTGTCATTAGACCTTGTCCCAGACCTGGGCACTGAGCTGTTTAAAGGCAATAACGTGCTCCACCAACAGTTGTCACTTGTGGCATTCAAGAGCCTGCCTGCGATCTCTAATGAACTTGGCGATTTCAGAAGTCCACCAAGGTACTGCACACCTCGTCACTCCAAATTATAATGCAACTCGTCATCAGTCTGTAAAAGGAAATCTTAGTGAAAAATGATACCCTTTGTCACCCTGCTTGCTGCCGGTGAGCTGCGCCCATGATTGAGCAGGGAATAGGCCGTTTTAAGAAGAATAGAACCACATTTCATCTTTGCAATTGCTTCCACTTCTCCAAACCTGCCTTCTAGGTGTACAACAAAGAACAATGGCTTTGTGGTAAAAAAGAAATCCCAGTTCATCCTAGAACAAACCTAGTATTAGCAGATTATTTCTCACCTTTTCTCTGAGCCCAATGTTCCTCACATAGTGTAGCCATAGAAGGTAGCATTTTAGGGTCAGGCCTCTCTGCATCATAATACATCCTAGCTTCAGTAGTGATTGCCAGTGTTGTGTGGCCACTAGCAAAGAAAGTTTAATTCACTTCACTTGTATATTTTCTGCCAGGGTACTACACACTCTGTACAGGGGCTCTTCACACTGGCACCACACAGCCACAGCGACGGTTGCCTGGACAGTAAACCATTGCCCGAATTCCCTGTGCCCCAGCGATGATGGATACATACTCATTGGCTTGCATGGGGAGTTTCCAGCTCAGGCACCAGTAGTGCAATCCCTGCATGGTCAGCGGGCTGCCACCGAGCAGGTACTTTGATGACCCCACCAGCTGCCCCCCTCACAACCTAATGGCTACCGTGCTGGGTTTTGGGCGTAGTATTACTGCAAGAAAGAAGGGTGCAAAGAGGGAAAGGCACAGAAGATGGAATACACATTGCACTGGGTGACTTTCCCTGCATGATTTGCACTTCTGTAACATTCAAAAAAGAAGTAGCAAGCCAGACCCAATAAGGGGACCATATAATGAAAAGTTGTAGAATGCTGGAAGGTAAGAAAATGAATGTCCAAAACACAAACCAGATCCAAGCACGTCGTAGGACGTGGTGATGTGTCGGCCAAGTGTGGGCAATGCAAAATGAACAGAACAGTAGATCCTCTGCGAGAAACACAAAGGAAATGGTTGTGGTTACCTTTATGACCTGCAGATTGTTCAGAGAAATCATGTCACGCCAATCCATGTCCCAAGACTCCAACAACTATCAGCACTGAGTCGACCGAAGGTCTGGTTCCGCTACCCCCATCTCCTAAGTTGGCATCCTAATAGCCAACTTGGCCAATCAGTCAGTACGTTCATTCCCTGAGATCGTGAACAGCCACAACCAATGGGTGTTGAGGGTAGCACAGCTCAATAGCCTGAAGACTATGCATGCCAACTAAGAATGTCTCCCAAGTGACAAAATGAAAGTACTGAGAGCTCAAACAATGGCCACCAATTCTGGAGTGAATATACTGCATTCGTTTGGTAGGGAGTGCAGTTCACGGCACCTTGCATTTGATTAGGTGAAACTGGTTCATCTGTTGACCATGGCGCCGTCAGTGTAAACCACTTCCAAACCCAGAAATGCATCGAGGACAGTCAGGAACAGGTAGTGTAAAACCATGTGGTCAACAGTGTCTTTTGGTCCAAAGGACAGGTCGAGTGTGTGGAGCCAGATCCAAAGATGGGATACATGCCATGGGTGCATATGTGATTGCTTCCTGACAAGAGGTGACACTGGGGGGATGTTGGAGTTCAGAGCACACCACTGTAAGCGAATTGCTATCATGACCTCAGTCTGGGATGTTGTTGTGGGAGATAGATCTCCCTACCATGAAAAAGGACATAGTAGTCCAAATGCTCAGAAGAGTAGCAAATGCATTGACAGCTGAGGCAAACACATCCCAGTCAACATTGCTGAAAGCCGATCTGGCTGGATACTCAGACAAGTGATGCTATGGATGGGACAGGATGGTCGGAAAATGATCACTGTCACACAAGTCGTCATGGACTCTCCAAAGGATGGAGGGAAGGGGACAGGGCTACAAATGAAGAGATCAATGGCTGAATGAGATACATATGCAACACTGAAGTGTGTGGGGGCACTGGCATTCAAGCAACAAAAGCCAAGCTCTGCAAGCAAAGTTTCGATAGCTTTACCATGGCCAGTGGCCGTAGTTCCACCCCATAAAGGGTTGTGGGCATTGAAGTCACTCCCAGATATGAAAGGGTGGTGGGACTTGATGAATCAGTGTAGACAACATGTTCTGAAATACTTCACTGTCAGGACGCAGACACATATTACAGACAGTAAAATCCAGAGGCACCCTCACACGAATAGCCCCAGCCTACAAAGTCATATTGAGTGGTACATTTTCGCTGCAGACAGGACAGAGCCCAGAATGTGTGAAAACCCCGCCTGATGTCCTCTCACAGACAGCTTGGTTCTTCAAATAGTGCCAATAGCCAGGAAGGGTATGGGTTTGCAATGCTAAGAACCAAGTTTCTTGGAGGGCAATGCAGTAAGCTGGAAAACGCGTAAGAGACGTCATAGCTCAAACAGGTGGTGGAGAAACTGCTACAGTTCCACTGGAGAATCATGCTATCAGTATTGAAAACAACGAGGATGTAGGTCACCTGGTCATGAGGATATGGCATCAGTACACATTAGATCTGAAGCAGGTTGTGTGGGAAGATCCGGTGCCACAGTTGCCACCGAGAACTCCACCAGTCGGAACATGTGGGGCCCAGTGACAGAGGCACCACTGGAACTTCCTCCATCTTTTGAGGCCTCCTTTTTGACCTTTTTCTCCTTTGGTGATTATGATGTCCATGTAGACTTGTCTGGTCTAGCTTCAGCAACAGAGGAGGAATGTGAAGTGTGAGATCCAGCAACCTGTGGCTCCTTCAGCTGGTATGCAGTTGCAGATCAGTGGAATCCTGAGAAGAGAGTATCCCAAGGGATCCCTCTCAAGTAAGGGGCACAGGAGGAGCGTGTTGCTTCTTCAGGTTGTGGTAGGGGATCGTCATCCCCCGTAGTTGGGGAGTCGACACACCTAAACTGCGTGTGGGGGAAACAGCAGAAGGAGGGCCCCCACATCAGGGGAGTGGGTCTCGTCAAGTGGCCCTGAGGGCCTGGTGTAGAAGGCACCAAGGGCAAGGGTACTGTCTCTAGAGAGGATGACAACATCATAGCTGTAGCTAACGTCATCGTTATACATACAGGACGCGTATGATCATATTTCTTCTTGGCCTCCAGATGATTGAATAGGTCAAGAGTCTTGTATTCTTGTTACCCCCCTTTCTCTCTCTTGAAGACTGTATCCCAGTGAACAGGAGGAATAATGCTCCCCACAGTTGACACAGATGGGGAGGGGGTGGGGGTGGGGGGCACAAGGAGCATTCATATTTAACTGTCACTCGTAATCTCTACAGACAGGGCTGGTGTTACGATGCAAAGACATGTGCCCGAATCTCGTGCATTTGAAGCACTCAATGGAAAGGAGACATGCGGTTTCACGTCACCTTGATCTTTTCAAGTAATGAGTCACCTTCAAAAGCCGAGATGAAGGCCCAGTGTCAACCTAGATGTCCTTTGGTCCCAGTTGGACACGATGGACAAAATGCACACCCTGTCATTCCAAATTTGCATGTAACTCGCCATCAGACCATAAAAGGAGGTTATGGTGGAATGTGATACCCCATTAACATATTAAGGATGTTATCGGGGAGTGGAGGAGGGAGGGAAGGGGGGAGGTGATAATTAAAGGTATGTCACCCAGCTTGACACAGGCCTATGACTGAGCAGAGGATGCCGTTTCAATCAGAACTGAACCACTTTTCATTTTTGAAATCACTGCCACTTCCCAAACCTATCCTTGAGCTGTTCAACAAAAAATAATGGCTTTGTGGCCATAAAGGAATCCTCGTCAGCCCTAGAGCAAACTAAGAATTGTGGAAAGTATTTCTCTCCTTGACTCTTATTCCTACGTTCCTCATACAGAGAAGCCAACGAAGGAAATACTGTGGGGTCAAATTTTGTCCCATTCTAGTAATTGTTTCCTTCAGCAGAGACTGCTGAGGCCTTGCGGCCACCAGTGAATGAAAGTTTACACCACTTCATTTGTTATTTGCTGGTCATCTGCCTTGGCGCTACCCACTCCAAACGGTTGCTCTCACTAAGGATGCTACCCCGCAACAGCAACAGCAATAGCAATCTGGACAGTTGTGCCCAGGCACAATGGGCACATACACCTTGGCATACATAGGGACTTTCCAGCTCAGGCACCAACAGGGCGATCCCTGTGTGGTCAGGGGACTACCAGAGTGCATGTACCTGATCACCCCCCACCCCTCCCTGCACTTATAGGATGGCTACTGTGTTGGGTTTTAGATGTAACACTCTTGCCAGAAATTGAAGGTGCAAAGGTAGAAAAGCATGGCAGGTGGAATGTTCATCACGCTGGGCATCCTTCCCAGCACTATCCACACAGCTGTAAAATTTGAAGGGGAATAGTAAATCAAACCTAACGATGGGGAATATATAGTAAAGGACAAAAAGTTGAATAAAAGACCAGAAGATAAAAGAAAGCTAGTGTCACAAATCATAACCCAAACCCAAGCATAGTCGGCAGCTAGGAAACTATCCACTGGAAAGAAAGGAGGAAGAGACTAAGTACAAGGATGGACTTGCAGCACAGAAAAGGAAGTAGCGCTGTAATACCTGGGCCCCATGTTAGCCAAGTACATACTCTCAAAAGAGATGTGAGCCCCCTGGGGGAAATTAAAGTTAAAACATATTGCTACTAGTGAGAACAAAACCAGCAACTTCATGTTTACAACACTTCAATGCTACACATACTGTTGCAGAGAACTGTTGAAAAGCCTGAAATGGTTTGTCCTTAACTGCGCTCGAAAATCTTCAAACGAAGTCTATTTTTTTTTATTTATATAAATGTGTTATACTTCTTTAGTAAATAGATGTCTTGGTAATGACCTTCAAAACCTACAAGTATTAAGAAAAAGGACCAGTTTATAAGATCCTGTGTAAGACTGGAATCTAGGTCAGCTGCCATCAAGGGTTTAGGCAGCAAAAGGATAATGTACAGGGTAATTACACTCCTGGAAATGGAAAAAAGAACACATTGACACCGGTGTGTCAGACCCACCATACTTGCTCTGGACACTGCGAGAGGGCTGTACAAGCAATGATTACACGCACAGCACAGCGGACACACCAGGAACCGCGGTGTTGGCCGTCGAATGGCGCTAGCTGCGCAGCATTTGTGCACCGCCGCCGTCAGTGTCAGCCAGTTTGCCGTGGCATACAGAGCTCCATCGCAGTCTTTAACACTGGTAGCATGCCGCGACAGCGTGGACGTGAACCGTATGTGCAGTTGACGGACTTTGAGCGAGGGCGTATAGTGGGCATGCGGGAGGCCGGGTGGACGTACCGCCGAATTGCTCAACACGTGGGGCGTGAGGTCTCCACAGTACATCGATGTTGTCGCCAGTGGTTGGCGGAAGGTGCACGTGCCCGTCGACCTGGGACCGGACCGCAGCAACGCACGGATGCACGCCAAGACCGTAGGATCCTACGCAGTGCCGTAGGGGACCGCACCGCCACTTCCCAGCAAATTAGGGACACTGTTGCTCCTGGGGTATCGGCGAGGACCATTCGCAACCGTCTCCATGAAGCTGGGCTACGGTCCCGCACACCGTTAGGCCGTCTTCCGCTCACGCCCCAACATCGTGCAGCCCGCCTCCAGAGGTGTCGCGACAGGCGTGAATGGAGGGACGAATGGAGACGTGTCGTCTTCAGCGATGAGAGTCGCTTCTGCCTTGGTGCCAATGATGGTCGTATGCGTGTTTGGCGCCATGCAGGTGAGCGCCACAATCAGGACTGCATACGACCGAGGCACACAGGGCCAACACCCGGCATCATGGTGTGGGGAGCGATCTCCTACACTGGCCGTACACCATTGGTGATCGTCGAGGGGACACTGAATAGTGCACGGTACATCCAAACCGTCATCGAACCCATCGTTCTACCATTCCTAGACCGGCAAGGGAACTTGCTGTTCCAACAGGACAATGCACGTCCGCATGTATCCCGTGCCACCCAACGTGCTCTAGAAGGTGTAAGTCAACTACCCTGGCCAGCAAGATCTCCGGATCTGTCCCCCATTGAGCATGTTTGGGACTGGATGAAGCGTCGTCTCACGCGGTCTGCACGTCCAGCACGAACGCTGGTCCAACTGAGGCGCCAGGTGGAAATGGCATGGCAAGCCGTTCCACAGGACTACATCCAGCATCTCTACGATCGTCTCCATGGGAGAATAGCAGCCTGCATTGCTGCGAAAGGTGGATATACACTGTACTAGTGCCGACATTGTGCATGCTCTGTTGCCTGTGTCTATGTGCCTGTGGTTCTGTCAGTGTGATCATGTGATGTATCTGACCCCAGGAATGTGTCAATAAAGTTTCCCCTTCCTGGGACAATGAATTCACGGTGTTCTTATTTCAATTTCCAGGAGTGTATAATTAAAGTTAAACTTTCAAAACGCTATAGAAATAACACCACTGGTCAGAATGACATCAAATTACAACGGAATATTATCGGAGAAGGGGGAAAACGTATGGCAGAAGAAAAAAAAATAGTGTGAAAATTGATCAATAGCTGGCGTTGTATGTCTCAGAATATGTAAATGAAAACACCTCTCATGCACACAGCTCACTAAAGTTAGTATAAACATGCCGGGTAAACAGCTTTTCCTCCTTTCACGTCTGCAATGTTTGCCAAGACTGTCACAATGCTGGATCACGCTCTGCTTGTAAAGCTGTACTCCAATAATGATGACTGTGCACACATCGCTCAGCAGAAGTTCCGGTCACTGAAGGGTTTGAGAAAAGGTGTTGGCCCGATGGCCACTGTGAGTCTGGAAAAAATGATTCGGAAATTCGAAAAGACGCGTTCTTTAGGTGTGCAACCTGGTACAGGCAGGAGACAAATTGATTTGATGTCAGTGGAAGCAGTGGCCACTGCAATGCAGGAGGAGATGAATGGTGGTGTGCAAATGTGTGGTGCACAGAGAACTGCCCGAACATTGGACATACTCATGAGCATGGTGCGTAAAATCCTACGAAACATCCTTCTTTGCTATCCATTCAAAATTACCTATGTGCACGAGTTGTTTTGTGTTGGCCTGCCAGCATGAGAGACCTTTGCTTTAGAATTTCTTGCTCGCATGGAAGTGGACAATGATTGGTCGTGGTAGCCCACTTCCATCTGACAGGATATGTCAATACACAGAATTGTCGAATATGGGCAATGGAAAATTCACACACAAGTCACCCAGTACCATTTCATCCTGAATAGGTCACTGTGTGGTGTGGGTTTTCGGCATCATTTATCATGGGACCATATTGTTTCAAAGAGGCAGGTGCTTCTGGTCCTGTTACCTGTACCATTGCTGGTAAGTGCTACGAGTGTCTTTTGCGCAACAATGGCATTCCAGCTTTCCAACAGCATGGGTGGGATCATTTTTATGAAAGATGGCGCACCTCTGCACATCACAAATCCAGTTAAGCAGCTGCTGAAGCGTCATTTTGGAAATGCTAGAATTATCAGCCATCATTTCCCTACACCCTGGCTATCCCTATCACCTGATCTTAATCACTCTGGGGCTATCTGAAAGATGTTGTGTTCAGTGTACCAACTGCAAACTTAGCTGCATTGAAGGCACATGTTGTGCAACACATTCTGAACATGATTCGCGCAGCACTTTGATCAGTTGTGGAACATGCAGTTTCTTGATTTCAACTTGTTGCAGAAAATGGTGGACAGCATACCGAACACGTTTTGCGCCAGTCACACAGAAATTGATAATCACATTTGATTTTGACTGATGCTTTTTATGCGGTTTTACAAACCGATGTGATTCAGGCTTTTTATGCGGGTTTTGGCCTTAAGACAGTTAAAACTGATTTTTCCCATCCCATGTGATATGACCTTGCCGTGGTGGATGGGCTTACGTAACTAACAATATCACATGTGTGCACCCATGCACACTGCGTAGTACAGTTTGTTTAATGCCAAACATACACTTGAGGCATTGTATGATTCATTTGTCATTTGTAGTCTACCGCTATTAAATTATGATGCTTACAGCACCATCTATTGCTGCATTTTGTAAATATATATTTTTCTTCTGCCGTACGTTTTCCCCCTTCTCCGATAATTTTCCATTGCAATTTGACGTCTAACCAGTGTGTTATTTCTACTGGTGTTTGATAGTTTAACTTTTATAATAATCACCCTGTATATAATTTTTTTTCCCATCGACATCAAACCTAGAGGAACCACCATTCGTCATGGCAGTCTACAAACATATAATAAGGCTGGAGAATAAACTAGGGACTAATGGCACTGCACGAAGTGTCATATTAAATGGCCATAGTTCCAGCATCAGTTACCCCCGCCCTCCCCAAGTGTGTGTGTGTGTGTGTGTGTGTGTGTGTGTGTGTGTGTGTGTGTGTGTGTGTGTGTGGGCGGGCACGCGTGCGCGTTTACTCTGGATTAGGGGCATTCAACGACAACGTTATATGAAATTAGTAGAAGCAAATATGGTTAAAACAGAGAAAATGTGAGAAAAGAGAGAAAAAGCTATCTGGGACAAAACTGCACTCATTCTCATAAAGTCTCACTCAGGATTGCCTGCACACACACACACACACACACACACACACACACACACACACACACACACACACTAAAACTTACCATGGAAGACAGCATTAAAATTAATTAAATTCAGATCTTATAAAACTTGCACTAACATGATCGCACAACTTGCATCCCACATCAAAGGTTTCAATAACAACTATACACTGAAGCATCAAAGAAACTGGTATAGGCACACATATTCAAATACAGAGATAAGTAAAAAGAGATAAGTAAATGGGTAGAATACAGCGTCGCGGTCGGCAATGCCTATATAAGACAACTGTCTGGCGCAGCTGTTAAATTGGTTACTGCTGCTGCACTGGCAGTTTACCAAGATTTAAGTGAGTTTGAATGTGGTGTTATAGTCAGCGCACGAGCGATGGGACACATCATCTCTGACGTAGCGACGAAGTGTACTGTGAATATCAAGAATCTGGTAAAACATCAAATCTCCAACATTGCTGCGGCTGGAAAAGGATCCTGCAAGAACAGGACCAACAACGACTGAAGAGATTCGTTCAATGTGACAGAAGTGCAGCCCTTCCGCAAATTGCTACAGACTTCGATGCTGGGCCATCAACAAGTGTCAGTGTGCAAACCATTCAATGAAACATCATCGATATGGGCTTTTGGAGCCAAAGGCCCACTTGTGTACCCTTGCTGACTACATGACACAAAGCTTTATGCCTCGCCTGGGCCTGTCAACACCGACATTGGACTGTTGATGGCTGGAAACATTTTGCTGGGTTGGAAAAGTCTCGTTACAAATTGTATCGAGTTGATGGATGTGTACAGGTATTGGGACAAACTCATGAATCCATGGACCTTAGTCTGTTCAAGCTGGTGGAGGCTCTGTAATGTTGTGAGGCGTGTGCAGTTAGTCATATGGGACCCCTGTTACATCTAGATATGACTTTGACTAGTGACGCGTACGTAAGCGTCCTGTCTGTTCACCTGCACCCATCCATGTCCAATGCGCATTTCGATAGACTTGGGCAATTCCATCAGGAAAATGTGACACTCCACATCTTCATAATTGCTACAGAGTGGCTCCAGGAACATTCTTCTGACTTTACTTCCACTTGTCACCAAACTCCTCAGACATGAACATTATTGAGCATGTCTGGGATGCCTTGCAACACGCTGTTCAGAAGAGATCTCATCCCTTTGTACCCTTATGGACAGCCCTGCAGGATTCATGGTGCCAGTTCCCTCCAGCACTATTTCAGACATTTCTCGAGTCCATCCCATGTCGTGTTGCGGCACTTCTGTGTGCTCGTAGGGGCCCTACACAATATTAGGCAGGTGTACCAGTTTCTTTGGCTTTTCAGTGTATATTTCTAACAGCAGTCAGGTTGCCTCGTGGAGTAGGCCCCTGTCTTCAATCTGCTATATAGACTTCTAAATCCTAATTAAAATATAATGTTTTTCCCAACATATCTGATGAAAATTTTAGTGATTGGTTAGTACAGTCTGGATGGGAGGTCAATTGGTCTACATTTTGTTCTGGTCTTCTCTGTCTCTTTTCTGGCAAAGTACAACAATTACAACATTGTTCCAGTTTAGTGAATTGTTTTCCTTCACAGACATTCTGGAAATAATTTTGCAATTTCCTTCAGGGGTATTTTCTTTCTTCGTACTTAAATTGGCACTGTACATCTCGCCTAGCATTACTTTGGCAATTTCAGTATCTGTTTTTCTGATTAATCATTAGAACTATGCACAAAATTAACCAGATCTCAGAATTCTTTTACAGTTTTCTTCCTGTTGTTAGTTACTGTGCTATCTTAACTAATTAAAAGTGATGTCTACCCTACAAAGCTTGACATATACTTTTCTTTATACTATGAAAAATCCAGGTGGAATGGAACAATTTAATGAAAGATATATTTGTTACTCGCCATATAACAGATATGCTGAGTCATAGAAAGGCACAACTAAAAGACTGCTGGAAAGTTAGCTTTCGGCCAACAAAGCCTTTGTCAAAAATAGACAACATACAAACACGCACACATTCACGGAAATGCAACTCACCCACACACGACCACAGTCTGGCAGTTGTAGCCAGATTAACTTCCCAACAGTCTTTTTGTTGTGCCTTTCTGCAACTCAGCATCTCCACTGTATGGTGAGTAGCAACTATCCTTTTCATTACATTGTTGCTTTTCTTATACTGATTGTTTTCAGTTATTTGTCATATTTTCACTGTACCTTCGAACACACTCTTAGAAACTGATTTCAGTAATTTAGTTTAACTCACCTATTCTATCATGTTCCAGTTACTGATTTCTTGAAACCCTTATTTTTTCTTTAACAGTTGCCTTGTTCCAATTTTAGGATTATTTCCTTTGTCATTTTCATAACTGCATTTGCTATTTGTGTAAGTACTTTTGTTGAAGAATTATATCTTTTTCAATGGCTGTATAATCTTCATTTTCTAAGATGCTGATCTTCAGGGTGAGAAGAAAAGAAAGGCAACATACGGAACACTGTAGGAGATGCATTAATTTCTACACTAAACAGTTAACAGCCACTGGGGAGTGGGCAGGAAAACTAACACTTAAAGTTGCCCCTTCTGTGTATGACAGTCTGAGAATGCATTTATCACATAAAACGGAACTACCAATCACAAGGAAAGGCTCACACTATGTTTTCACTTGATACACTTTTCAGATAATGCTGTACTGCCTAGTAGTATCACACGTCTCCACAATTTTAACGAAGCATTTCTAGTCTCCTGCATCCATAGTTAGTGGTGAGTCTGTGTCTCTCACAAGCCATTAGTGCACAATATGTTGTCTCAGTAATAATTCCAGATTGCAACACTGGCTAACAGTGGGAGGATTCTGCATTCTCTCAAAGCAACCAAACACACTAACTGTACCTTCACAGAATGTGTATTAGGCCCAATTCACTCAGAAATGGCATGAAGTGGACATGGCCACTGTCTCACACCATCTCGATGTTAACAAATGAGACAATCCACATGGAGGTGGCATGGTGGAGACATCACTTCATGGTCCGCACCACATCCATTTGCAGGCACAAGTGGGGCACCAAAGTGACACGTGGCAGAGGCATTCAAGTGATGTGCTTCTGTTTTCAGTTTTGAAGTCATCCGATGTAGCTCAAAAAAATCTGTTTTATGTAGATGAAGCAAAGCTACAACCATCTCTGTAGATAGTTTCCAGCAAAACTTTTACCTTTTTGTATAAAAAATTAAAAACCACTGTTTTGGGATTCATGCCTGTTCTCTGCTATGCAGCCTTTCTAGTTCGATTTTGAGAAAACTACTCAGTATATATATATATAAAGATGAGGTGACTTACCAAATGAAAGTGCTGGCAGGTCGACAGACACACAAACATACACACAAAATTCAAGCTTTCGCAACAGTGTGTATATGTGTGGATGGATATGTGTGTGTGTGCGCGAGTGTATACCCGTCCTTTTTTCCCCCTAAGGTAAGTCTTTCCGCTCCCGGGATTGGAATGACTCCTTACCCTCTCCCTTAAAACCCACAACCTTTCGTCTTTCCCTCTCCTTCCTTCTTTCCTGATGAGGCAACAGTTTGTTGCGAAAGCTTGAATTTTGTGTGTATGTTTGTGTGTCTGTCGACCTGCCAGCACTTTCATTTGGTAAGTTACATCATCTTTGTTTTTAGATATATATTTTTCCTACGTGGTATGTTTCCCTCTATTATAACTCTATATATATATATATATATATATATATATATATATATATACCACTGGGTATATTTTGAAAAGTTTTCTGTGAAGAATGTAGTTGCCAGCCAGTTTACATTTGCTGGGTTATAGGACACAGGCTGCTGCATATCAAATATAACAGTGGAAGGGGAACGATACCTCTCTCAAGTCCTTATATATATATATATATATATATATATATATATATATATATATATATAGACACACACACACACACACACACACACACACACACACACACACACACACACACACTCCGTCTTATAATATGTCACCACAGATTGATAGTAAACTGCTTTTATTTTCATTATTGTCCATAGTTATTGTGATACATCACAAATACGTGAACCACTGGGTATATTTTGAAAAGTTTTCTGTGAAGAATGTAGTTGCCAGCCAGTTTACATTTGCTGGGTTATAGGACACAGGCTGCTGCATATCAAATATAACAGTGGAAGGGGAACGATACCTCTCTCAAGTCCTTACAGCTGCACACTATGTGAATTTGTGACTCATGTTTCTCTTTCATATGTGGTTTATGAAGTCTTCAGTTAATATTGCATTAAAGGTTATTTTCATTTTAAAACTAGAGGTAGACAATGGCAGGTCCAACAGCAGTAAAGCTGCATGCCCTCGGGAAAAATTACGGCCGTAGTTTCCCCTTGCTTTCAGCTGTTCGCAGTACAACAACAGCAAGGCTGTTTTGGTTAGTGTTACAAGGCCAGATCAGTCAGTCATCCAGACTGTTGCCCCTGCAACTACTGAAAAGGCTGCTGCCCCTCTTCAGGAACCACATGTTTGTCTGGCCTCTCAACAGATACCCTACCGTTGTGGTTGCACCTACGGTACGGCTATCTGTATCGCTGAGGCACGCAAGCCTCCCCACCGACGGCAAGGTCCATGGTTCATGGGGGGGCTACACTAAGTAAGAAACATAGAATCGTTGTAGACACTATGATAAAGAAAAGTGCGGTATGATAACAAGTTTTTTCTGGACAGCGTGCTCTTAAAAATGAAGTCATCCAAAGGATACAGACACTCTTTGAAGTATGGATTATTGCCACTTCCTTCCGAAACGCATCTACATAATTTAGTAAAGGGTCTCAAATGCTCACATGGAATCAATATGCACACTGAGGAAGCAATTCAAGAATTATTTTCAGGGAAAACAAACACTTAGATGTGCCGATTTCTGATGAAGTTAAGTTCCAAGAGGAACTGCATTTCAGTAGCACTTCATTCAAAGTTGATGGATTTGTCAATTTAGGGGAATATACTCCGGATGAATGTAAGAATAAACTTGCAAATCATGCTCTGGGGTTTATGTTTGTATCTCTACTGCATACCTGGATCCAACCTGGTCCTGTGTACACTAGGCGCAATGCAACTACTGGAGACGTCATCTAACAGGTACTGGTTGAAGTAATTATCCAGCTACAGCATGCCGGGACAGGAATTATTGCATTCGCTTCTGATGCCAGTCACCCGAATAAAAATGTCTGGCAATGTTTAGGAATTAATGGAATAAAAAATAAGGTTACCTGCTCTGTATCAAATCCAGTTGACAAAACTAGAAGAATTTGGGCATTTTCAGATGCTACTCATGTAATGAAATACATAAGGAATAATTTTTGTGATAATTCGGAGGTACTTTTCGGCGATGAGATCATCAACTACAATTTTTATCAAAGAGTTTATGAACAAGATAATTCCTAAGAATTTGCCAGATTAAAAGTCTGCCCCAAGTTAACTTTCATCCATTTGTATCCATTTCAACAAACTCGCATAAGATTAGCTCTACAGTATTCAGTAACTCAGTAGCCAATGGAATAAAATTCTTCAGGGAAATTGAAGTGGCAGGATTCGAAGGCAGTGAATCAATGGAATCATTCACTACATATATGAACAACTTAGTGGACGCACTTTACTCATTTCCTAAGGATGCTTTGTGCAAAAACTCCAAGACTCACTAAATGTTAATGAAATGGAAAAGCATTCTTGCCAATAAAAGTAACAGCTTTGCTTCTAAAAGAACTTTCCAGTTTCTGGGGGTAATAATTGAAAGTACATTAGGAATATTTGAATACTTATGGAACAGAGGTTTCAGCTACATCCTGAGAGCAAAATTTAATTGGGATCCAATTGAATGTCATTTCGGTATCATAAGGTCTCTGAGTTGTAACAATCACCTGTCAGTAATAGACTTCCTGAGCTTGCACATGTTATAGTGTGTTTACATTCCCGCTAAACTTTAATTGCCTTCAGTGGAAACTATGATGATAATTTTCTCTGATTTCATACGAAATCCAGATGCGGATGTTAGCTAGAGATTTGCAGCAAAAGAACAGAGACAGAGTTCTGGAACTGGAAGACATAATTAAAAAAACACTTTGTGTTCCACATAACTTGGAAGGGCTTCAACATATGCCGGAGGCTCTTTGACACTCCTCAGCAAAAGAAAGTTTAGTTTATCATCTGGCATGTTACGTGGTGCTTCAAGGACGAAGATTCACAAAATGCCTGAAGTCTTTGTTCCTTCTAAATGGGAACTCATCTGAAAAGCCACTTTTTACTGGCATCTATTAAAGATTCCTACAGGAAGGACATTGATTACATACCCAATGAAAGGCATCTTCAATATTCTTATCCAAGTGGAAAAAATCATTGCGATAAAACTGCGTGAGGACTGCTTATGGGGCAACATCTTTTATGAATGTGTAAATAGTCTGAATCACATTAGTCTTGAAATATCAAATGTTGAGTGCTGTAAGATCATGAGATGGACATCGTTCCTAAGCTGATTCTTCATTACATGAAATGCCAGTTTTGCATGGGCATTAAACAAATGCGGAAGGACCTGAAGTCTACAAAGACTACTCGGAAACTGTCTAAACTGGTAGACAACTGATATCCACTGAGGTAAATTAACTATATCCACATACCTTTCATTTAGTTACATAAATTTCTTGAACAAACCAGTTCGTGTGCTGCGATTGCCATGGTAACATATACTTTCGTGAGTCACAAGCGGAGCAGATGACTTCTTGTGGTGGAACTGATGAACTAGGAGATTCAGCACACTTTCTCTTCTACTCACTATGATTCTATGTTTACATTATATTTGCTCCACAATATACATCACAAATGATTAATATTTACTAAAATGACACTGTCATGAGATGATTGTTTAGGATGTTAAACAACATAGTTATTGGCATCCTTTTGGAATATGAATGCATGCATTAAGTGAATCAGTCTTTCCTCAAATATAACATTGTTGTAATGATTAGCCATGAACACAAATAAGCTTTTTCTTACAAAATGTGTGGTAATATCGACATTTGGAAGGGTATAGAAAGCTGCAACACCATACCAAGTACAGTTGAAGCCGAATATAAAATGGTTTGATATACTGTGGATTCGGATATAATGCAGTATAAAGTAAGTTCCTTGAAATAAAATATCACTTACAAATGATTTTTGCAGTCTCAGTATAATTTAATAAACTGTGAAAGAAATCTTATTACAGGCAGCTTGTAGCCTTTCTGCAGTAAAATTTATTGCTACAACCTCCAAGCTCTCTAAACAATAACCAAAATATCAGCATTGTTGCTGGACAGAAGCTTTGAATACACATATCATGGTTAACACTGTGATGTAGTCAACAAAATGACTATGCAACAGTGTTTGGCAATAACCAAAACGAGCGCAACCATCACGTGGACTATAGATTATTCACTCATTGTCTAGATTTCTGTGTGCTTGTTATGATGTCACAGAAGCAGAAAGCATATTCTGTGAGTAATAAATTAAAAATTATTGATCATGTGACGAATAGTGACACTAAAGAAAGTTTATCATGTGAGTGTGGTGTAACTGAAGGAACAATCAGGGGATGGGTGAAAGAGGAGAATAAACTTAGGAGTTTTGTAAACACAGTTTAAAGTGATGTGGAAAAAAGGACTAAACCAGGAAAATACAGTGGACTTGTTGTATGCCTTTATAGGTAGTTTTTAATAAACAGAATTGAAGGTGTGTCAATTTTAGGGCCAATTATTATACCCTCAAGCTAAAAAATTTCACTCTGATTTAAAAGGCAATGAAGGTTCGATAAATTCTGACAGATGGCTTTCAAGACGTCACCAAATGACCACTAAAGGAGAAGCAAGGCCTTGCGACAGAGACTCTGCTTCATAGTTTCATGGTACATGAAAATTTAAATGATAATCAAGCACATATTATGATGAAATGGGGCTTTATTATCGATTGCTTCCAACCAGAACTCTCAATTGCGGGGGAGGGGGGGCCGGGGGGGTTAAGAAGAAAAAAGGCGGCCAGGAAATAAGACATGTTTGAAAATGAACACAGATAGAATAACCCCCATTTTTCCACAAATAAATTGGGCAGCCATATGCTGAAACCTCTTTGTACAGGTAAAAGTAAAAGGATGAAATGTTTCAAGCATGTAAACATGTCATCATTACAACTCAATTACAAGGATTCAAAGAACGCTTGGATGACATGTGCCATTTTCACCGGTT
This sequence comes from Schistocerca americana, assembly GCF_021461395.2. Classification (NCBI taxonomy): domain Eukaryota; kingdom Metazoa; phylum Arthropoda; class Insecta; order Orthoptera; family Acrididae; genus Schistocerca; species Schistocerca americana. The sequence goes on from NC_060121.1 coordinate 126,134,433, forward strand.
TCAAGAAGAGTTTGTTCTGTCACTAAGCAAGCATCTATGGTCACCTATGCCGAGAGAACCAGCTCTACTAATGCTTGATCCACTGTCCAGCTCATTCACATGCTGATGTATTGTAAACAGAAGATGTAAAAATAAAAACTTTGTTTTTTGCCGAAAACACAATGGCACTAATTCAGCCACTGGATCAGGGCATCATATGAGCATTCAAGGCTCATTATTGCCACGAACTGCTGACTTCAACAGTAAATTCAGATGAAGAAATGGAAATGTTCTCGAAATCTGTTAATCTAAAGTTTTGTGTATTCAGCAGATGTGGGGTGGCAAAGTTTCGGTCCGACCAATATTAGAAATTTCTGGAACAAGTGTTCCATTGAGAAAAATGCAATAGATGGACACTGTAGTCATGTGGATTTCAACAGCAATGACATTTAGTCTGCATGTAATTTTCTATGATGCAATATTGATCTAGAAGACTAACTGCTGGATAGTCATCAACAATGAAGAACTGATTTCGGAGATCATAGATGACAAGGACATTACTGATGCTCTTCGAAATGAGGGTAGTGAAGCAATCGAGAATGAGGATGACGAAGCTGAAGAAGAAAGTACAGATGATGTTCCCAGTACAGGTGAAATGTTGGATAATATAAACAAAGTGATTACGTGGATGGAGTGATAAAGTGAACCTGATGAGCATAAAAGAATATGAACTAAAGAAACTGTTTGAAATGACCTGCCAAAGAAAGCTTACTGACTTCTTTAAAGCAGTAGAATAGTGACATACTGTAGCTTGCAGACAGTGTTATAAATTATCATATTGTATTTGACAGTGTACCACACTGAAACTAGTGTTATTATTTGGTCGACATTTGGGTGTAGTTTGTCCAAATTTTGTAGCCCATTTGGCAAATTTCTGAAATGTTTTACTTCTAACATTCTTTAAATTTAAATACCGTAGTACAGTATGTTTAATATTGCATTATGTGTTTTTCATAACTTTCCATGCGTAGTTTGCCATTACACAGCTCACTCTTGATATACTGCCTGTCAATAAACTTCCATGTCGGCCGTAATGTCTCTGATTCTCTCACCTTGGTCATCTCACGAGACATATGCGGGAGGGAATAACATGTTTTTCGAACATACATCCTTGGAATTTCAAGAGTAAAATCTTTCGTAATACACAACTCTTCCTTTGTAGCAACCGCCACTGGAGTTTTTTTTTTAGCATCATCATAATGCTCTCTAGTTTTATAAATGATCCCATAATGAAATTTGTCACTCTTTGTTGAATCTGTATCTCTTCTGTTAATACTGCTTGTTAAGGGTCTCACAATAATGAAGAATAATCAAGAATTGGGCAACCATGTGGGTGAATTACATTTCCTTAAGATTCTTCCAATGAGTCTCGGCCTGGCGTCTGGTTTTCCCACAATACTTCTATGTGATGGTTCCAATTCAGGTCACTCCAGACAGTTACTCCTAGGTATTTTACAGTTGTTACTGTTTCCAGTGATTTTTCACTAATATCATAATGTAACATTAATGGATCCCTTCACCTGTTTATGAACAATATGTTACTTTTATTTACGTTCAGGATCAACTAGCAGTCCCTGCAGCAAGCACCAATCCTCCACAAATCTTTCTGTTTGTAAACAGTTTTCTGGCATTGCAACCTTTGCTATAGACAACAGCATCATCTGCAAAAAGTCTCACAGACCTTTATCCAGTAGACCGGTTGTGCAGGGTGTTTGACTTCTAGAGGTACAGATGAAAGAGGTGAGTAGAGGAGAATGAGACAAACAAATAATCCTAATAAGGAAAGGAATGGGGATCGAATGTGCAGATACGCATTTGAGAAAAAACCCAAGGCTTGTTCAGAAAGCATGACAAAAATTCATAAGGTGTTCCTGGAGTTTGAAACTATAAACCGGGCTGGAATACATCAAATATTTTGAATATCCCCTCAAATAAAATTCAAAATGGTTCAAGAAGACAGAAATCCTGGCGGGGAGGGGGAGGGCGGAGTACACGCACACGCTACAGTATAGGAAAGCCATGACCAATACACTTGTCATCGAAATGTTATTTACCAGTACTTAGGTCTCAAGAATGATGATAAAATCAAGTGAGATAATTTTATTACTCTGTAATTTATGCCTCGCTCATGATGTTTCAAAATAAATGTAGCTTTAGACATTAATAGCATTGTGACATTGGCATGAGTGCATTCATGCATATGTCATATCAGGGAGGCCATTGGATTTAAGACCTATGTTCATTAGGATTATTTCTTTGTTTCATTGACCTCTATTTGCCCCTCCATTTGTCCCTGTAATCAAACACTCTGTACTCCATGTTAACAGTAATGGCTCTACAACACTCCTTTGCGTACTCCAGGAATTACCTTTACTTCCTCCTATAAAGTCATCAATCCAGTCACACATCTGGTCCAGTACTCACTCAATTTTGTTCACTAAACAACAGTGTGACACTGTGACACACAGTGTGACACACGGAACCAAAGGACAAAGGAAGCCAGATGGTTGTAATGGATGAACGGCTTAGGCATTGGAAAAGGTATATGAATTGGCATTTAGCAACATGAAATGCAAGAACACTGAACAAGACTGGAGGACTACAAATTCTGAAAAGGGAAATGAAATGGAATATTAGCATCTGGAACACACACACATTGTTTTACAGCTGTGGAGGCAGAGGATTTGAAGGCACAGGTTTTCTGGTTGACAATGCTCATAAGCCTGCCATACTGAAATTTAAGCCTGTTGGTGAAATAATCTGTGTATTACAAATGAAAGTCCACTTCTTCAATATATCCTTTACATGTATGTACAGGGTGTTTCAAAAATGACCGGTATATTTGAAACGGCAATAAAAACTAAACGAGCAGCGATAGAAATACACCGTTTGTTGCAATATGCTTGGGACAACAGTACATTTTCAGGCAGACAAACTTTCGAAATTACAGTAGTTACAATTTTCAACAACAGATGGCGCTGCGGTCTGGGAAACTCTATAGTACGATATTTTCCACATATCCACCATGCGTAGCAATAATATGGCGTAGTCTCTGAATGAAATTACCCGAAACCTTTGACAACGTGTCTGGCGGAATGGCTTCACATGCAGATGAGATGTACTGCTTCAGCTGTTCAATTGTTTCTGGATTCTGGCGGTACACCTGGTCTTTCAAGTGTCCCCACAGAAAGAAGTCACAGGGGTTCATGTCTGGCAAATAGGGAGGCCAATCCACGCCGCCTCCTGTATGTTTCGGATAGCCCAAAGCAATCACACGATCATCGAAATATTCATTCAGGAAATTAAAGACGTTGGCCGTGCGATGTGGCCGGGCACCATCTTGCATAAACCACGAGGTGTTCGCAGTGTCGTCTAAGGCAGTTTGTACCGCCACAAATTCACGAAGAATGTCCAGATAGCGTGATGCAGTAATCATTTCGGATCTGAAAAATGGGCCAATGATTCCTTTGGAAGAAATGGCGGCCCAGACCAGTACTTTTTGAGGATGCAGGGACGATGGGACTGCAACATGGGGCTTTTCGGTTCCCCATATGCGCCAGTTCTGTTTATTGACGAAGCCGTCCAGGTAAAAGTAAGCTTCATCAGTAAACCAAATGCTGCCCACATGCATATCGCCGTCATCAATCCTGTGCACTATATCGTTAGCGAATGTCTCTCGTGCAGCAATGGTAGCGGCGCTGAGGGGTTGCCGCGTTTGAATTTTGTATGGATAGAGGTGTAAACTCTGGCGCATGAGACGATACGTGGACGTTGGCGTCATTTGGACCGCAGCTGCAACACGGCGAACAGAAACCCGAGGCCGCTGTTGGATCACCTGCTGCACTAGCTGCGCGTTGCCCTCTGTGGTTGCCGTACGCGGTCGCCCTACCTTCCCAGCACGTTCATCCGTCACATTCCCAGTCCGTTGAAATTTTTCAAACAGATCCTTTATTGTATCGCTTTTCGGTCCTTTGGTTACATTAAACCTCCGTTGAAAACTTATTCTTGTTGCAACAACACTGTGTTCTAGGCGGTGGAATTCCAACACCAGAAAAATCCTCTGTTCTAAGGAATAAACCATGTTGTCTACAGCACACTTGCACGTTGTGAACAGCACACGCTTACAGCAGAAAGACGACATACAGAATGGCGCACCCACAGACTGCGTTGTCATCTATATCTTTCACATCACTTGCAGCGCCATCTGTTGTTGAAAATTGTAACTACTGTAATTTCGAAAGTTTGTCCGCCTGAAAATGTACTGTTGTCCCAAGCATATTGCAACAAACGGTGTACACTCCTGGAAATTGAAATAAGAACACCGTGCATTCATTGTCCCAGGAAGGGGAAACTTTATTGACACATTCCTGGGGTCAGATACATCACATGATCACACTGACAGAACCACAGGCACATAGACACAGGCAACAGAGCATGCACAATGTCGGCACTAGTACAGTGTATATCCACCTTTCGCAGCAATGCAGGCTGCTATTCTCCCATGGAGACGATCGTAGAGATGCTGGATGTAGTCCTGTGGAACGGCTTGCCATGCCATTTCCACCTGGCGCCTCAGTTGGACCAGCGTTCGTGCTGGACGTGCAGACCGCGTGAGACGACGCTTCATCCAGTCCCAAACACGCTCAATGGGGGACAGATCCGGAGATCTTGCTGGCCAGGGTAGTTGACTTACACCTTCTAGAGCACGTTGGGTGGCACGGGATACATGCGGACGTGCATTGTCCTGTTGGAACAGCAAGTTCCCTTGCCGATCTAGGAATGGTAGAACGATGGGTTCGATGACGGTTTCGATGTACCGTGCACTATTCAGTGTCCCCTCGACGATCACCAGTGGTGTACGCCCAGTGTAGGAGATCGCTCCCCACACCATGATGCCGGGTGTTGGCCCTGTGTACCTCGGTCGTATGCAGTCCTGATTGTGGCGCTCACCTGCACGGCGCCAAACACGCATACGACCATCATTGGCACCAAGGAAGAAGCGACTCTCATCGCTGAAGACGACACGTCTCCATTCGTCCCTCCATTGACGCCTGTCGCGACACCACTGGAGGCGGGCTGCACGATGTTGGGGCGTGAGCGGATATCGGCCTAACGGTGTGCGGGACCGTAGCCCAGCTTCATGGAGACGGTTGCGAATGGTCCTCGCCGATACCCCAGGAGCAACAGTGTCCCTAATTTGCTGGGAAGTGGCGGTGCAGTCCCCTACGGCACTGCGTAGGATCCTACGGTCTTGGCGTGCATCCGTGCGTCGCTGCGGTCCGGTCCCAGGTCGACGGGCACGTGCACCTTCCGCCGACCACTGGCGACAACATCGATGTACTGTGGAGACCTCACGCCCCACGTGTTGAGCAATTCGGCGGTACGTCCACCCGGCCTCCCGCATGCCCACTATACGCCCTCGCTCAAAGTCCGTCAACTGCACATACGGTTCACGTCCACGCTGTCGCGGCATGCTACCAGTGTTAAAGACTGCGATGGAGCTCCGTATGCCACGGCAAACTGGCTGACACTGACGGCGGCGGTGCACAAATGCTGCGCAGCTAGCGCCATTCGACGGCCAACACCACGGTTCCTGGTGTGTCCGCTGTGCCGTGCGTGTGATCATTGCTTGTACAGCCCTCTCGCAGTGTCCGGAGCAAGTATGGTGGGTCTGACACACTGGTGTCAATGTGTTCTTTTTTCCATTTCCAGGAGTGTATTTCTATCGCTGCTCGTTTAGTTTTTATTGCCGTTTCAAATATACCGGTCATTTTTGAAACACCCTGTATGTTCCAACAGAAGATACAGAGTTGGTGGAAAAAGATATATTCTATGAGCAATGGGACCAGGAAATAGCAAGGGTGGCAAAGCATGATGTTAAGGTGGTTATGGGGGACTTCAGTGCTCAAGTAGGAAGAGAAATTGCAAATAGGAAAGCAGCTGATAAGGAGAGTCTGCATGGAGCTTCTAATGACAATGGTATCAGACTAATTGCTGTTGTCATGAACAATAACATGATTATTAAAAGCACATGGATGCAAAGGAAAGATATAAGGGAAGTTACATGGTGCTTCCCATATGGGATCACAAAAAATCGATTGATCACCTACTAATAGACAGACGATATGCTTCAGATAAATTAGAAGTGGATAGTTGTGGTGCAGATGGAGATAGTGATCATTATTTGGTAAGAATCAAATACAGACAGAGGATAGATAGCCAATTACAGACACACCAACAAACTATTGTGCCAAGGTTTGATGATGCTAAGTTAAGAAATTGTGAAAATACAGTACAACAGTATAAAACTATTTTGACAAACAGACTTAATGAAGCCAAAGATCAGGCAGGACAGGGTATAGAAGAAATATGGGAAACAGTCAAATGTATAAAACAGGATACAACTGAAACTGTACTGGGTAGATAGAAGTAACTGAGAATCCAGATATGGTTTGATGACAATTGTAGGAGGAAGATAGAAGAAAGGAATGAGGCAAGAAAAAGATATGCTGCAGACGAGAACAAGAATTACTGTGGAAGAATACCAGGAGAAGAGAAACGAACCAGATAAGGAATGTAAGAGGAGAAAGACCATATTTGAAAAACAGTGGATTGATGAATTAGAAGAGAGAAAGACTGCTCAGAAAACAAGGAAATGCTATATGTGGCTGAAAGATATAAAGAAAGGGTTCCTACTAAGAGCAGTTTTCTGTAAAGATAAGGAGGGAAATCTGATTGGAGGAAAAGATCAGATTTTGACAGATGGGTGGATTATTTTAGTGAATTATTGAAGACAGAATTGGAAAACATAGGTGAAGTAGATGCTGCGATGATAGAAGAGGTGGAGCAGGAAGTAAACAGAGAAGAAAAGTACCAGGAAACTGTCGAGTAACCTACACTGGAAGAAGTTAAAGCTAGTATCAAGACTCTGAAAAACAATAAAGCACTGGGAGAAGACAAAATTACAACAGAAATGATTTAATATGGTGCAGAAAAACTAATTATGGTTTTGCATGAGATTATAGTGGAAATATGGCGAAAACAATATGCCGGAATACTGGAATACAGCTATACTCTGCCCTATACATAAGAAACATGATTGCATGAATTATAGAGGAACTGCACTACTCTGTATAGAATTTAAAGTATTAGGAAAAATCATGGTGGGGCAACTCAGTACATATGTAGGAAAGTATCTAGGAGACTACCAGTGTGGTTTCAGAACTAATAGATCCACTACAGATCAGATTTTTACCATCGGACAGATCCTTGAAAGATGTTATGAGTATAACATCGATGTCCACCAGCTGTTCATTGATTTCAAACAGGCTTGTGATAGTATCAAAAGGGATCAACTCTGGAAGTCAATGTAACTAAGACTGGTCCAAATGACTTTGAGAAGAATATTATGTAAAGTAAAGGTTGAGGGCACTTTATCAAAGGCATTTGAAGTTAACCAAGGACTGCGACAGGGTTACGTGCTCTCCACTATTCTGTTTGTCCCCTTGGCAAGGATGATGCAAAAGACAAAAAGTGGCAACCCTGAGGGAACACTATTTAATAGAGAGACACAGGATCTTGCATATGCAGATGATATTGATTTGTTATCCAGGAGGAAACAGGACCTGGAAGAAAAACTTGAAAAATTAGAAAGATATGGAGCAGAGCTGGGGCTGACAATCAGTCAAAGGTCAAGTATATGTTAACATCTAGGAAAGGTATAGTGAAGGAGAAAGAAGCATGACTTTGAATGGGCAAGAATTTGAACACTGTAAGAGCCTTTAAATATTTTGGGTCACTGGTAACTGAGAATAATGATATGAGAAAAGAAATACATGCAAGGATTACAGCTGGTAACAGGAGCAACTTCGCACTGATAGAAGTATTTTAGGCAAGAAGCCTTAGTAGGAACCTGAAGCTGACAGTGCATCATACAGTAGTGAGACCTGTGGTGATATATGGTTCAGAGACTTGGACAATGATGCAAAATGATGAGTTTTTGCAGAGATGGAAAAGGAAGATACTTAGGAAAACCTTTGGGCCAGTGAATGATAGGGGGTTTTGGTGACTCAGAAACGATAAGGAGACCAGAGAGTTGTACGACAAACCAGATATCATAACAGAAATTAAGAGTGATAGACTACATTGATTGGGACATGTAGAAAGAATGGTGAGAAGCTGCACAATCAAGAAAGCTTTCAAAGGAAAATTAGGTGGACGCTGTGTAAGGGGCACACCAAGAACCAGATGGCTAGACAATGTGGAGGAGGGATTGACAAGAATGGGAGTTAGAAGATGGAGAGCCAAGGGAGTCAGCAAAGAAGAATGGGCAAAGATTGTCCAGGAGGCCAAAGCCCTACACAGGCTGTAGTGCCAAGGAGTAAGTAAGTAAGCATATAAGTAAACAACAGTGACACTATATCGGACGCCTTCAAGTAGTCGAGAAACACGGCATCAACCTGGACATCTCTGTCTACAGCACTCTGTATTTTATGGATGAACAGAATGAGCCGAGTATCTTAAGTTCTCTCTACAGAATCCATGTTGGTTTTTATAGAGGGGTTTCTGTTCTCCAGAATGTACAGTGGGGGCCGTTACTGAATGGATTTTATAGTATAAAGTCCGATTTTCATTTTTCACTTGATGTTCACCAGTGCCTCCTGCCTGGCGGTTAGTTGCACCATATCAGTCATGTTGCACAAAACCGGACAGAACCACTTTGAAACTCATGTGTTGAACCATCAGCAGCTAAACTCATGTGTGGCTGACGAGGTAATGCTACCAAACTGCACGTCTACAATTTGGCTGTCCAATAGGGAAGGTTGGAGGTACCATTCAGGACACGGAGGGTGTTAAGGGATCGCAGACAGCGAGTCGAAAGATAGGAAACGTGGGAGGACCAGCACAGTTTACTGTCAAACATAAGACCCAAGAATTTAGCGATGTCTGAAAACGGAAGGTTGACAGGACCTAGATGTAAGGAGGGCGGAAGAAACTCCTTACGTCGCCAAAAATTAACACAAACGGTCTTACTGGGAGAAAAACGGAAGCCGGTTTCGATGCTCCAAGAGTGGAGGCGATCGAGACATCCTTGAAGACGTCGTTCGAGAAGGCTGGTCCATTGAGAGCTGTAGTAGATCGCAAAATCATCCACAAAGAGGGAGCCCGAGACATCAGGAAGGAGACAATCCATAATTGGATTGATGGCAATGGCAAACAGTACAACACTCAGCACGGAGCCCTGGGGTACCCCGTTTTCTTGGGAGAAAGTACGGGAGAGAGTAGTGTTCACCCGCACCCTAAATGTGCGCTCTGCCATAAATTCGCGAAGAAAAAGGGGCAGCCAACCTCGAAAGCCCCAAGAGAACAGTGTGCGGAGGATGCCTGTCCTCCAACAGGTATCGTATGCTCTCTCCAGATCAAAAAATATTGCTACCGTTTGGCGTTTCCGGAGAAAATTGTTCATGAAATAAGTGGAGAGAGCAACAAGATGGTCAACTGCAGAACGATGCTTTCGGAATCCGCATTGGGCTGGTGTTAAAAGACTGCGGGATTCCAGCCACCAAGCTAAACGGTAATTCACCATACGCTCCAAAACCTTACAGACATTACTCGTGAGAGAAATGGGGCGATAGCTAGAGGGGAGATGTTTGTCCTTTCCAGGTTTCGGAACAGGAACGACGATAGCTTCCCGCCATCGTCTGGGAAAAGTACTGTCGGTCCAAATTCTATTATAAAGGCGAAGGAGGTAACGCAGACTATGGGTTGATAAATGCAGCAACATTTGGATGTGGATACCATCCGGTCCTGGGGCGGAGGAGCGAGAAGAAGAGAGTGCATGTTGGAGTTCCCGCATAGAGAAAACAGTATTGTAGCTTTTGCGATTTTGAGAGGAGAAAGCAAGAGAAACACTTCTTCGGGAGAAACACTGGCGGGTAATTTGAAGAGCTCGAAATCTCAGCAAAGTGCTGACCCAACGAGTTAGAAATTGCGACGGGGTCCACTAATGTATCATGCGCGACAGTGAGCCCAGAGACCGGGGAGAAACTAGGCGCGCCTGAGAACCATCGAAGCCGACTCCAAACTTCCGAGGAGGGAGTGAAGGCGTTAAATGAGCTAGTACAGAATTTCCAGCTTGCCTTCTTGCTATCGCGGATGACACGACGGGATCGCGCACGGAACTGCTTATAGCGAATACAGTTGGCCAAAGTAGGATGGTGGCGGAAAATGCGGAGAGCATGTCGCCGCTCACGTATTGCATCACAGCATGCCTCGTTCCACCAAGGGACTGGGGGGCGACGGTGCAATTCGGAGGTGCGTGGTATTGAACATTCCGCAGCTGTAAGAATAACGTCGGTAATGTGTGTGACCTCATCGTCGACGCTGGGAAAAAGACGGTCATCGAATGTCGCTAGAGACGAAAAAAGTGTCCAATCAGCTTGGGCAAACTTCCAGCGTCGCGGGCGCAAGTATGGCAGTTGAGGCTGCAGGCTAAGGACACATGGAAAGTGGTCAGTCGAGTGTGTATCATCAAGGGCGAACCATTCGAAGCGCCGAGCTAGCGGAACAGTACTGACCGCAAGGACCAAATGAGATAAATTTGTCGTGGAGGCAGACAAAAATGTAGGGACCCCAGTGTTGAGGCAAACTAGATCCGCTTGGTGGAAGACGTCTAGCAATAGTGAGCCACGTGGACAAGGATGTGGAGATCCCCAAAGCGGGTGGTGGGCATTGAAGTCCCCAACCAGCAAATAGGGGGGTGGAAGCTGACCAAGAAGATGAAGGAGATCAGCTTGTGCCATTGGTGTGGACGATGGAATGTATACAGTACAAAGAGAGAACGTGTATCCGGAAAGGGAAAGACAGACGGCGACAGCTTGGAAGGAAGTGTTTAAGTGGATGGGGTGATAATGGAGAGTTTCATGGAGAAGAATCATGAGTCCTCCATGTGCTGGAGTGCCTTCAACAGAGGGGAGATCATATCGGATGGACTGAAAATGAGGGAGAACAAAGTGGTCATGGGGACGCAGCTTTGTTTCCTGAAGACAGAAGATTACCGGCGAGTAGGATCGTAAGAGGATCGACAATTCATCCCGATTGGCTCGAATACCGCGGATATTCCAGTGGATAATGGACATAGGGTGAACAGAAAATGGAGGAATGTGACCAAGGTTGCTGTCAACTCAACGACTGCTCGGAGCTTGCGACCGACAGCATGGAATGGCATTCAGCCGAAGGCAGAAGTTCCTGATCCATAGGTTGTTCAGGAGCAGCTCCTGCCACCAGCGATCGGCCAGTTGATCGGCCAGTTGATCGGCCGCCAGCAGTGCGCCTCGGCGACACAGAAGATGGCCGAGGGCGATTTCCGCCAGGTGGTGCTGTAGATGGGACACGCCTTGGCGGACAAGGAGAGGAACTGGGTTTCTTTGTAGCCTTCTTGGAAGTATGATGTTTAGATGAAGGAGGAACAGATGGTTGGGAAGTTGCGGTACGTAAAAACTCTTCACGTGTATGCTCTTTTTTCGAAGTCTTGGTGTCTGACTTTTGGGCTCGAGATTTAGCAGAACCCGACGAAGGGTGAGCCAGAGAGTGGGCAGGCGAAAGTGGTGGGGTTGAACGGGCGATCTTTGCGCTGGCCGATCTGACGACCGTGGCACTAAAGGTGAGGTCGCAAGTCTGCGTGGCCACCTCCTTTGTTGGCCGAGGAGAAGCAAGGACAGTGCTGCATTTTCCTGTCTGAGGCACGGTGGGCTGTCGACTGGCGAATAATTTTCGAGCAGCAAAGGTTGACACCTTTTCCATCACTCTAATTTCCTGGGTGAGCTTTTCGTCCTTAAAAACGGGGCAATCTCGAGAGGAAGCAGCGTGGTCACCCATACAGTTGATCCAGCGAGGGGATGGAGATGGACAAGCACCCTCATGGGCATCCTTGCCACACGTAACACATTTGGCCGGATTGGAACAGGACTGGCTGGTGTGATTGAACCGCTGACACCGATAGCAACGCGTAGGGTTTGGGACGTAAGGGCGAACGGAAATTATCTCATAGCCTGCTTTGATTTTCGATGGGAGTTGAACTTTGTCAGATGTCAAGAAGACAGTGCAGGTTGGAATGATGTTCATGTCAACCCTTTTTATAACTCTATGAACAGCTGTTACGCCCTGGTCAGACAGGTAGTGCTGAATTTCTTCGTCAGACAATCCATTGAGGGAGCATGTATAAACGACTCCACGCGAGGAATTTAAAGTGCGGTGCGCTTCAACCCGGACAGGGAAGGTGTGGAGCAGAGAAGTACGCAGCAATTTTTGTGCCTGGAGGGCACTGACTGTTTCTAACAACAGGGTGCCATCCGTAATCTGGAACAAGACTTTACAGGACCTGCAATTGCGTCGACACCTTTCTGAATAATGAAAGGGTTGACCGTGGAGAAGTCGTGACCTTCGTCAGACCGAGAAACAACAAGGAACTGTGGCAACGATGGAAGAACTGTCTGTGGCTGAGACTCAGTGAACTTACGCTTGTGAGCAGACATAGTGGAAGGTGAGGAAACCATTGCGGAAGAATCCCCCATGATTACTGGCGTCTCCGATGGCGCGCTCCTCCCTTGCGGGGGCCCTCTCTGAGGGCACTCCCGCCTTAGGTGATTGTTCACACCTCAGGTCACACCTCCCGACAAACGGACGGAGGGACCAATCGGCACTTTCGGAAGGTATCAGCTCGGGTAATCACCCCTCCCTGGGCCTGGCCGTTACCAGGGGGTACTTACGTGTCCTACCTGTCTACCTGGGGCGGGGAATTACGCGTTACCCCGTCACCGGCTACGCACAAAAATGCATGGGTCGGCCTTCAGACACGCACAGGGAGGAAGAAAGAGAAAGGGAAAGGAAAGAAGAGGGGTCTCAAACGCCGCGGCGGAGAAAAGGGTAAAGAGAAGAGGTAAGGAAAAGAGAAGGACAAAGGAAGGAAGAAGACATACAAGCAAAGAAGGCGAAGAATGCGTTACATTTGTGAGCGTCCGTCTCCGGACGTAGGCACATACCATACTCCCAGATGGGGAGAAAGGGAAGGAAAGAGCCAGTGGTGAGGGGAGGAGGGGCGAAGATGGGGGATGGGGAAGGATGCGGAAAGGGAAGGTATGCAGCCCGGAAAGGAAGGAAGGCCACATTAGCTTGGGGTCCCATGCTCGCTACGCACGTATCCACAAAAGAGTTGTGGACCTCCTGGGGAGACCTCCTCCACCTCAATGGGTGCCCACTGCTTTCCCCTCCTCGCCAATCCTGACACATTAACAAGAACATCATAATGGGTGAGCATAGAACATGTTCCATAATTTTACTACACACTGACATCCAGGATATAAGCCCGTAATTATGTGGTTTACTACTGAGAAGAGTGGTGTTATGAATGATAAAGGACAACTGAGTAGAGTATGACACTATGAGAAGGAAAAATGACAAAACAGAGTGTTTAGGAGGGATGAAAAGGCAATACTTCCTCCTTACACCTTAATGAAAAGAGTAAATACACCACTGAAATCCTTAAAACCATATCACACATGTGGCTGATTACAAAAAAAATCAAATTAATATCTATTGCATAAAATCTTTGTGTAAAATATGTCTGCCTGATTGCTAAAACATATGTTCATAAGTAACAAACAAAATTCCTATAGTGAATTTTATCTCTGCAGAACTGTGTGTGCCGATATGAACAAAATTCACAGTACATGACAATTAACTTAAGAAAAGATGTAAGATACAATAGCACCACAAATTAACGTGACTGGCCGATCACCTAACAAAATTTGGATGAGAAAAATGCTCTGTTACATATTAAAATGACTTTAAAACATGTTTGACTCCAAATTTTAAAACTCCCGCAACACTCATGTTGTTAGCAGATTAAATTGACGCACATCAGCGAGTTCCAATGACTGCCCTCCTTTCAGAAAGTAACACATATTTAGTTAAAATAAGATATACAGTAGGGTTAAATTGTAAGCACTGAACACTGGCTGATCATCTTGTCCTGGAAGATATATGTGGATCATAGGTCAATGGCCTATACTAAATCTGGTGAGCATCACTTCCTTCCATCTCTGTTACTGGGTGGACATACATCATGGTTAAGAATTGGTATTCACTGGTTACAGTTTCTTGTTCATTACTTGCAACTACTGCTCTTCCCATTGACTCAAAATTTAGACGAAGACAGGATGGTTTTGCACTGTGCTATTGCTACATTTTTGTTTGGCTGCTGCATCAAGTATATTATTGCCCCCAATTCCTACATTCTGTGGTATTTCTCTTAGTTGTAAATTTTCAGGTAAGTGTCTTTGATGTTGTGAATAATTTTTTCTGTCTGATACATTTACGCTATTGACTATAGGGCACACAGGAAGTATGAGCAGTTTTAAAATTTCCTGTCAGAGTCATTTCTTATCCTCTCAAATACCTTTTGGAAAATGTAAAGTTCCATGTCATATACACTATACTTATTATGGTAACGGACCTTTAATAACTTTTGTGTAAGAACAACAGAGAATCTGGATAATTTTTATGCTAATTTAAAACACAGTTATGAATGTTTTGAGAAGAGAACTGTTTCATGTTTTCTCAATGATGTCCTTACAGTAGTCTGCAGGGGGAGGGGGTTTAGACCTGGGGGTATGGAGACTTTTTCATATTTTGGAGGATCTATGGTGACTTAAGCAGCCATAAAAAAGGTAAAGTTCCCGCACTGTTAAAGACCTCCGTAGCACTGGCTTAAATCATATTCTTAAACGAACAGGTCACTAAAGTACATTTTTGCCTTTCCATGAGGGCTGGGGGGAGGGGGGGAGAGAGAGAGAGAGAGAGAGAGAGAGAGAGAGAGAGAGAGAGAGAGAGAGAGAGAGAGAGAGAGAGGGGGGGGGGGGTAAGGGGATGGAGGGCTGTCCCCCCCACCCCACAACTCCCCCCTCACCCTTCCCCTGCCCCCCCCCCCCTCCCCCGTATGGGAACCACTGTGAGTTCTGTTTCTAAAATTCAGGTCAGTTTTTTCAATATTCCATGGTGCAACCTGTTTCAATTGTTATTTCTGATGTTAATGATTGTGACTTCTAATCTGACAAGGCATAGTGCTGCATGGATATCAAATGTATATGTTGTATGCTGCTTGATTTTTTTTTTTAATGCAGCATGACAATACCTTCAGAGCACATGACTCAACATGAGACAATGTCACCTCATTGAGAGCAGTGACTCATCCGATTCGGTGCATAGGGTGAGTGTCAAGGTGATTTGTTAAGTACTTATAGCCAGCCAACCACTCGCATTGTGGACAAATTTACAATGCCTTTAGATAAGACAGACCTGTTAATCTACATAGTTCAACAGCAATCAAGTCTAGATCGAACAAGTGCCAGGTTTTAAAACTACAGGAATCTCTCATTTCAATAGGTTCACTCACTAAGGCATCAGCATGATAAGTGCTATCCAACATCCTTTATCATCATAATTAGTCCCATAAATCTGACTGAGCAGTTAAAATTTAAAACAGTACCATTCATGACCAGGGAATATTTGCAATCTATGGATTTTTTCCCCTAATGAAAATTTCAACCTTTTTGGTGTCCATTGATCCAACCTCTTAATTATCATCCATCAAATAATGACTCGAGAAGGAACAGAAATTTGAAAATCATGAATTAATAAGGAGCACCTGACTAGACTCTCTACTGTAGACATTATGCCACTGATGGTGATGGCAAAAAGTGTATTTCCATGACGGGAGAATCTGATAGTAAGCGTCCAATTATATAATGAAAATTTTGTTTACTCAATAACAACACATGAGAAGGGAAAGGAGTTCTCATTCTCCCCATTCATAAAGTTGTTTGACAATATTGTGCATCCATGTGCTATTGCAGGTTTTCTCAGTATCAAAGAAAGGCCCACAAGGCACTATTTGTACAGGGATGTTTCTTGTACTGCTAATTGAGGAGGGTGAAATTATCCAGGGTGGAGTGCTATCTTCTGAATCCATACGATGGATAGCTAAACAGTATTCTGAATGACAGAACTCACACAACACAATGGTTATGGCTGAGTTAAGAGTCTTTTCCATGCCAAACAGGGCAATGTTGCAATAGCTGCAACACATTAGCAAAGTGGCCATCAGTCTGAATTCCATGCAGGCAGCAAGGAAAGTTTCTTTTGATCACAAAATAAGGTAATGCAGACAACTATTCTGAAACTTAGCTGCCTGAGTGAGATATATTTAATGACAGAACCAACTCCATTTTCTCCCACTGTGAATGACAATTATATATCTCTGTGTTGCTCCGCATAACACTTAGCCACTTTCTCTCTGCATCTGACTGAATGTGGGGTTTTTGATGGCTGAACAGGCGATTTTAAAGTAGTGTTTTATCACTGCCTGGATTGCATCTTATGGAGTGAAAACTGGGATGTCATCATTTAATACAGCAGTGAATGGAAATACAGACTCTACGAGAAATCCTTCTCACTGACTCCCATATATTTGTTGAAGGAGTGGTATGTTTTATGTCACAAAAACCCACCTCATGACATCTTTTACGCTCATTGAAAATCTTCCTAGCTTTATCCTTGCTATTTCAAAACCATCTAGATAGTCTGTGGGCAGTCTGCTTCTGAATCTTCACAGCAACTGGGCAGTTCTTAACATTTTGGAGACCAATCCCAAGCATAGCTTGAGCCACAACTTTGGGTTAAAAAGACAACACCCAAGTATAAGTCAGGCCGCGATTTTCTCAAAGCATAAGCCACCTACTGATGAAAACTGGACTCATTTCGCAGGAAAACAATATGCGATGTCTCCCTACCTGCCCCTTGACGGGTGCTGCCTTCTGTTGTCAACTTTTAAAATTATTTTGAAAGAAACATTAGCAAACATAACAGCTGCCATTGTGAATGGCTGATACAAGTGATTGCACTGGCAATTTCATGTATGTACTCATTCAATTTCACAGTTTTCTATAATTCTGCTGCAAGTATGTCACATCTCTTCAGTGAGCAAGAAATTTTGGAAGCTCAAGAGGAAGAAATTACTCAATAACTCACCTCACACATTTTTCTTGGCAGAATAATTACATTTTCTGTCGTTATTTTAAAATGTGTACTGCATCAAAGCGCTAAAGTAAATATGGAAAATAAATATTTAAGCTTGGCCCCTTTTTAGTATGTATTACTCTTAAAGATACATCCATCAATATTTGCCAGTAATGCTTCAAATAACAGCACAAATAGCTGGTTTCCTAGGCTCAATTTTCTTTTAAGTGGCCGGTCTCCAGAGTGTTAATGGCAATTAACGATCACTGTACGCTTATGGAATAGTATGATTTTGAAGATGAGGCAGATTTTGGAATGGGTGCAACAGCAGCTTTGCGGATGATATTGGACTCGCCCACTCCTGGACACTGTGGCAGCCTTCTACCACAGTCACTGTCTGTAAAGCACATAACCAGCTGTACTGGGCATCCATTACTAGAGCTTTCATTGAAAATCTGCTCTCACTCCTAGGTGATTTAAGCTAGCTATGTAAGTGGTCACCGGAACACAAGTCATTTTCCACTTTCTATAAAGCTTTATCTGCAAGGGCAAGAGTGCGTACTGTGAGGTCTATGATAAAGAATAACCTCACTTCAGTTCTTAAATGTGGAATTTTTCACATTTTTATAGTGCCAGGTGTTCTAATAGAAGCTTAACAGAAAGCATGTGAAAACTCTAAATCAATAGTGTGATTTTTGGGGAAAATTTAAGTTTATTGTAATTATAGGCTTACGGAAATAGAGGTTTGTAGCAGTAGACAAGAAACTCAAATTCACTGAAACAGAAATGAAGCTGCATGCAAGATTCTTTGAGCAAGACCCAGTATCAAAGATGAATATCTATACAAATATAAATTGAAATACACCACTACACTTTTCTGTCTGTATGTGAAGGCTAATCTCTGGAACTACTCTATGGATTTTGGTACAGTTTTCCCAAATAGACAAACTGATTCACAAGGTTTGTTTATACAAATTACTAGTGCTACACCAGACAAGGTGTCCAGCTGTCGATGCTTAGAACTACCTGTAGAAATCCAGGAGGGTTACTAGTAAGCTTATAATTGGAGTTTCTATCAACCACTACTCATCGCCAGATGTAACCACACATAATCTTTGGAGGAGACCTTAAAACTAAAAACTAAACTCCTCCCGAACAGGCCATGAAGGCCCAAAAGTACCGACCGGCCGCTGTGTCATCCTCAGCCCACAGGCATCACTGAATGTGGATATGGAGGGGCATGTGGTCAGCACACCGCTCTCCTGGCCGTATGTCAGTTTCTGAGACTGGAGCCGCCACTTCTCAATCAGAGGAGACTATTATCCAACAATCAGTCGGGATCTTTCAGTTTTGCTATTGATGAGCATGACAATACATTTTGTGAAACATTTAATTGATAATTATCTAGAACAGATAGTTTCTGTGCTCACTCATGATAGAAATATATTGAATCTAATGGCAACAAGTAGATCTGACTTCCTTGAGGATGTCCACTAGGAAAATTGTATCAGTGAGCATGAAGCAGTTGTAGCAACAATGGTCATCAAAGTACAAAGGGCAACTACAACAGTGAGAAAGATTTACATGTTCAGTAAACTACATGAATAGGCAGTAGTATCTCAATGAGGAACTTTAAACATTTAACTCTGGACAGGGGCATATAGAAAAACTATGGCTCAAGTTTAGAAGATTAGTTGACCAATCACGGGATAGATATTTACCTAATGGAACAGTTCATGATGGGAGGGACACTCCATGATTTACAGTCACTGTAAAGAAAATAATGAAATAGAGACTACTGCGTGACAAGTGTAAAACAATACGTGGGTACACAGAGAATGATTCTTCCTCTTCTGCTACAGTGCTCAACTATCAGGCTTGCTAGTAGCAGCTTGCCATACATTTCTGTCTTTGGCCTTCCTCTTGATAGTATGGGTGGTATCATCCATGATCTGGTTGATGTATGCTAGTCTCAGTCTGCATCTTGTATCCTTCCCTTCTACTGTTCCTTCAATATTAATTCTGATGATATCACCGTGTCTCAGAAGATAGCTGATCCATGTGTCCCTCCAGTGTTTGATGAGCTGTGGAGCACCTCTTTCTTTGATATTTTGTCTATCCAGGAAATCTTGAGCATTAGACAGAATACAAATATCTATGGAGTGAGCACTTGGATGTGCTAAATGAGAATTCTGTCTGCAACATCTCCTGCAGCTCAAGTCACATGATTTTGGGAAGGGCATCTTAGCCCATATAGCTCTTAGTGTACTTTGAGTGTTATTACTTCGCTGTTACAGATAGGTGACCTTCAGAAATACCATCAAACTTTGAGTATGTGTTTTACAAACACCTTAAAAATTTGATACCAGGAACTGAGCTGGCTTAAAGAAGTGAAGAGCAATGGTATTGCACTTTGTCACCACAGTGTCACAGCGCAGATTCTACCACCCCCCCCCCTTTTTTTTTGTAATGGAATAAGAAGTGAAAGCCAACAATATTTTCTTATGTTTTCAATTGCACTTGTTCTTATTGTCAGATTAATTATGTTACAATGACACTGTAGAGGAAACTGTCTCATGCAGAAAAACTTAAGATACACGCAAGGGTTTGAGAATCTGCATACAGTGGAGGAAATTCAAACTTCCAACACATCGTTTAAAACTTTATGCCCAAACGCCAGAGTATATGGGGTTAAAAATTTTCAATAAAATAAAAGGCAGTAATATATTTAAAATGGAGATTGGTTCACTGAAAAGATTGCTCTTTACTCTCCTGGTGGAAAAGTGTTGTTATTCTGTCGATGAATTCATTGAGGACAGCTTCACAATCTGAACACAGGGATTGTAATACATTTATTATTTTATGTACATGTGTAGCTGTAACTTAGAAATGTAAAATATAATGTAAACTTTTGTAGTTCTCTTAAAAAAGTGAAAAAAGTTTCTTTTGTAAACCTTGACATGTCTCCTGTACATCAAATCAAATGATTTGAAAATTGTATGTAATGAGATGAATAAACCACATAACATAACATAACATAACATTAATCAGACTGTCATGTATAAATTTTATCTGCATATGAACATAGCACAAATACATAAACACTGACTGGCCATTTACTCAAACACACTTGCAAATTTATCTATCATTTGTCTTGTAAACATATGGCCATAAAAACACAGAATATATCTCTATAAATAAGACTTTATAATGCCGTGCCTCAATATTTTTCAGGATATTAAGTGACTCATATCAGTATGACATTTACAGTTATATATTTGTTGTACACATCTATGAAAAGTAATTGGTCTCTTTACATCCGTAGCAACGATAACGTGCAGAAAAACAAACTGTGCTCACTTCATAGATGTACGTACTCTATGACATTAGACAGTGTGACGATAAATGTAACAATCCGCTGTCAAGGGGACAATGTGTTGAGCATTCACTGACTACTGCAGCAAAGAAATTCGTAGCTAAAGGTTACTAGTGGTACCAAAGTTAGTGTCCAAACACTTATGAATGTGACAAACTGCAATTGAGGGTAGCAAAGCAAAGACAGAAATGATGAACTTCATTCATGGTTCTTTACAAAGAAAAACCAAAAGTATTACCCCACTTTAATTCTTTTTCCATTGCAAAGATGACTGAAACAAATATTAGTGTCAGCAGCATTGAGAAACAGTGAAACTGTGAAAACTGAACAAAGCCTCATGGCCCAACAGATTCCCTGTTACAATTCTACACCAAATTTGTGGCCGAATTAGCTTCTCTTAACCATAATATACCATAAATTCCTCCAACAAAAATCTGTGACTGGAAGAAAGTACAGGTAACACAAGAAGGGCAGCAGGAAAAACTACTGTAAAAACTGCTGTCAAATATCCTTGACATTCATTTGTTGTAGAATCTTAGAACACCTTCTGATCTCAAAAGTAATGACCTATCTTGAACAGAATGACCACATCTATCTCAACCAGCAAGGATTTTTAAAAAAATCAATCATTCAAAACCCAAATTATACTTTTTTCCTCCTTACATTCTGAAGGTCATAGATCAACGCAGTGAGACAGGCGCAGTATTTCTCAAGTTCCAAAAATCATTTGATTTAGTATCAAACATACACTAGTACACGTGTATGGAATTATCAAGCAAAGTTTATCAGCAGACTGAGGATTTTTTGGTAGGAAGGACAAAGCATGGTATCCAGGATGGGGAGTTAAACAGATTTACACATAAAGAGGTGACAGACTTAAAAATAGTAAGTAAATGCAATCAGTCCACAAAGGAGATTGTTTCCAAAACATTCATGTGGCCCATCCTAGAATAGTGCTACAGTGTATAAGAATCAATCCAAGTACAGCTATCAGGGAATTTTGAATTTAAATATAAAAAAGACAGTACAAATGATCACTAGTTTGTCTGACCCATGTGAGAATGTCACAGGGATGCTGAAAGAACTGAACTGGCAAATGTTTGACAATAGAAGTAAACTATCCCATGAGCAAGTGACAAGAACCAATTGTAAGTGATAAATCTAAGAAGCCTCAATAATCACACCCTTAGGGATCACAAAGACAAGATTAGACTAATTACAGTATGCACAGAGGCATTTAAGCAATAATTCTTCCCACACTCCATATGTGAATGGAAAGGGAAAAAGCTCTAATAACTGGCACAATGGAAAGTACACTCTGCCATGCACTTCATAATGGCTTGCAGAATATGGATGTAGTAAAAACATAATCTGGGATGCAAGTGTTGGAGGAACCAGAAAGCATGCATTCTAAGCACTGGTACTTCAACTGCAATAAATGGTGGGCAAATTCTTGAATGAGGTCTAAGAGGACTTGATCGTTTAACTCTCTCTGAGTGGGTAAGAGGCACAGCACACTGGTATTACAAGTGAAATATGCTCCGATACAGCTGTAAATTTTAGCCAAGTGCTAACTGTTATGGCTGAGGTTCATTAAGAATTGCCCAAAAAGAACAAAAGCACCACCTATAAGAAAGTAGATCGCGTCATTTTGTAGGCCACTGTCATTCACGTGAATTTGGTCTGCACTGTTTTGTTGTGGGAAGCATAAAGTTGAGATATTTTAATGTCTTAGTTTAAATGATACATCTGGTGCCTTCATTTATTACTTCCAAAAATTATATATTGTTACTGATTAAAAGGCATCCACTAAGTAAACAAATACCATAATGTGAAACACGTATATCATCAACTGTACAAATCAGTTATCGACAGACAGTAAACTACAAGCATGACATTACCAACTTTTCTCCAATATGGAATTTTGGAGCCTTTATTGTCTGCCATTCCAGTTTCAGCAATGACACGAACTCTGACTCCTCGAGAATGCACAGTCTTCACAGCATCGGCAATATCTTGGATGGTGATCATATATATGCATATGTCTAATGTTCTTTTTGCACTTTGCAAGAATTTTATCAACCTCCTGCAAGGAAATTTGTACCAATTACAAACTTTAAACATCTTATAGCAAATACATATGTCACTGATTATGTGAATATGACCTACATCAAAAAAATATGTTATATGATTCAAGTAGGTATTGGCTTCTTAGTGATTTTCTAATGCTTCTGTGACTAAGTATGCTGCTGAACTGTTGCGCAAACAAGAGAGCACTAACAATATAATATTCTTCATGGTTTTGTTAAACCATCATTACCCACATCACAATGAAAATGTGAAGTTATGTAAACACTGGAGTTCTTATAAGCTATAAGCATACATGTCTGACTACACTTATTACAAATATTATAACTTATTCTGTATTTATTAGGTAGAACAAAGTGGGTAATTTTAGATGAAAAAATTCTCGTATCACACACACACACACACACACACACACACACACACACACACACACAGTTTACACAATTGGCATTGGTCATTATTCATTTAGTAACTCCACAGCTTATCTTAAAAATAACAAACATTTAAATCATAATCAATGACTCAAAAGTCATTTATGTTACTGTTTTCTTGATTCATTAGTATATAAGGATAAATGGGTCGTATGTTGTTTGTTCATGTTGTGTTTTCACTCCAGGACACTAAAGAGGGGAAAATGTTACATTGCTATTAAACTATCATAAAGTGTACTACCCCACATTTTATTCAATGGAAGTCAAAATTTATAGGTTATGCATTATTTAATTACAATTACATCTCCAATGGTTTGTTGAATACCAAGTACAAAATTTCCTATTCTTTAACCATACTGAAATCATAAATTTATGGGAGTTTAGTAATCTATGGTAAATGAAATTGCACACAATGCTAACAGCAACCTCGGACAGACAAAGCAGTTATCTGTAATGAAGCAGGCTACTGTCTGAAAAAGCTGCACAAATGTTTAGTCTGATTTTGATATGATTTCGTAGTGGTGACAATACCATTTAATGGCAGTTTTCATTCTCTTTCTTATGGTATACAACAAGACATAAGATAATGTAAGAAAATTCTTTTCAAAACAAAATTTAAAATTTTAATTTAATTTTTTTCAAAAAGTACATATTTTAAAATTTCCATGAATTGTTAAAGTTGCTGCAAATCACAGGCGAAAATATAATTATGGGATGATAATTTCTTCACTACTAAAAAAAAGAAGACTGAAGCTCTATTTCCAATAATTCAGCTGTGTTCTCACGTTAATTATTACAACATTACTAATATTGACATTTTTGTGAAAATAAACATGAACACTATTGTGATAAAGATTAAAGTAAATAGTCCACAGTAAAACTAACTATTGACAGGATCTGTTTATCATTTTCAATTTGAAACAGCTTCATTCATTTGGTACACACCACTTTCAAGTAAAGAATAAGTTCTTCCAGCAGAAGTCAAGGGATTTACTTACACAAGAAAATCCATTACTGATACCCAAGGAATATCAGAATATAAATGGCACAGCTGGATGAAGAAAAGTTATTTTCACTCCATCAAGTTCTTCATTTTTCTGTAAAATATATCCAATCAACAGTTTGCTTGACAGACAAAAGTTGTTTTGTTTTAGGGCTCAAAAACAACTGGGGTCATACACGCCCAAGGCGAAATTATGGAACAAGTGAGACAGAGGAGTTAAAAAATGACTATATGTCAATCCCAATTGGCATAAGAGAAGATAGCTAAAAACAGGGATGTGGAGAAAGGGCTATAACAGACACTATACGGAAACAGATGTCCAGAACTAAAAATTAAATGGCCTTTGCCATATTGCGACGATGGATAAAAAGTAAAGCCCGGTCGACATCTCACACGTTGCTTGCTAAAATGGCCGATAGCTCAGACAGCAAACTCAAGTGGGAACAAAAACGGTTAAAAAATGGGCATTACATCAGGAAATGGCGGACTGTTAAAACTTGGGGGCAATGTGTACACTTAACAAATCATGATGGCTAAAACACATTGCCCAATACCCAACATAGTTAAAAATTACCTCCTTCCGGCAGGAGGGCCGAGAGGGCGTCATCCGAGCTGCTGGGAGAGGCTTAATAATCTGGAGTTTATTCCTTTGAAGGGAGGGCCAATGGCAATGCCAAAGTGACATCACCTCCTGACAGACGGCAACACAGAAATCATCAGAGGGTATATAGGAACTAGTGGGCTGAGGTACAAGGACTGCAGTCCTTGTACCTCAGCCTTCGCAGCAGCATCAGTAGCCTCGTTTCCTGACGGACTGACATGACCAGGAACCCATAGAAACATCACAGTGGCCCCAACAAGAGTGAGCAAGTGACTTTTTTATGGACATGGCGCACTAAGGGATGGCCAGTATACAGCGCACAGTGACTTTGAATGGCACTGAGAGAGTCTGAGCAGAGGTCACAATTGAAAAGCCTGTGTTGCAAGATGTACTCCATGGCCTGATACAGGGCAAAGAGCTCGGTTGTAAATACAGAGCAGTGTTCCAGAAGCCAATATCTAAAAACGTCAGCACCAATGGCGAAGGCACACCCGACACCACGGTCAGGCCGAGAGCCATCAGTGTACAGAAAGGTACTATCACGAAGTTTCATGCGAAGGTCGTGAAACTGAAGGCGATAGAGCGAGGCTGGAATAGTGTCCTTAGGAGGCAAATGAAGGCCAACGTCAATACAGACTGCCGCATCAAGTCAAGGTGGTGAAGGGTCCACGCCCACCAGGCAAGTTGCAGGTAGTGTGAAGTTAAACCGCCAGAGCAAGTGCCGAAAGCGGACTCCAGGAGGTAACAGAGAAGAAGGACATTCCCCATAATGGCGATCAGACGAGTCATCGAAGAAGGAGGCATAAGATGGGTGGCCACGCTTAGCAGACAAACAGCATGCATACGTGCTAAGGAGAAAGTCACGGCAGTAGGACAGTGGTAGTTCAGCAGGTTTATCACACAAACTCTGAACCCGGCTAGTGTAAAAGGCGGTAGTAGCCAAATGGGTGCCACAATGGTGGATAGTATTGAGACGGTGTAAGAGGAACGGACGTACAGATGCACAAACAAATCACCCATAGTCTAGTTTCAAACGGACAAGCGACCGGTAAAAATGGAGGAGGGTGGTTCGATCTGCACCCCAGGAAGTACCACTGAGGACACGTAGGAGAGTGAGGGAATGCACATGGAGGGCTGCCAGGTAAGACACTTGGGTGGACCAAGAGAGTTTCCTACTGAGCATTGGCCCCAGGAATTTCATACTTTCAACAAATGGAAGAGCAACAGGCTCAAGATGTAACGATGGTGGGAGAAACAAAGTGCACCACCGGAAATTCATACAGATAGTTTTGTCAGTGGAAAAACGAAAGCCATTGTTGATCCTCCGGGAGCAAAGATGATCAAAACATCGATGAAGACGCTCCTTAGTGAAACAGTTCCGTGGAGAACTACAATAGATGGCAAAATCATCAACAAAAATGGAGCCAGAGATGCCTGGGGGGAGGGGGGGGGGGGGGGGTTAATGGCGATAGCGAAGAGGACGGCACTCAGGATGGAACCCTGAGGCACACCATTTTCCTGGATAAAGATGTCCAACAAAGCAGAACCCATAAGCACCTTGAAAACTCAGTATTTTTAAAAGTCCTGACGGAAATGGCACAGGCTGCCATGGAAGCCCCATGTGTAGAGAGTACAGAGGATACCAGTTCTCCAGCAGGTGTCGTAGGCTTTCTCCAAATCGAAAATCACGACCACTAGTTGGTTGATTTAAGAGGGGGGAAGGGGGGGGGGGGGGGATGGGACCAAACTGCTAGGTCATCGGTCCCTTGTTCCGATTAAAACAAAGCCACAAGAGTGAGAATGAAACAACACAAAACGAGGAGAAAGGAAAACCACAGGAACGACAGAAGGATAACAAACGCTACAAAAGAGGACAAGAAAACCACAGAGACGCGCAAGAAACAGGGACAAGAGATTAAAACAGATTACCATGGCTGGCTGACCACAAGAAGAAAAAGGAGAAGCCAGCCACTCTGCAACAACACATTAAAACCTTCATCCTAAAAGCACTTGGGTGGAGGACACAGAGAGACAATGGACATGCGCTAAAACTTGGATCAAATGATAAAACCCACCCTCATGTATAAAACGTAAAACCAAATCAGCCGAGGAGTTGCTGTCTGCTAAAATCAATGATAACAAATCCGGCAACCGAAGATGATGTCACAGGGCAGGCAACGTAGGGCAGCATAACAGTATATGGGCCACTGTCAACTGTGCGCCGCACCGGCACTGAGGTGAGTCATCGTGGCATAGGGGGTAGCCGTGTGTCACCCAAATGTGGCCAATGTGGAGCCGGCAGAGAACCACGGAGTCGCAGCGAAAGGCCCGCATGGAAGATTTTCACACATTTGTAGTCTCCTTAATGGCTCGCAGTTTGTTGTGCATACTGAGACTATGCCATTCCATCTCCCAAAGCCGAATAACTTGCTGGCGTAATATTGAATGCAGGTCAGTGATGGGGATGCCGATCTCCAGATGCAGTTTCCGTGTAGCCTGTTTGGTCAGCCTGTCAGCAAGTTCATTTCCTGGGATTCCAATGTGACCCGGGGCACAGACAAACACCACTGAATGATTGGACCGTTCCAGAGCATAGATGGACTCCTGGATGGTCGCTACCAGAGGATGGCGAGGGTAGCACTGGTCAATAGCTTGTAAGCTGCTCAGGGAGTCAGTACAGAGAAGAAATGACTCACCAGAGCATGAACGGGTGTACTAAAGTGCACGAGATATGGCCACCAGCCGTGGGCTAGAGCACATGACTGCGCCTTGTGGATGGCTCCCTGTAGGCGCCACTCAGCAACACCAGTACTGGAGAAGCAGTACGAAATGCAAAAGTTGTCTGCATACATAGAAGGTGAGACAGACGGCCCTAAAGCTGCTGCTAGACCATTAATGGCCAATAAAATTAGAGGGACACTCAATACACAGCCCTGCGGGACCCCATTTTCCTGGACATGGGGGGGAACTATGGGTGGCACCAACTTGGACATGGAAAGTACGGAGCAACAGGAAATTTTGTATAAAAATCAGAAGAGGGCCCCGGAGACCCCACTCACATAATGTGGCAAGGATATGATGTCACCAGGTCATGTCATAAGCTATCCGTAAATCAAAAAAAGATGGCAACCAGATGCTGGCATCTGGAAAAGGCTGTTCAGACGCCAAACTCAAGGGACATAAGATTATCAGTGGTAGAGCGACCCTGGCAGAAACTGCCCTGGCGTAGTGTCAGTAGGCCACGTGACTCCAGGACCCAACACAACTGCCATCTTACCATACATTCTAGCAGCTTACAAAGAATGTTGGTAAGGCTAATGAGCCAATAGCTGTCCACATCAAGTGGGACATAAGATTATCAGTGGTAGAGCGACCCTGGCAGAAACTGCCCTGGCGTAGTGTCAGTAGGCCACGTGACTCCAGGACCCAACACAACTGCCATCTTACCATACATTCTAGCAGCTTACAAAGAATGTTGGTAAGGCTAATGAGCCAATAGCTGTCCACATCAAGTGGGTTTTTACCAGTTTTGAGCACAGGAATGATGGTGCTCTCCCGCCATTGTGATGGAAAGACCCCACCGCACCAGATCCAGTTGAAAATGACGAGGAGATGTCACAGTATTTTTTGCAGATTTGTTTAACTTTCACAGTGTGTCTGCAGATTCTTTTACTCTCTGTGTTACCCATGTCTTTGTTTTGCTTTTAATTTTGACTTGTTTAATAGGAAATGCGATATCATAACAATGCCAATAATTTACTAGGAATGACTCAAATTTTTTATCTACATTACAAGTTGATTCTGTGTCCCAAGTTATAGTTTTTAACATGTGATTAAAAACCCTAACGCTGTCTTCATTTACAAATCTTTTCTCTCTGTATTTTTCATATACCACTGGATCCTTAATAGATATATTATATAACGTTAATGTGACTGCCTTATGATCCGAGAACCCCATCTCTATTGCTTCAGTGATATGCTCACACTTATTGACAAATACTTGATCAATTATTGCTTCAGACCCATTTAAACATCTAGTGTCTTCTGTTACTGTTGCTGTCATATTATAAGATTTCAAGTGTGCACCAGGGAAATATGTTGGGACCCTTGCTGTTTATGTTGTACATTAATGACCTTGCAGACAATATCAACAGTAACATCAGGACTTTTGAAGATCATGCAGTTATCTATAAAGAAGTACTATATGAAAGAAGCTGCATAAATATTCAGTCGGATCTTGATATGATTTCAAAGTGGTGAAAAGATTGGCAACTTGCTTTAAATGTTCAGATATGTAAAATTGTGCACTTCACAAAATGAAAAAATGTAATAGCCTATGGCTACGACATCAATGAGCCACTGCTGGAATCAGCCAACGGAAGCGTCCGACTCAACCCGTCTACTTTCACCCATGACATAATGGTGTGGGGTGTGATGTCATTACGGTGCAGAGCTTATGAGTTGGTTGTTTTTGTAGATGTGTTGTTGTATTTTATGGTACCCTCTGGTAGTGGATGTGGACATGCTGAGTTTATTTTGTGTATTGCATTCATTTGAGCTTTGACTGTCTTGGTGCAAACATGATTCTGAGATTAGGTAGTTGGTCTGGTAACGTGGGTTGTGGAAGTGTTCTCAGTAAGTGATTAAGGTTCTTCTTTGTTTATGTGTTTGGCACCTTTGCTATGTCCGATTAGTCTGGTGTTTGTTGTGCGGAAAGAAGTCTAACTTTTTTTTATTGTTTTTACATTAGGTATGGATATGACAGAGAAGTTCATGAGTGTATCACTACTTTCTGAGATGGGTGATGATATGATGTCTGTCATACAGTTTCTGCAAATGTTCGGTCTATTTTTAATTAACATAGCGAATATAAGGTATTTGGGTTTTTGAGTTGTGGGGGTTTTGGTTCCACTATTCGGAGTTGTAGGTGTTGGTTTTTTGGAATTGATAATTATGGTTGAGCTATATGGGTCTAGGGAAATGTCCAATTACTGTGGTTTTGTTGATGTAGCGGAATGCTCTAATTTAAATTTTCTTTTATATTATTTGTTTTGGGGTTGTGTGGTGTTTTCTTTTATTGTTGTATATTTGGCTTGTCCCCGCCCTAAACCCCCAATTTTCCACAGTTGTCCTGTTAATTCCCTTATATTTTTGGAGTACGGTGTTACTGTCTCATTTTTTATTTTTGTTTGTGTTTGTTGGCATATGTCTGTAGTGACATCATTGCCGTCATTCCTTATATGCTGGAAGTAGCCATTTCAAGCTATATTGATGACTTTTTTTGTGTGTCAAAGCAGACAAGTGGAATTGGACGTTTCTGTAATGTTGCAGAGAGGATGTCCCATTGTATCAGTTATTAGGGTTTCTTCCCATTCTATTCATGTATGCAATGTGGGATGAATGATTGTTTATATGCCTCTGTGTGAGCAGTAATTATTGTAATCTTATCCTCATGATCCCATGTGAGCAATACGTAGGGGGATTGCAGTATATTCCTGGAGTCATAATTTAAAGTCGGTCCTTGAAACTTCGTTAAGACTTTCTTGGGATAGTTTACCTCTACCTTCAAGAGTCTTCCAGTTCAGTCCCTTCAGTATCTCTATGACTCTCTCCTACAGATCAAGCAAACCTGTGACCATTCAGGCTGCCCTTTTCTGTATATGTTCTATATCCCTTGTTGGTCCAGTTTGGTACAAGTCCCTCACACTTGAGCAATATTCTAGGGGGGTTCACATGAATAATTTGTCAGCAATCTCCTTTGTAGACTGATCACACTTCGCCAGTACTCTACCAAAGAACCGAAGTCTACCACTTGCTTCTTCCACAACTGAGCCTATGTGAGCATTCCATTTCATATCCCTAAAAAGTGTTACACCTCGCTGATTTGCAGGCTGTAGATGTAGATGAGTATTGGTGTAACAATTAACTTAAGCACACAGTTGAATTATTGGAAATAAGGCTTCAGTCTTCACTGTTTTTTACTAATGAAGAAATTGTCATCCCAATTTACATTTTGGCCTGTAATTTACAACAGTACAAGCTACTCAAGGAATAAATTGGGAAATTTTAAAATACATACTTTTTTAAAATAAATTAAAAGCTTTAAATTTTGTTTTGAAAACCATTTTCTTTTAGTAACCTATATATTATCGTACAGCATAGGAAAGCGAGTGAAAAATGCTGTTAACGGTATTCATCCCAGATTTGTAGCACAATTAGGAAATAATCTACAGCAATTCTAAAAACTGCCATTTCCTGTATTTAGGTCCATTTATGACTTTGCAGCTCTGTGACGATTTGACATATCTCAGTAAAATTTCGTATTTTTCAAAGTCTATACCAACAATAAATTTGAACCAAATTTCAAGAAACTCTAAGATAATGAGGTTTAAACCCCATATTGATTTGAGATAGAATAACCCAAAGTGAAGTAATGTATCATGGCACATATGTTAAACTATCGTAAGTTTAGTGTACTTGGTGTACTAAACAGTAATTCGTTTAACCAGTGATCTGTACACACGTCTAATGAACTCAAAATAAATAATAACATAAGCTCAGTTGTAGACATGAGGAAGATTTCGGGCTACTGGGAGGATACTGGAATAATACAGTCAGTTCATGAAGCAGACTGCTTACAGATCTCTTCTACTTCCCATCTTAGAATATTGCTCAAGTGTGTGGAGCCCACAACAAATGTCTCTAACAGAGGTTTTTTGATGTATACAAAGAGGGGCAGCACAAATGGTTATAGGTTTGTGTGAACCACAGGAAAGAGTCACAAGGAACTGAACTGGCAGACTCTTGAAGATACACACACACTGTCCTGTGAGAGCTTTCTTAGAAAGTTGCTAGAACTAAGTGATGAATCTAGAAATAAACAACACCCTATGTACGTTAGTAAGAATGAACGTGTAATCATGTCTTTATTGTCGTTTTGTATATAAATGGGTTCGGATATGTGTACTGTCTGTGGGAATCATATCGGGGGTATCAGTTATAAGAACAGTAAATGTTACTCAGACTGAATGTGAAATCATGGTTAATTTCTGTATTCTCCTTACGTGAAAAATTTGTAATGTTTATTTCCGCATTCTATTTTGACTTGTTCTATATCTACATAATAAATAAAATATAGCTCCCATACGGTCCGCGAATGAAAAATTAGATTAATTCACCGTGGGCAGGTGGTTGATAGCAAGCATTCCTCCAGTGCTCCGGACGTGAATGAAATTTGAAAAAGCTCTAAAACTTGTACAACGAGAAATGCCCTCTGCCATGCAGTTCACAATGGATGTGTGTCTGTAGCCGAATACAACGGAGCTACGCAGACCTACAGAATGCAAACAAGAATACACAACAGGATAAACTTTGCATGTACAACTGCTTTATTTTAAATTAAAATTATTTAATTGACATACCTCAATTTGTAGTCTGAACAGTCTTCATTTCCACAACTACCACAGCGATAAATGTGTTGTCGACAATTCACACCTTTATCAGTAAAAAATATAACCTCATTCACTACCGGGTAATTCTTTCTAGTGGGTTTCCTTGGCTTATAATACTTCTTGTAACTGTACCAAATAAGTTCCGACAGTATAACACTGATTACAATGGCACCAAGCACTTTTGGCTTAAAAGAGGACAATTTCTCCATTTGCTCGTCTGCACTTTTTTGACTTACGCGCCTCTACGTTACTTTAGCATACCGCGTTCAAAGTTCTTGTTTGAAAGATTTTACAAAAGTGAGGAATGTATAATCAACTGGCTTCATAGCGCTCCCCTTTAATTTCATGTAATTTTAATGCTTTTCATAAAGCTTATTGGTCTTCTTTTCATAATATTGTGATTTCGTGGTTCTTGCGGGTTGGGGGAGGGGGGGGGGGGGGAGTTTAAATATAATGGTACATTTAGGTCTGCGGGGAACTTTCACCGCGGAGCAAGGCAGTGGGTCAGGGAAGTTTAGTGGATATAGACTGTTTACAGTCCAACTCACTGCGACATACAGCAACAGCAGAGATTTCACGGAAGTGGTCAGAATACCACTGTCTTCAAAACACTTCGACCAGCGAGCAGTACACTTGAAGCTGTTGCATTATTCACGGTTTGACGCTGACACAAGAAAATGTAAACAAAGTGTCGAGAATAACAATTTCCGAAGAAGAAAGGTTCTAGCATAACAACCACGAAAGACCGCAGCAATCAGAACACAGAGGGCAGTGGGCAATAACACGTAAACTGTAAGAAGATACACGATCACAAATCTACGAATTCCGTGCCCTCATGTCAGCAAAATGAACAACTGGATAAACTGTCTTTGCTCAAATCAGTATGAAGCTGGCTTAATAAGGAATCAAATTCACCCCATATTGCCAGGGATACGTATTATCAAAATACTCATTCTGTGATTCCTGGGGTATATCAATTAAATGCATGATCTCTAAAAGTGGGGGGAAGGGTCTGGCAAAATCTCACCAGGTCTCATGGAGGTGGATGAAAAATTTCACATCAACTTTCTAATGGAGAGAATATTCTTTATTATAACAGATAATTGTTGTTTTGTATAATTAAGCCTGAGCATAGAAAATATTAAAGTGCCCACCAATCTTTATGACCTCTCTTAAATAACAGAATATTTCAATGTGTCCATTTACAGGATTCCGTCATTTGAAACATGTGCTTACAAGTGATAGATTTCATTTGGGGAGTTCTCCGCTGCACTGGTCGAAATCACTGCATGTCTGAGAGTCAGTCCTGGCATTCAGTAACACATATAAAGCTGATGTTTTTGTGTTCAATATGAGTTTCTTAAGCGGCATGTCGACAGGTTGAAACACACATCTGAACAAAAAGTTAAATGTTTGTGGTAGGAAGCTAAGCTGAAATTCTCTGATAAAAATTCTCTTAGTGATCATGTTAATCGAGAGACTGAAAAGCTACATAATCATATGGTTCAAAGGAATGTATAAATAATGTTATCTTTCATATAGCGAGTTTTGTGGAAGGGAAATTTAAGGAGTCCACACCATCTAAGAACATTGGGAAATGAGGAAGATCTGGTTGGGAAGAAGGATGTAAAGGTGGAATGAGTGCATACAGGGACAATAATAGTTTCTATTATTGCTTCAGTAGATACGTCATTAACTGTTTTTTGAAACTGCAGATGTTATTTAGTTATCTAATACAATGAGAGAGATTATTCATGAGTCAGTTTCCTGCTACTGAAAAGGACTTCGAGAAAGTGATTGATTAGTGGTGAAGTGGAACATAAAGTATCTAAGGATTTTGTTATGATGGGAATTAGTGTTTCTTCCGTGTTGTTTGGACAAGAACATAAAGGTCAGGGAGAGATATCAGATACAGTTTATGTTGATAAGACAGTAAAGGAGACCGAGTGCATGGGAATCTCTATGTTTCTTTGCACGCACCCACGGTCACTGTGCATATGATTCTGAAATATGATCAAAGAGTCGAACGACATGGATATATCAAAACCAGGCGTTCATCACCAAATACAGATGCCACGATATATCCTGAGAATGTCCTTGCAGGATAATATCGTTGTAATCAATAATTGGAAGTATAAGTGTTTGTACAAGTTTCTTTTTCAGATCAATAGTGAAGCCCTTTCTATATTTTTGTAGAGCATCAAAAGACACTGATACCTTCTTGCGCATTGCAGTTACATATCCAGTCCAGTTCTGATTTTCATCAGTTATTACTCCTAGTCTCTTTGCTAAGGGTGAGAAATTGATATTTGTTCCATTTAGGATTAAAGATGGTAGGAATTCCCAATATTTCAGGCTAATGAGCCTAGATGACCAACTAGTACCACTTGGGTTTTGGAGTGTTAATTTTTAATCCTATATTCTGTGCCCACATACAGGTCAATGCTGAAATTCTTGATGGCTGTCTTCAGAGTTATTGGTTTTGCATTTAGAGACAATTGGAAGTCATCAGTATACATGTAATATTTGCAATAGGACAAAATTGATACCGCAGACATAAAATGGAAAGAGTATAGAACTTAATACCAAGCCCTGAGGGACGCCTGATACTACCTGCCTTCTTGTGATTTTGTAGTGCTGGACACGATGAATTGCTGATGAGACAACAGGTGTGAGTGAAACCATTGTACTGCACTAGGAGAGAAATTTAGGGTGTTAAGTTTGGAAAGTAAAATGTTGAAGTTGACAGTGCTAAAGGGTTTTCTGAAATCTAAAAAGCACATGACATTCGCCTCTTGTCGACCCACAGCAAGCCTGAGGTCATTTGTTACCTTTATTAAGAGAGATGTTACACTGCGATGTTTACTGAAACCTGACTGATATTCGTCTAGTAGGTTGTTTGTAGTTAAATAGTTTAAAGGCACATTTTTAGCCATAGCACGTAAATCTATTTTTTTAAATCAGAGAATCCTGTTTAATAAAGTATGAAAACCAATGAAGTTATCTTGTGCGCGGTCGTATGTGATCGCTGGTGAGACACAGAAAGGATGTCTAGTCTTTTGTTAATCACTTCTTCTGTTATCTGTTCTGGAATAGAATCGAGGGAGACCCTCACGCGTTAGACTGGCCCCTCTAATTTAAACTCTTTAATTTTATAAAAAGTCACTGTGTACTGCAGGGCGCATACTCGCGCATACTAGTAATTATATAAGGAAATTTCCACTGCACACGGACGAGATACCGATGTGCGGATAATCAACATATCACTAGTGATTAATATTGTATTCCCAATTTAAGTAGCATAGTGCACTTCAGTAATTATAGTAATTATTAACGCTATTGTGATTTCATTATTTGTTTAATCCATGATCGTAAAATTTCAACATTATATGTAAACTGTATTTTCAGTATTTATCTCATTTTAGCTCAGAAATAATGTGGCCAACGAACCTCCTTCTTACAGCGATGAAATTCTCAAAGCATATATCCGATGCCACCTTATCATGGTTTAAATATATTCACTGATTTTTAAATATTTCCATCGATCTCAATTCAGTTCAACAAAAATTATAAAAAAACTAAAATAATATAAATAATCATATTTATATATATATATATATATATATATATACTACTGGAAATGGAAAAAAGAACACATTGACACCAGTGTGTCAGACCCACCATACTTGCTCCGGACACTGCGAGAGGGCTGTACAAGCAATGATCACACGCACGGCACAGCGGACACACCAGGAACCGCAGTGTTGGCCGTCGAATGGCGCTAGCTGCGCAGCATTTGTGCACCGCCGCCGTCAGTGTCAGCCAGTTTGCCGTGGCATACGGAGCTCCATCGCAGTCTTTAACACTGGTAGCATGCCGCGACAGCGTGGACGTGAACCGTATGTGCAGTTGACGGACTTTGAGCGAGGGCGTATAGTGGGCATGCGGGAGGCCGGGTGGACGTACCGCCGAATTGCTCAATACGTGGGGCGTGAGGTCTCCACAGTACATCGATGTTGTCGCCAGTGGTCGGCGGAAGGTGCATGTGCCCGTCGACCTGGGACCGGACCGCAGCGACGCACGGATGCACGCCAAGACCGTAGGATCCTACGCAGTGCCGTAGGGAACCGCACCGCCACTTCCCAGCAAATTAGGGACACTGTTGCTCCTGGGGTATCGGCGAGGACCATTCGCAACCGTCTCCATGAAGCTGGGCTACGGTCCCGCACACCGTTAGGCCGTCTTCCGCTCAGGCCCCAACATCGTGCAGCTCGCTTCCAGTGGTGTCGCGACAGGCGTGAATGGAGGGACGAATGGAGACGTGTCGTCTTCAGTGATGAGAGTCGCTTCTGCCTTGGTGCCAATGATGGTCGTATGCGTGTTTGGCGCCGTGCAGGTGAGCGCCACAATCAGGACTGCATACGACCGAGGCACACAGGGCCAACACCCGGCATCATGGTGTGGGGAGCGATCTCCCACACTGGCCGTACACCACTGGTGATCGTCGAGGGGACACTGAATAGTGCACGGTACATCGAAACCGTCATCGAATCCATCGTTCTACCATTCCTAGATCGGCAAGGGAACTTGCTGTTCCAACAGGACAATGCACGTCCGCATGTATCCCGTGCCACCCAACGTGCTCTAGAAGGTGTAAGTCAACTACCCTGGCCAGCAAGATCTCCGGATCTGTCCCCCACTGAGCGTGTTTGGGACTGGATGAAGCGTCGTCTCACGCGGTCTGCACGTCCAGCACGAACGCTGGTCCAACTGAGGCGCCAGGTGGAAATGGCATGGCAAGCCGTTCCACAGGACTACATCCAGCATCTCTACGATCGTCTCCATAGGAGAATAGCAGCCTGCATTGCTGCGAAAGGTGGATATACACTGTACTAGTGCCGACATTGTGCATGCTCTGTTGCCTGTGTCTATGTGCCTGTGGTTCTGTCAGTGTGATCATGTGATGTATCTGACCCCAGGAATGTGTCAATAAAGTTTCCCCTTCCTGGGACAATGAATTCACGGTGTTCTTATTTCAATTTCCAGGAGTGTATATATATATTTAATTATTTACAATAGGTTAACCAGTCATGGTCTACATATTATAAGGCCTTGGAGAGTGCAGGAAGATTGCAAATAGGACGGTAATCAGAGGGTGTTACATACATCGCCTACAGACGCCATTTTGAAACTGTCCTGCAGCTATGCTATCTGTCAGAAGTGACAGAAACTTGGTGTGGTCACTTCGCATTCGTAGCATAGTTTTTGGCTGAGAAAAAAATTCGGATCATTACTTTCTGGGCAACCCTCGTACTTTCCAATTTTGTACACATATTACTTTGCATGTTATACATTTCTCGTGCAAAAAACAGTGATATTCTGCAGTATCATTTCAGAAATTTCCTGTGCTTCAGACATTGAAAGGGTGGCAAGAAAATTGATTTTGGTTCATTTCACTTTCGTTTTACTCATATATTCTCTTGTCATGCAAAAGAACGCCATCGGATGCAGAAGAAATCAATAAATTAGGTACTAAATTGCCCAAAAGAATTAAAGGGTCACTTCTTTGTAATCTCGCCATTTTCCACCATTGCGCCTTTTCGGCTCAACGGTGCCTACAACCTTCCTCTGTAACAGTGCAAAATCGTGGCCCCTGCGACGTTACTGTGGAGCTCAGCTGTGCTTCAAACAGCAAGGTGTCAGCACATGTGAAAAAAAGGTCAGAGCTCAAAAGTTCATGTGAGGTGTTTAATCTGTCACATTGGCACCAAATTTCACCACAGTTGTGCCCAGCACTACTGTGGAAGGTGATCATATCCCACCTTACTCACATCTGACCCCTTCTCTTGATGCCACTGCAATGGAGGGCAGAACCGTAATGCCCAGCGTTGAAATCAGGTGTTTTTCTTTAGGGTGGCTGAGGAAAACATTTCAGGCCCACCACCGCTCATAATCAACACAAAAAGTCCTCAGGAGATGGTTTTAAGCGCTTCAATAAAGCTACCTTGACTTTGAAACGTCCATTTACAGATCTTTCGCGGCGAAAACGTAAGTTTTCAGTGCAATATGCAACAGAACGACATTCTTGACACAACTGACACTCCTTTGTCTAAGGACGTCGTTGGGCTGCTGTCCCATTGAACATGATCTGATACCCTTTGAATCGTAGCATAACAGCGAGCTTTGCTAAGTTGTACAAAGTGTAATCACTAGGGACAGTTCAAAACCACTAAACGAAATTTGAACACGTTCCAAAGTGCCAAAGATTATTTATGCTTTTTCAGCCCTCCTGTTTCATGCCTTCCTATGGCATGGTCAGAGGGAGGGGGGGAGGGGGGTACGACATTGACACAAGCATAAATAAAATGGCGAAGAGGCTCTCTAAGACATCCCTAGTGTACGGGAAACCCCTTTGACACTTCTCAGACTCCACTTGCTTGCAGGTTAGTAGAACAGCAGCATAATGCCACTCAGCAGAACGGTGTCAAGGGATTGTTTGCTCGCAGGCAACTACTAATTGGTCAAGGGTTGTCTCTACCCAGGAATATTTTTAAAGTGCTCAACAAAGCTGCACATGTGGCACCAATGGTGTTGGTGAACTGGGAGATTTAGAGAGGTCCTTCGCCGTTTTATCATCTCAATGTTGATTAGATTAGATCAGATTAGGTTAGTTTTTCGTTCCATAGATCTGTGCTGAGGAGATCCTCGTGGATGTGGAACATGTCAATTTTTTTAAAGCTGAAATAACAATACTAGTAGTATGAGTATATACAATACATCATTTTTTAAGCTGAAATAACAACACTAATGTTATGTGTATATACAATACATCATTTGTTTCTATTAAAATATTCGTCAATGTAGTAGAAGGAGTTGGCCACTAGTAAGTCTTTCAGACTCCTTTTAAAGAGATCTTTATTGGTAACTATATTTTTTATGTGTGCTGGCAAATTATTGAAGATAAGTGTTCCTGTGTAGTGTACCCGTTTTTGAACTAAAGTAAGTGCTTTTAAGTCCTTGTGCAGATCGTTTTTGTTCGTGGTATCATATGTATGAACTGAGCTGTTTGTTGGAAAAAGAGATATATTATTTAGGACAAATTTCACTAAGGAGGAAATATACTGAGAGGCAGTAGTTAGTGTACCCAGTTTTTTGAAGAGGTTTCTACAGGACGTCCGTGAAT
Organism: Schistocerca americana; assembly: GCF_021461395.2. Lineage (NCBI taxonomy): Eukaryota > Metazoa > Arthropoda > Insecta > Orthoptera > Acrididae > Schistocerca > Schistocerca americana. The sequence goes on from NC_060121.1 coordinate 126,173,678, forward strand.
TTACTCCACAAATAATACGTATTACACGCTTTTGGACTCTGAAAACTTTTGGTTGGCTTGTAGAGTTACCCCAAAATATTATACCATATGACATTATGGAATTAAAGTAGGCAAAGTATGCAAGCTTTTTCATTTTTATGTCGCCTATGTCTGCTAACACTTGAATTGCAAAAATAGATTTGTTAAGGCGTTTCTGCAGTTCTGTGGTGTGCCCCTCTCAACTGAAATTATTATCAAGCTGTAATCCCAGTAATTTAAGACTGTCAACATCTTCTATCTGCTCTTCTTCATACTTTATGCATATGCTGGGTGGAAACCTCTTACAGGTTCTGAATTGCATACAGTGAGTCTTTTCGAAGTTTAATGTCAGTGAGTTGGCTTTAAACCATTTATTAATATCCATGAAAATATCATTAGCAGATCTTTCTAGAACTACACTCGACATACTATTTGTTGCAATACTTGTGTCATCTGCAAACAAAACGAACTGATGAGAGATCATTAATGTACACAAGAAAATGCAATGGCCCTAAGATGGATCCTTGTGGGACACCACATGTAATTTCTTCTCATTCTGATGATGACTGATGACTTAATTCACTAGTCCCTTGCACTGACACCCCTTGTTTCCTGTTAGTGAGGTATGACTTGAACCATTTTGAAGCACTGCCCATGACACCATAGAATTCTAATTTATTTAAAAGGATGTTGTGGTTCACACAATCAAATGCCTTTGACAAATCACAGAAAATACCTGCTGCTTGTAATTTGTTATTTAATGAATTGTGTATATTTTCGCTGAAGGTGTAAATAGCCTTCTCAGTATCAGAACCCTTCAGAAATCCAAACTGTGTTCTTGATAAAATGTTATTTGTGGTCAGATGGTTGAGAAGCTGCCTGTATATTACTTTTTCTAAAATTTTTGAGAATGCTGGCAAAAGTGAAATCAGTCTATAGTTTGACGGTATCTCTTTATCCCCTTTCTTGAATAGAGGCTTAACATCTGTATATTTTAGCCAGTCAGGAAATGTCCCAGTTGTAATTGACTGGTTACCCAAGTAACTTAGAATTGTACTAAACTCACAAGAACATGCCTTAATTAACTTTGTTGATATTTCATCATAACCACTAGAATGCTTTGTTTTTTACAGATTTTATAATGGAAGTTATTTCATTTGGTGAAGTGAATGACATATTCATGTACCTGACGCTATTTTAAAGACTATTTTCAGATATTCAAGGGCATTATTTACTGATCCTAACAATCCCATTCTATCAGTAACAGATATGAAGTACTTGTTAAATAGATTAGGCACACTGTGCCCATCGGTTACTAATGTGTCATCTACCCTTAATGCTATTTGCTCCTGTTCATTTCTGGTTCTACCAGTCTCCTCCCTCACTATATCCCATATTGTTTTTATTTTGTTCCCTAACATTGCTATCTTCTTCTCGTAGTGCATTTGTTTAGATGTCTGAATTGCTTTTTTAAACATTTTACAATATTCCTTGTATTTAGCTAAATCATCAGCATTGGAACTATTATTCTTGGTTGACAGATACATTTTCTTTTATTTCTTACAGGAAATCTTTATTCCTTGTGTAATCCATGGTTTTATTATAGACTTCTGTTTAATTTGAGTAACTTTTAGAGGAAAACAGTTTTCATACATGGTACTGACATTGTTCATGAATGTGTTATATTTTACATTCATGTCATGAGCACTATAAACATCCTTCCAATTCATATGTTTGAGCAGTTTTCTAAAACTCTCAATTTTTGGTTGATTGCCGCCACCTCCCCCACTATCACGACACAGGAGGGCTGAAAAAGCACAAACATCAACTGATGCTATGGGTCGTGTTCGGATTTGTTGAATGGTTTTGAACCATCCCTAGTGACTCCATCCTGCATACCATAACAAACGTTGTGCTTGTGCTACATTCCAAAGCGGTCAGATCACGTACAGTTGGACTGAAACTGCATGATGTCCTTAGAGTAGTGCTGAATCGTCCAGGGAGTGGCAGCAGTGTCAAAGATTGTCAAGAACGTCGTTCTGTTGCACATTGCACTGCAAACTGTTTTTTGGAGGCTAAATGTGTTTAAATGAATGCCTGAAAGGAAGAAGTTGTTGCGTTGATGCCTTTGAAGTCACCACCTGGGGCCTTTACTTGTTGTCTGTGAGCCACACCGTGTCTGAAATGTGGTCCTCAGTCACCCTAAAGAGAACCCTGTGATTTTCAACGCTGGACGTTGTGGTTCTGACCTCCATTGCAGAGGCATCAAGAGAAAGGTTGAGATCTAGATAAGGGAGGCTGGGGGCGACTACCTTCCCGTCGTGTTACACGTCCATAGCTGCGCTGGGCACAATTTTGGTGAAATTTGGTGCCAATGTGACATCACTGACCCAGCTTACACGTCACATGAACTTCGATCTCTGGTCTTTTTTCACATTTGCCGTTGTCACGCTTACTGAAGCGGTACCTAGCCAAACGGTGACATTGCAGGATGTCATGCTTTGGAACCATTACAGAGGAAGAATATAGATTCCTTTGGGACAATTTCATACTTCTGCTTCACAATGGTGGAAAGTGACAAAGTTTCAAAAAAGTGACCTTTTAACACTTTTGCACAATTTCCACTAACTATGGCATTCATAATGTGGCGTAGTGGACAGCATCGTTGTTTGGCGTTCTCTGGGTCACCACACAAAGAGAGTCGGAAAAAGAAGTATGATGGTTGCCAAATGTTGTCCCTATGGCAGTAGTGGAAGACCACCATGTGCTCGCCTCCCTCATATGCCAGATAGCAAGAGAAGAGATACAGCAACGTATGGCAGCTAGAAATGTTGGACTAAGAACACAAGTGACAGCCGCCATATAAGTCGACCCGATGTTTCATGAGGTGATAGAAAATGTTCAAGAAGAGGTGTATCGATCATTGACACCCATCTCCGTCACAAGTCGAAAGCGCCATGAACAATGAACCAAGTCAGCTCAAACCAATGCCGCTACAGTCAAACAACAACCCAGAATTCGACCAATGCAAATACAATTATCCCTCCCACAAATTATAATGCACAGCAGAAAAACAGACATTTGGAGGGCAGAGAACATGCTGTTTTTTTCCACTGACCATACCTTTGTAGCATTGTATGTTACTGCAGGAGAGAAGACGAGTGTTCGACGTCTATTACACTGCAAGACGTCAACCAACACAACAGCTGTGTTCACGCCAGTCGACTGCAGACGATTATAGTCGACTTGTGGGACTAATGCTATCGCCGTACCATAGACGAGGTTGCTCCCCAACATGCTATAGCTGTTCCACATTGCCGAGCGGAGGCACCAGCCGCTCGCCTAGCAAACAAATTCAGGAAACCTAAGTGAGGCGAACATCTAAGGAGGTGACGCCGCCAAGGGTGAAAATCTTAGATGGATGACAGTCACAAAGACGTCAGGAATATCATTGACCACTAACCTGTTTGGGTGCTAGCCAGTTCAGGGATTTCTTTTTCTGTAGTATCGAAAGCCTATCATGTTCAGCTAAAGAAGAATATGTTCTATGATACGGAAACGATAGCGCTGAGGATCGCAAAAGGAAAGTAAACGAGCAGACACAACATGTAGCGAAAGTATAACTATCATCGACAAAACACAGCCCTTCGAAGTTGTAGTTTTAGCGCAAAATAGTCATAATGTTATTTCAGATGGGACTTCCTCCAGGCATCACAAACAGCTATATACAGTGTAAGATCAGAGCTCCAGACTGAGAAAGCCATTCCAATAAGCAAAAGGAGCAAAGATCTCTCTCAGCAGTTGACTTGCATTGTCACTATCCTGTTGTCATCAATATTGCATGTTCCAGTCCTCAGTGGAGGTGCTTAGTTAAACTGTGAAGCTTCCGTCGATTGCGAAAAAGCTATTAAGGCTCACAAAAGAAATCTACATGCTAGCTAAAATCATCAGCACCATAGGTGGTCAAGGTGAACTGTGGCTCACTAGTGGTATGAGCAGCCCAACACATCACTGCCTGAACATGTCCAAGAAGGGCAGCTTAATGTCATTCACGAAGAAGTGTGCCCCTCTACCACAATAGACAACGCAGGGGAGCAAGCTGTTGTCGAATTGCCAATGGGATCTGGCCTAACCAAGGAACAATGTCGGCGAGTGACAGCTGTACTGCATCAATTTTCGGGTACTTTCGAATCAGGAGTGGAAAAAAGACAGACCAAGTGGCACATAGTAAAACACCACATCAACACTGGGGATCACCCACCAGTCAGCCAGAGTTCGTATAAGGTGCCGTTGGCTGAACGATGGATAAATCCAGAGGAATGGAATTTCCACTCAGCAGTGGTGTGTGCACTGATATGCAACATCTCACAGGTTAAAACTGCATGCCAGAGTGAGACTAGAATTCGGGATCCTTGCCTTTCACGGGCAGAAGCTCTACCATCTAAGCTATCTGCACAAGACTTACTACCTGTCACCACAGCTTTACTTATGCCAGAGGTTGGAAGGTAGGATGGAAGGTACTGATAGAAATAAAGCTTTGATCACGAGTCGTGGGTTCGGGTTGGGTATCTTAGTTAGTAGAGCGGTTGCATGCAAAAGGCAATCATCCAGAGTTAGAGTCTCAGTCTGGCAAATTGTTTTAATCTGTCATAAGTTTCAACCCTGGAGGAAGTGCAGAAGGTGTAAGATGACATCACTGAACATTCAGAGTGTCCTTGTGAAGAACAAGGATGACACATGCCGTTTCTACATCAACTACTGATGATTGAACAAAATCACAAAGTAAGATATCTATCCATTCCCGCACATTATGACACCCTAGGCTGCTTGAAAGGAACAAAATATTTCTAAACTACGACCATTCAGACAGGCTACTGGCAAATCGACGTTGATGATATGGACCAGGAGTAGATTGCCTCACAACTCCTTACAGCCTCTATGAGTTTAATGTTATGTC